>NC_133562.1:26022500-26386250 GCF_048773025.1 Camelus bactrianus | reverse complement strand
TACTCTCTTCCAGTCATCAATTAAAAACTTTTTACCTATATCTTGCTTTTCCATTGGATTCCCCAAGTTGGAATATATTTGATCTTATCATCACCTTGACATGGTGATAAATGTTGTACACATTTTTACTTGGTAAACGAGGTAAAATAAATTTCTTTTAACAAAATGAAGGTTTCATAACAGTTACTCTTTCAAAAGTTATCAACTAGAAATATTCATGTGTAAAAATCCCTTTACCTATCCACTGGTGTATGTCAGAAATTGTTTTCTTTAAATGGTGCCTGAAGCATTGGATAACAAATAAACTTTTAAGCAAAACAAGAAGCTTCGAAGGAAAAGCAGGGTAATGAGGTATCCACAGACATTGTGAAAAGCTCCAGCAGCTTCCTGGGGAGCTTGTGGGATACGCAAATTCTTAGGTCTGAGCATTCACCCCAGGCTCTGAGTGTGCTTAGAATGATGTAAGAAGGGCTTATGCTCTCACTTCTGGTTGACCTTAAGACTCTGCACAGGTAGGAGAGGAAGGCTAAGGCAGAGATGAGGGTATGCCTCAACGGCCACATAGAGCACCTCTGCAAGAATGTGGGTGCTTACTGATTCCAGGCCTTTAAAGAAAGGAGAATAATTTGAAAAGCTAATGGCTGAAAAATTCTCAAATATACTGAAAAGTTTTAGTCTACACATCCAAGAAGTTCAGTGAACTCCACATATGCCAAACACAAATTTCTGCATGAAATATTCAAGAAACAGTCTTGACTGAAACTAGAGAGTAGCGACTCATCATACATAAGGGATGCTCAATAAGATGAACAGGTGGTTTCTCATCAGCAGTGGTGGAGACCCAAGGCAGAGAGATAACATATTCAAAGTGCTGAAAGGAATGGGCTGACAAAGAGAAGTAATTTGCCAAATTATGTAACTTGGTAAATGGTAAGAATCAAAATACTGTCTGCATTCAGAGTTCTTTCTAAGAATCCACTTTAAAGAAACTGAAACTGGAATTTTTGTCTGATCATTTCCTTTGCAGTGCAGAAACATTGATGCAGTCCCATTTTTTAATTTTTAAATTGTTTCCCTTGCCTAAGTAAACATATCTCAAAAATATTACTAAGAACAAACTAAAAGAGCTCACCGCCTATGTTTACTTCTAGAAGTTGTATGGTTTCAGGTCTTACATTTCAGTTTTTGATCCATTTTTAAGTTATTTTTCTTAACGGAGTGAGAAAAACCAATTTGGTTCTTTTGCATGTAGCTGTCCAGTTTTCTCAAACTTCCCAGCACCATTGATTGAAGAGGCTATTCTTTCCTCATTGTATATTCTTGCCTACTTTGTTGTAGATTTATTGCCCACGAAAGTCTGTACCTATTTCTGGGCTTTGGGTACTGTTCTATTGATCTCTGCATTGGTGTTTGTGCCAGTGCCATAGTGTTTTGTTAACTATAGCTTTGTAATTTAGTTTGAAATCAGAGTGCATGATATCGTCATATTTTTTCTTCATTCTCAAGAAAGTTTTGGCTATTGAGGGTCTTTTGTTTCCATATAAATTTTAGAATTATTTGTTCTGAATATTGCTCTTGGTAATTTGATAGATATTACACTAAATCTGTAGGTATTCTTGCATATGATGGTCATTTAAAAATATTAATTCTTACAGTCCATGAATATGGTATATCTCTTCATCTGTTTCCATCATCTTCAGTTTCTTTAATCAGTTACTTACCGTTTTCCAAGGAGAGATTTTTCACCTCTTATTTATATTTACTAGACATTGAGAAAATAAATCCTCCCACTTGTAAGTAGTTAAACCACATTAATTTGGACTCTAAAGATGGATTCAAATTTACTAGAAATATGCGGAATAGTTGTGTTAAACAATTGTTTTAACACAATTTAAGTCGTGTCTGGCAACGTCAGGTACTTAACTCTGTGTTCGTTATTTGTCAGTTCCATTAAGTCACGAACCACGTGTTTCTCCCTTGTTGACTGCTGTATCCTGACCTTGCCCTTACCCTAGAAACAATAAAATATTTGGTGAACAAATAAAGTATAGTTGCTGGGCTAATTAATCTCACTTTTACATATACACTGATGTATGTGTTGTATATATCTGATACATAGTAAAATATATGCTAAATAAAGTGTAGGTGTCAAGAATTGTGAAGTGTTTACCCAATTGGCATGTGAACAGCTTAGCCTGCTACAGTGTCATGGACACTGGTAGAAAATAGGGGAATGCTGGATCAGAGAATAAAGACAGAGTATTACCGACAACAGAGTTTCGGCACATGTGCCATTTCCCCAAGCCTCGGTTCCCTTCGAGTAACAGGAACACACAGTGAGATACACTCTAAGAAAAGAACCCCAAATTTGGGGAACCTGAATCTTTTGAAAAGGAGGTATACATGCCTGCCACATTGATTGTAGATAGAGTCGATCTGTGTTTTCCATACCTAATATATCTGTGTGTGTGTGTGTGCGTGTGTGTGTGTGTGTATAATATATATATATGTGTTTGTGAGTGTGTATGTATTATAGGTATAATATATATATATATATATATCTTTATCACTTTAAAGTTTTAAAGAGCTTGAGTTTTCTTATTCCATCATCTGATTTGTTCTTTTGGTAAGAAGAGTGAGGCACACATAGACTCTTTGAATCCACTCAAGTAAAAAATTAGTGTGCAACTAATTTGACATTAGATTTAAGCTTCCCTGATTCCTAGTTAGCGTACTTTACAGTGTATAGTCTACATCTGACTATTCCATACAGATGAGTAAAATACTGACTAGGAAGGGTTGAGAGTAGAGCACAATTTTGTATTCGAGTTTGTATTCTCTTTAAAAGAAACCTAAAATTAGACCATTTGCCCCTGCTGTAAGTGTTATTTGACTAAGAAGTTCTTAATATTGATATATTATTTGTCTTTTTGTGAAATAGTATCTTGAAAGACATCATATTACAAACCTGGATTATCCTGAAAATTTGTAGCTCGAAAAATTTGTAAGATAACTGGGTCATATGTTAAGATTTTGAAAAACATACTCAAACATAGATCCTAATTAAAGAATGTGATACATTTACTTTTAAAGGCTAAAACAGTATTTCCCAGGACTCTTAAATTCCCATATTCTAATACCAAGGGAAAATAAAATCTGAACTTATAGTCTTGTTTGTACTGAGAGGGTCTTCCAAACAGAAAGGCAGTCTTGATGCAATGCAGTAAGCCACAGTAACAGTGGGGCATTGCAGGAGAAAAATCTGCAGATGTAAGACTGCACCACAATGTATTACAACTTTATGCTGGAGTATTTCCTGTACAGATATACGGTTTGTTTAACTATGTTTTCCAAGAGTAGATCACATTAAAATGTTATATAATCCTGATTTCCTGTTTTTGAAAACTTGTAGTTTCTCAACTGGTTCCAAAATTTTAAGTATTTTTTGTTTTGTTATGATTTCTATTAGTTGAATATGTATAGAAGCTATTCTTTTCCTTCTTCAAAAACAACTAAAAAGCAAATACCTGTAAAAATAGTATTATTAGCTAAAATATTTGAAATTACATACATATCTCTATTTCATGTTATTACTTAATGTTCGATTTTTTCTTTGAATTAGACACAAAATACTGATAAATGCCATTATTAGAAGATATTTTTCTTTTAATTGATTATTGAAAATCAGTTGTTCTGTATGTTCTGTATAAAGAATTTGTTTTTTCCTGTTATAATGATAAATAACTGATTGTAATAAATTTTCTTCATGCTTAAAAGGACAGTTAAGTGCAGTCAAAATCATAAGTGGAATACAGCATTCTTTATTTCTTAAGGCAAAGCTGGTGTTTTTGAAAGTACATTTTTAATGTTTACATTGCTGTAATTTTATCTTAATTTGTATATTATTATACAGATACACATTTATCCAAATTTCAATAATAATATGTAATAAATTATCCTAAGTATATAATGATATATTGTATACATACACTGCACATTTTTGTCATGTATCAATCCACTATTTTATGCTCAATCCTCACATTCTATGTTCTAAGTATCCGCATACCTACTCTCTTCCAGTCATCAATTAAAAACTTTTTACCTATATCTTGCTTTTCCATTGGATTCCCCAAGGTGGAATATATTTTATCTTATCATCACCTTGACATGGTGATAAATGTTTTACACATTTTTACTTGGTAAACGAGGCAAAATAAATTTCTTTTAACAAAATGAAGGTTTCCTAACAGTTACTCTTTCAAAAGTTATCAACTAGGAATATTCAAATGTAAAAATCCCTTTACCTATCCAGTGGTGTATGTCAGAAATTGTTTTCTTTAAATGGTGCCTGAAGCATTGGATAACAAATAAACTTTTAAGCAAAACAAGAAGCTTCGAAGGAAAAGCAGCGTAATGAGGTATCCACAGACAGTGTGAAAAGCTCCAGCAGCTTCCTGGGGAGCTTGTGGGATACGCTAATTCTTAGGTCTGAGCATTCACTCCAGGCTCTGCGTGTGCTTAGAATGATGTAAGAAGGGCTTATGCTCTCACCACTGGTTGACCTTAAGACTCTGCACAGGTAGGAGAGGAAGGCTAAGGCAGACATGAGGGTATGCCTCAACGGCCACATAGAGTGCCCCTGCAAGACTGTGGGTGCTTACTGATTCCAGGCCTTTAAAGAAAGGAGAATAATTTGAAAAACTAATGGCTGAACAATTCTCAAATTTACTAAAAATTATTAGTCTACACATCCAAGAAGTTCAGTGAACTCCATATATGCCAAAATCAAATTTCTGCATGAAATAGTCAAGAAACAGTCTTGACTGAAACTAGAGAGTAGCGACTCATCATACATAAGGGATGATCAATAAGATGAACAGGTGGTTTCTCATCAGCAGTGGTGGAGACCCAAGGCAGAGGGATAACATATTCAAAGTGCTGAAAGGAATGGGCTGCCAACGAGAAGTAATTTGCCAAATTATGTAACTTGGTAAATGGTAAGAATCAAAATACTGTCTGCATTCAGAGTTCTTTCTAAAAATCCACTTTAAAGAAACTGAAACTGGAATTTTTGTCTGATCATTTCCTTTGCAGTGCAGAAACATTGATGCAGTCCCATTTTTTAATTTTTAAATTGTTTCCCTTGCCTAAGTAAAAATATCTCAAATATATTACTAAGAACAAACTAAAAGAGCTCACCGCCTATGTTTACTTCTAGGAGTTGTATGGTTTCAGGTCTTACATTTCAGTTTTTGAACCATTTTTAATTTATTTTTCTTAACGGAGTGAGAAAATCCAATTTGGTTCTTTTGCATGTAGCTGTCCAGTTTTCTCAAAGTTCCCATCACCATTGATTGTAGAGGCTATTCTTTCCTCATTGTATATTCTTGCCCACTTTGTTGTCGATTTATTGCCCACGAAAGTCTGTACCTGTTTCTGGGCTTTGGGTACTGTTCTAATGATCTCTGCATTGGTGTTTGTGCCAGTGCCATAGTGTTTTGTTAACTATAGCTTTGTGATTTAGTTTGAAATCAGAGTGCATGATACCGTCATATTTTTTCTTCATTCTCAAGACTGTTTTGGCTATTGAGGGACTTTTGTTTCCATATAAATTTTAGAATTATTCGTTCTGAATATTGCTCTTGGTAATTTGATAGATATTACACTAAATCTGTAGGTATTCTTGCATATGATGGTCATTTAAAAATATTAATTCTTACAGCCCATGAATATGGTATATCTCTTCATCTGTTTCCATCATCTTCAGTTTTTTAATCAGTTACTTACCGTTTTCCAAGGAGAGATTTTTCACCTCTTATTTATATTTACTAGACATTGAGAAAATGAATCCTCCCACTTGTAAGTTGTTAAACCACATTAATTTGGACTCTAAAGATGGATTCTAATTTACTAGAAATATGCGGAATAGTTGTGTTAAACAATTGTTTTAACACAATTTAAGTCGTGTCTGGCAACGTCAGGTACTTAACTCTGTGTTCGTTATTTGTCAGTTCCATTAAGTCACGAACCACTTGTTTCTCCCTTGTTGACTGCTGTATCCTGACCTTGCCCTTACCCTAGAAACAATAAATATTTGGTGAACAAATAAAGTATAGTTGCTGGGCTAATTAATCCCACTTTTACATATACACTGATGTATGTGTTGTATATATGTGATACATAGTAAAATATATGCTAAATAAAGTATAGGTGTCAAAAATTGTGAAGTTTTTACCCAATTTGCAAGTGAACAGCTTAGCCTGCTACAGTGTCATGGACACTGGTAGAAAATAGGGGAATGCTGGATCAGAGAAGAAAGACAGAGTATTACCGAAAACAGAGTGTCTGCCCATGTGCCATTTCCCCAAGCCTCGGTTCCCTTCTAGTAACAGGAACACACAGTGAGATACACTCTAAGAAAAGAACCCCAAATTTGGGGAACGTGAATCTTTTGAAAAGGATTTAAACATGCCTGCCACTTAGTTTGTAGAGAGAGTCGATCTGTGTTATCCATAGCTAATATATCTGTGTGTGTGTGTGTGTGTGTGTGTGTGTGTGTATAATATATATATATGTGTTTGTGAGAGTGTATGTATTATAGGTAAAATATATGTATATATATATATATCTATCTTTATCACTTTAAAGTTTTAAGAGCTTGAGTTTTCTTATTCCATCATCTGATTTGTTCTTTTGGTAAGAAGAGTGAGGCACACATTGACTCTTTGAATCCACTCAAGTAAAAAATTAGTGTGCAACTAATTTGACATTAGATTTAAGCTTCCCTGATTCCTAGTTAGTGTACTTTACTGTGTACAGTCTACATCTGACTATTCCATACAGATGAGTAAAATACTGACTAGGAAGGGCTGAGAGTAGAGCACACTTTTGTATTCGAGTTTGTATTCTCTTTAAAGAAACCATAAATTAGACCCTTTGCCCCTGCTGTAAGTGTTTTTTGACTAAGAAGTTCTTAATATTGATATATTATTTGTCATTTTGTGAAATAGTATCTTAAAAGACATCATATTACACACCTGGAATTTCCTGAAAATTTGTAGCACGAGAAATTTGTAAGATAACTGGGTCATATGTTAAGATTTTGAAAAACATACTCAAACATAGATCCTAATTAAAGAATGTGATACATTTACTTTTAAAGTCTAAAACACTATTTCCCAGGACTCTTAAATTCCCATATTCTAATACCAAGGGAAAATAAAGTCTGAACTTAGAGTCTTGATTGTACTGAGAGGGTCTTCCAAAAAGAAAGGCAGTCTTGATGCAATGCAGTAAGCCACACTAACAGTGGGGCACTGCAGGAGAAAAATCTGCAGATGTAAGCCTTCACCACAATGTATTACAACTTTATGCTGGAGTATTTCCTGTACAGATATACGACTTGTTTAACTATGTTTTCCAAGAGTAGATCACATTAAAATGTTATATAATCCTGATTTCCTCTTTTTGAAAACTTGTAGTTTCTCAACTTGTTCCAAAATTATAAGTATTTTTTTGTTTTGGTATGATTTCTATTAGTTGAATATGTATAGAAGCTATTCTTTTCCTTCTTCAAAAACAACTAAAAAGCAAATACCTGTAAAAATAGTATTATTAGCTAAAATATTTGAAATTACATACATATCTCTATTTTATGTTATTACATAATGTTCGATTTTTTCCTTGAGTTAGACACAAAATACTGATAAATGCCATTATTAGAAGATATTTTACTTTTAATTGACTATTGAAAATCAGTTGTACTGTATGTTCTGTATAAAGAATTTGTTTTTTCCTGTTATAATGATAAATAACTGTAATAAATTTTCTTCATGCTTAAAGGACAGTTAACTGCAGTCACAATCAGGCAAAGCTGGTGTTTTTGAATGTACATTTTTAATGTTTACATTGCTGTTATTTTATCTTAATTTGTATATTAATATACAGATACACATTTATCCAAATTTCAATAATAATATTTAATAAATTGTCCGAACTATATAATGATATATTGTATACATACACTGCACATTTTTGTCATGTATCAATCCACTATTTTATGCTCAATCCTCACATTCTATGTTCTAAGTATCTGCATACCTACTCTCTTCCAGTCATCAATTAAAAACATTTTACCTATCTTGCTTTTCCAATGGATTCCCCAAGTTGGAATATATTTGATCTTATCATCACCTTGACATTGTGATAAATGTTGTACACATTTTTACTTGGTAAACGAGGTAAAATAAATTTCTTTTAACAAAATGAATGTTTCATAACAGTTGCTCTTTCAAAAGTTATCAACTAGGAATATTCAAGTGTAAAAATCCCTTTACCTATCCACTGGTGTATGTCAGAAATAGTTTTCTTTAAATGGTGCCTGAAGCATTGGATAACAAATAAACGTTTAAGCAAAACAAGAAGCTTCGAAGGAAAAGCAGGGTAATGAGGTATCCAAAGACAGTGTGAAAAGCTCCAGCAGCTTCCTGGGGAGCTTGTGGGATATGCAAATTCTTAGGTCTGAGCATTCACTCCAGGCTCTGCGTGTGCTTAGAATGATGTAAGAAGGGCTTATGCTCTCACCACTGGTTGACCTTAAGACTCTGCACAGGTAGGAGAGGAAGGCTAAGGCAGAGATGAGGGTATGCCTCAACGGCCACATAGAGCACCTCTGCAAGACTGTGGGTGCTTACTGATTCCAGGCCTTTAAAGAAAGGAGAATAATTTGCAAAACTAACGGCTGAACAATTCTCAAATTTACTAAAAATTGTTAGTCTACACATCCAAGAAGTTCAGTGAACTCCACATATGCCAAACTCAAATTTCTGCATGAAATAGTCAAGAAACAGTCTTGACTGAAACTAGAGAGTAGCGACTCATCATACATAAGGGATGCTCAATAAGATGAACAGGTGGTTTCTCATCAGCAGTGGTGGAGACCCAAGGCAGAGAGATAACATATTCAAAGTGCTGAAAGGAATGGGCTGACAACGAGAAGTAATTTGCCAAATTATGTAACTTGGTAAATGGTAAGAATCAAAATACTGTCTGCATTCAGAGTTCTTTCTAAGAATCCACTTTAAAGAAACTGAAACTGGAATTTTTGGCTGATCATTTCCTTTGCAGTGCAGAAACATTGATGCAGTCCCATTTTTTAATTTTTAAATTGTTTCCCTTGCCTAAGTAAACATATCTCAAAAATATTACTAAGAACAAACTAAAAGAGCTCACCGCCTATGTTTACTTCTAGAAGTTGTATGGTTTCAGGTCTTACATTTCAGTTTTTGATCCATTTTTAATTTATTTTTCTTAACGGAGTGAGAAAATCCAATTTGGTTCTTTTGCATGTAGCTGTCCAGTTTTCTCAAAGTCCCCAGCACCATTGATTGAAGAGGCTATTCTTTCCTCATTGTATATTCTTGCCTACATTGTTGTAGATTTATTGCCCACGAAAGTCTGTACCTATTTCTGGGCTTTGGGTACTGTTCTATTGATCTCTGCATTGGTGTTTGTGCCAGTGCCATACTGTTTTGTTAACTATAGCTTTGTGATTTAGTTTGAAATCAGAGTGCATGATACCGTCATATTTTTTCTTCTTTCTCAAGACTGTTTTGGCTATAGAGGGTCTTTTGTTTCCATATAAATTTTAGAATTATTTGTTCTGAATATTGCTCTTGGTAATTTGATAAATATTACACTAAATCTGTAGGTATTCTTGCATATGATGGTCATTTAAAAATATTAATTCTTACAGTCCATGAATATGGTATATCTCTTCATCTGTTTCCATCATCTTAAGTTTCTTTAATCAGTTACTTAGTTTTCCAAGGAGAGATTTTTCACCTCTTATTTATATTTATTTGACATTGAGAAAATAAATCCTCCCACTTGTAAGTAGTTAACCCACATTAATTTGGACTCTAAAGATGGATTCAAATTTACTAGAAATATGCGGAATAGTTGTGTTAAACAATTGTTTTAACACAATTTAAGTCGTGTCTGGCAACGTCAGGTACTTAACTCTGTGTTCGTTATTTGTCAGTTCCATTAAGTCACGAACCACGTGTTTCTCCCTTGTTGACTGCTGTATCCTGACCTTGCCCTTACCCTAGAAACAATAAATATTTGGTGAACAAATAAAGTATACTTGCTGGGCTAATTAATCTCACTTTTACATATACACTGATGTATGTGTTGTATATATGTGATACATAGTAAAATATATGCTAAATAAAGTGTAGGTGTCAAAAATTGTGAAGTGTTTACCCAATTTGCAAGTGAACAGCTTAGCCTGCTACAGTGTCATGGACACTGGTAGAAAATAGGGGAATGCTGGATCAGAGAAGAAAGACAGAGTATTACCGACAACAGAGTGTCTGCACATGTGCCATTTCCCCAAGCCTCGGTTCCCTTCGAGTAACAGGAACACACAGAGAGATACACTCTAAGAAAAGAACCACAAATTTGGGGAATCTGAATCTTTTGGAAAGGAGGTAAACATGCCTGCCACTTTGTTTGTAGAGAGAGTCGATCTGTGTTTTCCATAGTTAATATATCTGTGTGTGTTTGTGTGTGTGTGTGTGTGTGTGTGTTTATAATATATATATATGTGTTTATGAGTTTCTATGAATTATATGTATAATATATATATATCAATCTCTCTTTATTACTTTAAAGTTTTAAAGAGCTTGAGTTTTCTTATTCCATCATCTGATTTGTTTTTTTGGTAAGAAGAGTGAGGCACACATTGAGTCTTTGAATCCACTCAAGTTAAAAATTAGTGTGCAACTAATTTGACATTAGATTTAAGCTTCCCTGATTCCTAGTTAGCGTACTTTACAGTGTACAGTATACATCTGACTATTCCATACAGATGAGTAAAATACTGACTAGGAAGGGCTGAGACTAGAGCACACTTTTGAATTCGAGTTTGTATTCTCTTTAAAAGAAACCATAAATTAGACCATTTCCCCTGCTGTAAGTGTTTTTTGACTAAGAAGTTCTTAATATTGATATATTATTTGTCTATTTGTGAAATAGTATCTTGAAAGACATCATATTACACACCTGGATTTTCCTGAAAATTTGTAGTTCGAGAAATTTGTAAGATAACTGGGTCATATGTTAAGATTTTGAAAAACATACTCAAATATAGATCCTAATTAAAGAATGTGATACATTTACTTTTAAAGGCTAAAACAGTATTTCCCAGGACTCTTAAATTCCCATATTCTAATACCAAGGGAAAATAAAATCTGAACTTAGATTCTTGTTTGTACTGAGAGGGTCTTCCAAACAGAAAGGCAGTCTTGATGCAATGCAGTAAGCCACAGTAACAGTGGGGCATTGCAGGAGAAAAATCTGCAGATGTAAGCCTTCACCACAATTTATTACAACTTTATGCTGGAGTATTTCCTGTACAGATATACGGTTTGTTTAACTATGTTTTCCAAGAGTAGATCACATTAAAATGTTATATAATCCTGATTTCCTGTTTTTGAAAGCTTGTAGTTTCTCAACTGGTTCCAAAATTTTAAGTATTTTTTGTTTCGGTATGATTTCTATTGTTTGAATATGTGTAGAAGCTATTCTTTTCCTTCTTCAAAAACAACTAAAAAGCAAATACCTGTAAAAATAGTATTATTAGCTAAAATATTTGAAATTACATACATATCTCTATTTCATGTTATTACTTAATGTTCGATTTTTTCTTTGAATTAGACACAAAATACTGATAAATGCCATTATTACAAGATATTTTACTTTTAATTGACTATTGAAAATCAGTTGTTCTGTATGTTCTGTATAAAGAATTTGTTTTTTCCTGTTATAATGATAAATAACTGATTGTAATAAATTTTCTTCATGCTTAAAAGGACAGTTAAGTGCAGTCACAATCATAAGTGGAATACAGCATTCTTTATTTCCTAAGGCAAAGCTGGTGTTTTTGAATGTACATTTTTAATGTTTACATTGCTGTAATTTTATCTTAATTTGTATATTATTATACAGATACACATTTATCCAAATTTCAATAATAATATATAATAAATTATCATATCTATATAATGATATACTGTATACAAACTGCACATTTTTGTCATGTATCAATCCACTATTTTATGCTCAATCCTCACATTCTATGTTCTAAGTATCCGCATACCTACTCTCTTCCAGTCATCAATTAAAAACTTTTTACCTATATATTGCTTTTCCATTGGATTCCCCAAGTTGGAATATATTTGATCTTATCATCACCTTGACATGGTGATAAATGTTGTACACATTTTTACTTGGTAAACGAGGTAAAATAAATTTCTTTTAACAAAATGAAGGTTTCATAACAGTTACTCTTTCAAAAGTTATCAACTAGAAATATTCATGTGTAAAAATCCCTTTACCTATCCACTGGTTTATGTCAGAAATTGTTTTCTTTAAATGGTGCCTGAAGCATTGTATAACAAATAAACTTTTAAGCAAAACAAGAAGCTTCGAAGGAAAAGCAGGGTAATGAGGTATCCACAGACATTGTGAAAAGCTCCAGCAGCTTCCTGGGGAGCTTGTGGGATACGCAAATTCTTAGGTCTGAGCATTCACCCCAGGCTCTGCGTGTGCTTAGAATGATGTAAGAAGGGCTTATGCTCTCACTTCTGGTTGACCTTAAGACTCTGCACAGGTAGGAGAGGAAGGCTAAGGCAGAGATGAGGGTATGCCTCAACGGCCACATAGAGCACCTCTGCAAGAATGTGGGTGCTTACTGATTCCAGGCCTTTAAAGAAAGGAGAATAATTTGAAAAGCTAATGGCTGAAAAATTCTCAAATACACTGAAAAGTTTTAGTCTACACATCCAAGAACTTCAGTGAACTCCACATATGCCAAACACAAATTTCTGCATGAAATAGTCAAGAAACAGTCTTGACTGAAACTAGAGAGTAGCGACTCATCATACATAAGGGATGCTCAATAAGATGAACAGGTGGTTTCTCATCAGCAGTGGTGGAGACCCAAGGCAGAGAGATAACATATTCAAAGTGCTGAAAGGAATGGGCTGACAACGAGAAGTAATTTGCCAAATTATGTAACTTGGTAAATGGTAAGAATCAAAATACTGTCTGCATTCAGAGTTCTTTCTAAGAATCCACTTTAAAGAAACTGAAACTGGAATTTTTGGCTGATCATTTCCTTTGCAGTGCAGAAACATTGATGCAGTCCCATTTTTTAATTTTTAAATTGTTTCCCTTGCCTAAGTAAAAATATCTCAAATATATTACTAAGAACAAACTAAAAGAGCTCACCGCCTATGTTTACTTCTAGAAGTTGTATGGTTTCAGGTCTTACATTTCAGTTTTTGAACCATTTTTAATTTATTTTTCTTAACGGAGTGAGAAAATCCAATTTGGTTCTTTTGCATGTAGCTGTCCAGTTTTCTCAAAGTTCCCAGCACCATTGATTGAAGAGGCTATTCTTTCCTCATTGTATATTCTTGCCTACTTAGTTGTAGATTTATTGCCCACGAAAGTCTGTACCTGTTTCTGGGCTTTGGGTACTGTTCTACTGATCTCTGCATTGGTGTTTGTGCCAGTGCCATAGTGTTTTGTTAACTATAGCTTTGTGATTTAGTTTGAAATCAGAGTGCATGATACCGTCATATTTTTTCTTCATTCTCAAGACTGTTTTGGCTATTGAGGGACTTTTGTTTCCATATAAATTTTAGAATTATTCGTTCTGAATATTGCTCTTGGTAATTTGATAGATATTACACTAAATCTGTAGGTATTCTTGCATATGATGGTCATTTAAAAATATTAATTCTTACAGTCCATGAATATGGTATATCTCTTCATCTGTTTCCATCATCTTCAGTTTCTTTAATCAGTTACTTACCGTTTTCCAAGGAGAGATTTTTCACCTCTTATTTATATTTACTAGACATTGAGAAAATGAATCCTCCCACTTGTAAGTTGTTAAACCACATTAATTTGGACTCTAAAGATGGATTCTAATTTACTAGAAATATGCGGAATAGTTGTGTTAAACAATTGTTTTAACACAATTTAAGTCGTGTCTGGCAACGTCAGGTACTTAACTCTGTGTTCGTTATTTGTCAGTTCCATTAAGTCACGAACCACTTGTTTCTCCCTTGTTGACTGCTGTATCCTGACCTTGCCCTTACCCTAGAAACAATAAATATTTGGTAAACAAATAAAGTATAGTTGCTGGGCTAATTAATCCCACTTTTACATATACACTGATGTATGTGTTGTATATATGTGATACATAGTAAAATATATGCTAAATAAAGTATAGGTGTCAAAAATTGTGAAGTTTTTACCCAATTTGCAAGTGAACAGCTTAGCCTGCTACAGTGTCATGGACACTGGTAGAAAATAGGGGAATGCTGGATCAGAGAAGAAAGACAGAGTATTACCGAAAACAGAGTGTCTGCCCATGTGCCATTTCCCCAAGCCTCGGTTCCCTTCTAGTAACAGGAACACACAGTGAGATACACTCTAAGAAAAGAACCCCAAATTTGGGGAACGTGAATCTTTTGAAAAGGACGTAAAAATGCCTGCCACTTAGTTTGTAGAGAGAGTCGATCTGTGTTATCCATAGCTAATATATCTGTGTGTGTGTGTGTGTGTGTGTGTGTGTGTGTGTGTATAATATATATATATGTGTTTGTGAGAGTGTATGTATTATAGGTAAAATATATGTATATATATATATCTATCTTTATCACTTTAAAGTTTTAAAGAGCTTGAGTTTTCTTATTCCATCATCTGATTTGTTCTTTTGGTAGAAGAGTGAGGCACACATTGACTCTTTGAATCCACTCAAGTAAAAAATTAGTGTGCAACTAATTTGACATTAGATTTAAGCTTCCCTGATTCCTAGTTAGTGTACTTTACTGTGTACAGTCTACATCTGACTATTCCATACAGATGAGTAAAATACTGACTAGGAAGGGCTGAGAGTAGAGCACACTTTTGTATTCGAGTTTGTATTCTCTTTAAAGAAACCATAAATTAGACCCTTTGCCCCTGCTGTAAGTGTTTTTTGACTAAGAAGTTCTTAATATTGATATATTATTTGTCTTTTTGTGAAATAGTATCTTGAAAGACATCATATTACAAACCTGGATTTTCCTGAAAATTTGTAGCTCGAGAAATTTGTAAGATAACTGGGTCATATGTTAAGATTTTGAAAAACATACTCAAACATAGATCCTAATTAAAGAATGTGATAATTTTACTTTTAAAGGCTAAAACAGTATTTCCCAGGACTCTTAAAATCCCATATTCAAATACAAAGGGAAAATAAAATCTGAACTTATAGTCTTGTTTGTACTGAGAGGGTCTTCCAAACAGAAAGGCAGTCTTGATGCAATGCAGTAAGCCACACTAACAGTGGGGCATTGCAGGAGAAAAATCTGCAGATGTAAGCCTTCACCTGAATGTATTACAACTTTATGCTGGAGTATTTCCTGTACAGATATAAGGTTTGTTTAACTATGCTTTCCAAGGGTAGATCACATTAAAATGTTATATAATCCTGATTTCCTGTTTTTAAAAACTTGTAGTTTCTCAACTGGTTCCAAAATTTTAAGTATTTTTTGTTTTGGTATGATTTCTATTAGTTGAATATGTATAGAAGCTATTCTTTTCCTTCTTCAAAAACAACTAAAAAGCAAATACCTGTAAAAATAGTATTATTAGCTAAAATATTTGAAATTACATACATATCTCTATTTCATGTTATTACTTAATGTTCGATTTTTTCTTTGAATTAGACACAAAATACTGATAAATGCCATTATTAGAAGATATTTTACTTTTAATTGACAATTGAAAATCAGTTGTTCTGTATGTTCTGTATAAAGAATTTGTTTTTTTCTTTTAAAATGATAAATAACTGATTGTAATAAATTTTCTTCATGCTTAAAAGTACAGTTAAGTGCAGTCACAATCATAAGTGGAATACAGCATTCTTTAATTCTTAAGGCAAAGCTGGTGTTATTGAATGTACATTTTTAATGTTTACATTGCTGTAATTTTATCTTAATTTGTATATTAATATACAGATACACATTTATACAATTTTCAATAATAATATGCAATAAATTATTCTAAATATAGAATGATATATTATATACATACACTGCAAATTTTTGTCATGTATCAATCCACTATTTTATGCTCAATCCTCACATTCTATGTTCTAAGTATCCGCATACCTACTCTCTTCCAGTCATCAATTAAAAACTTTTTACCTATATCTTGCTTTTCCATTGGATTCCCCAAGGTGGAATATATTTGATCTTATCATCACCTTGACATTGTGATAAATGTTGTACACATTTTTACTTGGTAAACGAGGTAAAATAAATTTCTTTTAACAAAATGAAGGTTTCATAACAGTTACTCTTTCAAAAGTTATCAACTAGGAATATTCAAGTGTAAAAATCCCTTTACCTATCCACTGGTGTATGTCAGAAATTGTTTTCTTTAAATGGTGCCTGAAGCTTCGGATAACAAATAAACTTTTAAGCAAAACAAGAAGCTTCGAAGGAAAAGCAGGGTAATGAGGTATCCACAGACAGTGTGAAAAGCTCCAGCAGCTTCCTGGGGAGCTTGTGGGATACGCAAATTCTTAGGTCTGAGCATTCACTCCAGGCTCTGCGTGTGCTTAGAATGATGTAAGAAGGGCTTATGCTCTCACCACTGGTTGACCTTAAGACTCTGCACAGTTAGGAGAGGAAGGCTAAGGCAGAGATGAGGGTATGCCTCAACGGCCACATAGAGCGCCTCTGCAAGACTGTGGGTGTTTACTGATTCCAGGCCTTTAAAGATAGGAGAATAATTTGAAAAACTAATGGCTGAACAATTCTCAAATTTACTAAAAATATTAGTCTACACATCCAAGAATTTCAGTGAACTCCACATATGCCAAACTCAAATTTCTGCATGAAATAGTCAAGAAACAGTCTTGACTGAAACTAGAGAGTAGCGACTCATCATACATAAGGGATGCTCAATAAGATGAACAGGTGGTTTCTCATCAGCAGTGGTGGAGACCAAAGGCAGAGAGATAACATATTCAAAGTGCTGAAAGGAATTTGCTGCCAACGAGAAGTAATTTGCCAAATTATGTAACTTGGTAAATGGTAAGAATCAAAATACTGTCTGCATTCAGAGTTCTTTCTAAGAATCCACTTTAAAGAAACTGAAACTGGAATTTTTGGCTGATCATTTCCTTTGCAGTGCAGAAACATTGAGGCAGTCCCATTTTTTAATTTTTAATTTGTTTCCCTTGCCTAAGTAAACATATCTCAAAAATATTACTAAGAACAAACTAAAAGAGCTCACCGCCTATGTTTACTTCTAGAAGTTGTATGGTTTCAGGTCTTACATTTCAGTTTTTGATCCATTTTTAATTTAATTTTCTTAACGGAGTGAGAAAATCCAATTTGGTTCTTTTGCATGTAGCTGCCCAGTTTTCTCAGAGTTCCCAGCACCATTGATTGAAGAGGCTATTCTTTCCTCATTGTATATTCTTGCCTACTTTGTTGTAGATTTATTGCCCACGAAAGTCTGTACCTATTTCTGGGCTTTGGGTAGTGTTCTACTGATCTCTGCATTGGTGTTTGTGCCAGTGCCATAGTGTTTTGTTAACTATAGCTTTGTGATTTAGTTTGAAATCAGAGTGCATGATACCGTCATATATTTTCTTCATTCTCAAGACTGTTTTGGCTATTGAGGGTCTTTTGTTTCCATATAAATTTTAGAATTATTTGTTCTGAATATTGCTCTTGGTAATTTGATAGATATTACACTAAATCTGTAGGTATTCTTGCATAAGATGGTCATTTAAAAATATTAATTCTTACAGTCCATGAATATGGTATATCTCTTCATCTGTTTCCATCATCTTCAGTTTCTTTAATCAGTTACTTACCGTTTTCCAAGGAGAGATTTTTCACCTCTTATTTATATTTACTAGACATTGAGAAAATAAATCCTCCCACTTGTAAGTAGTTAAACCACATTTATTTGGACTCAAATTTACTAGAAATATGCGGAATAGTTGTGTTAAACAATTGTTTTAACACAATTTAAGTCGTGTCTGGCAACGTCAGGTACTTAACTCTGTGTTCGTTATTTGTCAGTTCCATTAAGTCACGAACCACGTGTTTCTCCCTTGTTGACTGCTGTATCCTGACCTTGCCTTTACCCTAGAAACAATAAAATATTTGGTGAACAAATAAAGTATAGTTGCTGGGCTAATTAATCTCACTTTTACATATACACTGATGTATGTGTTGTATATATGTGATACATAGTAAAATATATGCTAAATAAAGTGTAGGTGTCAAAAATTGTGAAGTGTTTACCCAATTTGCAAGTGAACAGCTTAGCCTGCTACAGTGTCATGGACACTTGTAGAAAATAGGGGAATGCTGGATCAGAGAAGAATGACAGAGTATTACTGACAACAGAGTGTCTGCACATGTGCCATTTCCCCAAGCCTCGGTTCCCTTCGAGTAACAGGAACACACAGTGAGATACACTCTAAGAAAAGAACCCCAAATTTGGGGAACCTGAATCTTTTGAAAAGGAGGTAAAAATGCCTGCCACTTTGTTTGTAGAGAGAGTCGATCTGTGTTTTCCATAGCTAATATATCTGTGTGTGTGTGTGTGTGTGTGTGTGTGTGTGTATAATATATATATATGTGTCTGTGAGTGTGTATATATTATATGTATAATATATATATATCTATCTATCTTTATCACTTTAAAGTTTTAAAGAGCTTGAGTTTTCTTATTCCATCATCTGATTTGTTTTTTTGGTAAGAAGAGTGAGGCACACATTGAGTCTTTGAATCCACTCAAGTTAAAAGTTAGTGTGCAACTTATTTGACATTAGATTTAAGCTTCCCTGATTCCTAGTTAGCGTACTTTACAGTGTACAGTCTACTTCTGACAATTCCATACAGATGAGTAAAATACTGACTAGGAAGGGCTGAGACAAGAGCACACTTTTGAATTCGAGTTTGTATTCTCTTTAAAAGAAACCATAAATTAGACCATTTGCCACTGATGTAAGTGTTTTTTGACTAAGAAGTTCTTAATATTGATATATTATTTGTCTTTTTGTGAAATAGTATCTTGAAAGACATCATAATATACACCTGGATTTACTTGAAAATTTGTAGTTCGGGAAATTTGTAAGATAACAGGGTCATATGTTAAGATTTTGAAAAACATACTCAAACATAGATCCTAATTAAAGAATGTGATACATTTACTTTTAACGGCTAAAACAGTATTTCCCAGGACGCTTAAATTCCCATATTCTAATACCAAGGGAAACTAAAATCTGAACTTAGAGTCTTGTTTGTACTGAGAGGGTCTTCCAAATAGAAAGGCAGTCTTGATGCAATGCAGTAAGCCCCAGTAAAAGTGGGGCTTTGCAGGAGAAAAATCTGCAGATGTAAGCCTTCAACAGAATGTATTACAACTTTATGCTGGGGTATTTCCTGTACAGATATACGGTTTGTTTAACTATGTTTTCCAAGAGTAAATCACATTAAAATGTTATATAATCCTGATTTCCTGTTTTTGAAAACTTGTAGTTTCTCAACTGGTTCCAAAATTTTAAGTATTTTTTGTTTTGGTATGATTTCTATTAGTTGAATATGTATAGAAGCTATTCTTTTCCTTCTTCAAAAACAACTAAAAAGAAATTCCTGTAAAAATAGTATTATTAGCTAAAATATTTGAAATTACATACATATCTCTATTTCATGTTATTACTTAATGTTCGATTTTTTCTTTGAATTAGACACAAAATACTGATAAATGCCATTATTAGAAGATATTTTACTTTTAATTGACTATTGAAAATCAGTTGTTCTGTATGTTCTGTATAAAGAATTTGTTTTTTCCTGTTATAATGATAAATAACTGATTGTAATAAATTTTCTTCATGCTTAAAAGGACAGTTAAGTGCAGTCACAATCATAAGTGGAATACAGCATTCTTTATTTCTTAAGGCAAAGCTGGTGTTTTTGAATGTACATTTTTAATATTTACATTGCTGTAATTTTATCTTAATTTGTATATTAATATACAGATACACATTTATCCAAATTTCAATAATAATATGCAATAAATTATCCTAACTATATAATGATATATTGTATACATACACTGCACATTTTTGTCATGTATCAATCCACTATTTTATGCTCAATACTCACATTCTATGTTCTAAGTATCCGCATACCTTCTCTCTTCCAGTCATCAATTAAAAACTTTTTACCTATATCTTGCTTTTCCATTGGATTCCCCAAGGTGGAATATATTTGATCTTATCATCACCTTGACATTGTGATAAATGTTGTACACATTTTTACTTGGTAAACGAGGTAAAATAAATTTCTTTTAACAAAATGAAGGTTTCATAACAGTTACTCTTTCAAAAGTTATCAACTAGGAATATTCAAGTGTAAAAATCCGTTTACCTATCCACTGGTGTATGTCAGAAATTATTTTCTTTAAATGGTGCCTGAAGCTTTGGATAACAAATAAACTTTTAAGCAAAACAAGAAGCTTCGAAGGAAAAGCAGGGTAATGAGGTATCCACAGACAGTGTGAAAAGCTCCAGCAGCTTCCTGGGGAGCTTGTGGGATACGCAAATTCTTAGGTCTGAGCATTCACTCCAGGCTCCGCGTGTGCTTAGAATGATGTAAGAAGGGCTTATTCTCTCACCACTGGTTGACCTTAAGACTCTGCACAGGTAGGAGAGGAAGGCTAAGGCAGAGATGAGGGTATGCCTCAACGGCCACATAGAGCGCCTCTGCAAGACTGTGGGTGCTTACTGATTCCAGGCCTTTAAAGAAAGGGGAATAATTTGAAAAACTAATGGCTGAAAAATTCTCAAATTTACTAAAAAGTATTAGTCTACACATCCAAGAAGTTCAGTGAACTCCACATATGCCAAACTCAAATTTCTGCATGAAATAGTCAAGAAAGAGTCTTGACTGAAACTAGAGTGTAGCGACTCATCATACAAAAGGGATGCTCAATAAGATGAACAGGTGGTTTCTCATCAGCAGTGGTGGAGACCCAAGCAGAGAGATAACATATTCAAAGTGCTGAAAGGAATGGCCTGCCAACGAGAAGTAATTTGCCAAATTATGTAACTTGGTAAATGGTAAGAATCAAAATACTGTCTGCATTCAGAGTTCTTTCTAAGAATCCACTTTAAAGAAACTGAAACTGGAATTTTTGGCTGATAATTTCCTTTGCAGTGCAGAAACATTGATGCAGTCCCATTTTTATTTTTTAATTTGTTTCCCTTGCCTAAGTAAACATATCTCAAAAATATTACTAAGAACAAACTAAAAGAGCTCACCGCCTATGTTTACTTCTAGAAGTTGTATGGATTCAGGTCTTACATTTCAGTTTTTGATCCATTTTTAATTTATTTTTCTTAACGGAGTGAGAAAATCCAATTTGGTTCTTTTGCATGAAGCTGTCCAGTTTTCTCAAAGTTCCCAGCACCATTGATTGAAGAGGCTATTCTTTCCTCATTGTATATTCTTGCCTACTTTGTTGTAGATTTATTGCCCACGAAAGTCTGTACCTATTTCTGGGCTTTGGGTACTGTTCTATTGATCTCTGCATTGGTGTTTGTGCCAGTGCCATAGTGTTTTGTTAACTATAGCTTTGTGATTTAGTTTGAAATCAGAGTGCATGATACCGTCATATTTTTTCTTCTTTCTCAAGACTGTTTTGGCTATTGAGGGTCTTTTGTTTCCATATAAATTTTAGAATTATTTGTTCTGAATATTGCTCTTGGTAATTTGATAGATATTACACTAAATCTGTAAGTATTCTTGCATATGATGTTCATTTAAAAATATTAATTCTTACAGTCCATGAATATGGTATATCTCTTCATCTGTTTCCATCATCTTCAGTTTCTTTAATCAGTTACTTACCGTTTTCCAAGGAGAGATTCTTCACCTCTTATTTATATTTACTAGACATTGAGAAAATAAATCCTCCCACTTGTAAGTAGTTAAACCACATTAATTTGGACTCTAAAGATGGATTCAAATTTACTAGAAATATGCGGAATAGTTGTGTTAAACAATTGTTTTAACACAATTTAAGTCGTGTCTGGCAACGTCAGGTACTTAACTCTGTGTTCGTTATTTGTCAGTTCCATTAAGTCACGAACCACGTGTTTCTCCCTTGTTGACTGCTGTATCCTGACCTTGCCCTTACCCTAGAAACAATAAATATATGGTGAACAAATAAAGTATACTTGCTGGGCTAATTAATCTCACTTTTACATATACACTGATGTATGTGTTGTATATATGTGATACATAGTAAAATATATGCTAAATAATGTGTAGGTGTCAAAAATTGTGAAGTGTTTACCCAATTTGCAAGTGAACAGCTTAGCCAGCTACAGTGTCATGGACACTGGTAGAAAATAGGGGAATGCTGGATCAGAGAAGAAAGACAGAGTATTACCGAAAACAGAGTGTCTGCACATGTGCCATTTCCCCAAGCCTCGGTTCCCTTCGAGTAACAGGAACACACAGTGAGATACACTCTAAGAAAAGAACCCCAAATTTGGGGAACCTGAATCTTTGGAAAAGAGGTAAACATGCCTGCCACTTTGTAGAGAGAGTCGATCTGTGTTTTCCATAGTTAATATAACTGTGTGTGTGTGTGTGTGTGTGTGTGTGTGTGTGTGTATAATATATATATATATGTGTATGTGAGTGTGTATGTATTATATGTATAATATATATATATCTATCTATCTTTATCACTTTAAAGTTATAAAGAGCTTGAGTTTTCTTATTCCATCATCTGATTTGTTTTTTTGGTAAGAAGAGTGAGGCACACATTGACTCTTTGAATCCACTCAAGTAAAAAATTAGTGTGCAACTAATTTGACATTAGATTTAAGCTTCCCTGATTCCTAGTTAGCGTACTTTACAGTGTACAGTCTACATCTGACTATTCCATACAGATGAGTAAAATACTGATTAGGAAGTGCTGAGACTAGAGCACACTTTTGAATTCGAGTTTGTATTCTCTTTAAAAGAAACCATAAATTAGACCATTTGCCCCTGCTGTAAGAGTTTTTTGACTAAGAAGTTCTTAATATTGATATATTATTTGTCTTTTTGTGAAATAGTATCTAGAAACACATCATATTACACACCTGGATTTTCCTGAAAATTTTTAGCTCGAGAAATTTGTAAGATAACTGGGTCATATGTTAAGATTTTGAAAAACATACTCAAACATAGATCCTAATTAAAGAATGTGATACATTTACTTTTAAAGGCTAAAACAGTATTTCCCAGGACTCTTTAATTCCCATATTCTAATACGAAGGGAAAATAAAATCTGAACTTAGAGTCTTGTTTGTACTGAGAGGGTCTTCCAAACAGAAAGACAGTCTTGATGCAATGCAGTAAGCCAAAGTAACAGTGGGGCATTGCAGGAGAAAAGTCTTCAGATGTAAGCCTTCACCAAAATGTGTTACAGCTTTATGCTGGAGTATTTCCTGTACAGATATACGGTTTGTTTAACTATGTTTTCCAAGAGTAGATCACATTAAAATGTTATATAATCCTGATTTCCTGTTTTTAAAAACTTGTAGTTTCTCAACTGGTTCCAAAATTTTAAGTATTTTTTGTTTTGGTATGATTTCTATTAGTTGAATATGTATACAAGCTATTCTTTTCCTTCTTCAAAAACAACTAAAAAGCAAATACCTGTAAAAATAGTATTATTAGCTACAATATTTGAAATTACATACATATCTCTATTTCATGTTATTATTTAATGTTCGATTTTTTCTTTGAATTAGACACAAAATACTGATAAATGCCATTATTAGAAGATATTTTACTTTTAATTGACTATTGAAAATCAGTTGTTCTGTATGTTCTCTATAAAGAATTTGTTTTTTCCTGTTATAATGATAAATAACTGATTGTAATAAATGTTCTTCATGCTTAAAACTACAGTTAAGTGCAGTCACAATCATAAGTGGAATACAGCATTCTTTATTTCTTAAGGGAAAGCTGGTGTTTTTGAATATACATTTTTAATGTTTACATTGCTGTAATTTTATCTTAATTTGTATATTAATATACAGATACACATTTATACAAATTTCAATAATAATATGCAATAAATTATCCTAATTATATAATGATATATTATATAAATACACTGCAAATTTTTGTCATGTATCAATCCACTATTTTATGCTCAATCCTCACATTCTATGTTCTAAGTATCCGCATACCTACTCTCTTCCAGTCATCAATTAAAAACTTTTTACCTATATCTTGCTTTTCCATTGGATTCCCCAAGGTGGAATATATTTGATCTTATCATCACCTTGACATTGTGATAAATGTTGTACATACTTTTACTTGGTAAACGAGGTAAAATAAATTTCTTTTAACAAAATGAAGGTTTCATAACAGTTACTCTTTCAAAAGTTATCAACTAGGAATATTCAAGTGTAAAAATTCCTTTTCCTATCCACTGGTGTATGTCAGAAATTGTTTTCTTTAAATGGTGCCTGAAGCTTTGGATAACAAATAAACTTTTAAGCAAAACAAGAAGCTTCGAAGGAAAAGCATCGTAATGAGGTATCCACAGACAGTGTGAAAAGCTCCAGCAGCTTCCTGGGGAGCTTGTGGGATACGCAAATTCTTAGGTCTGAGCATTCACTCCAGGCTCTGCGTGTGCTTAGAATGATGTAAGAAGGGCTTATGCTCTCACCACTGGTTGACCTTAAGACTCTGCACACGTAGGAGAGGAAGGCTAAGGCAGAGATGAGGGTATGCCTCAACAGCCACATAGAGCGCCTCTGCAAGACTGTGGGTGCTTAATGATACCAGGCCTTTAAAGAAAGGAGAATAATTTGAAAAACTAATGGCTGAACAATTCTCAAATTTACTAAAAAGTATTAGTCTACACATCCAAGAAGTTCAGTGAACTCCACATATGCCAAACTCAAATTTCTGCATGAAATAGTCAAGAAAGAGTCTTGACTGAAACTAGAGAGTAGCGACTCATCATACAAAAGGGATGCTCAATAAGATGAACAGGTGGTTTCTCATCAGCAGTGGTGGAGACCCAAGCAGAGAGATAACATATTCAAAGTGCTGAAAGGAATGGCCTGCCAACGAGAAGTAATTTGCCAAATTATGTAACTTGGTAAATGGTAAGAATCAAAATACTGTCTGCATTCAGTGTTCTTTCTAAGAATCCACTTTAAAGAAACTGAAACTGGAATTTTTGGCTGATAATTTCCTTTGCAGTGCAGAAACATTGATGCAGTCCCATTTTTATTTTTTAATTTGTTTCCCTTGCCTAAGTAAACATATCTCAAAAATATTACTAAGAACAAACTAAAAGAGCTCACCGCCTATGTTTACTTCTAGAAGTTGTATGGTTTCAGGTCTTACATTTCAGTTTTTGATCCATTTTTAATTTATTTTTCTTAACGGAGTGAGAAAATCCAATTTGGTTCTTTTGCATGAAGCTGTCCAGTTTTCTCAAAGTTCCCAGCACCATTGATTGAAGAGGCTATTCTTTCCTCATTGTATATTCTTGCCAACTTTGTTGTAGATTTATTGCCCACGAAAGTCTGTACCTATTTCTGGGCTTTGGGTACTGTTCTATTGATCTCTGCATTGGTGTTTCTGCCAGTGCCATAGTGTTTTGTTAACTATAGCTTTGTGATTTAGTTTGAAATCAGAGTGCATGATACCGTCATATTTTTTCTTCTTTCTCAAGACTGTTTTGGCTATTGAGGGTCTTTTGTTTCCATATAAATTTTAGAATTATTTGTTCTGAATATTGCTCTTGGTAATTTGATAGATATTACACTAAATCTGTAAGTATTCTTGCATATGATATTCATTTAAAAATATTAATTCTTACAGTCCATGAATATGGTATATCTCTTCATCTGTTTCCATCATCTTCAGTTTTTTTAATCAGTTACTTACCGTTTTCCAAGGAGAGATTTTTCACCTCTTATTTATATTTACTAGACATTGAGAAAATAAATCCTCCCACTTGTAAGTAGTTAAACCACATTAATTTGGACTCTAAAGATGGATTCAAATTTACTAGAAATATGCGGAATAGTTGTGTTAAACAATTGTTTTAACACAATTTAAGTCGTGTCTGGCAACGTCAGGTACTTAACTCTGTGTTCGTTATTTGTCAGTTCCATTAAGTCACGAACCACGTGTTTCTCCCTTGTTGACTGCTGTATCCTGACCTTGCCCTTTCCCTAGAAACAATAAATATATGGTGAACAAATAAAGTATACTTGCTGGGCTAATTAATCTCACTTTTACATATACACTGATTTATGTGTTGTACATATGTGATACATAGTAAAATATATGCTAAATAAAGTGTAGGTGTCAAAAATTGTGAAGTGTTTACCCAATTTGCAAGTGAACAGCTTAGCCTGCTACAGTGTCATGGACACTGGTAGAAAATAGGGGAATGCTGGATCAGAGAAGAAAGACAGAGTATTACCGAAAACAGAGTGTCTGCACATGTGCCATTTCCCCAAGCCTCGGTTCCCTTCGAGTAACAGGAACACACAGTGAGATACACTCTAAGAAAAGAACCCCAAATTTGGGGAACCTGAATCTTTGGAAAAGGAGGTAAACATGCCTGCCACTTTGTTTGTAGAGAGAGTCGATCTGTGTTTTCCATAGCTAATATATGTGTGTGTGTGTGTGTGTGTGTGTGTGTGTGTGTATAATATATATATATGTGTATGTGAGTGTGTATGTATTATATGTATAATATATATATATATATATCTATCTATCTTTATCACTTTAAAGTTATAAAGAGCTTGAGTTTTCTTATTCCATCATCTGATTTGTTTTTTTGGTAAGAAGAGTGAGGCACACATTGACTCTTTGAATCCACTCAAGTAAAAAATTAGTGTGCAACTAATTTGACATTACATTTAAGCTTCCCTGATTCCTAGTTAGCGTACTTTACAGTGTACAGTCTACATCTGACTATTCCATACAGATGAGTAAAATACTGATTAGGAAGGGCTGAGACTAGAGCACACTTTTGAATTCGAGTTTGTATTCTCTTTAAAAGAAACCATAAATTAGACCATTTGCCCCTGCTGTAAGTGTTTTTTGACTAAGAAGTTCTTAATATTGATATATTATTTGTCTTTTTGTGAAATAGTATCTTGAAAGACATCATATTACACACCTGGATTTTCCTGAAAATTTTTAGCTCGAGAAATTTGTAAGATAACTGGGTCATACGTTAAGATTTTGAAAAACATACTCAAACATAGATCCTAATTAAAGAATGTGATACATTTACTTTTAAAGGCTAAAACAGTATTTCCCAGGACTCTTAAATTCCCATATTCTAATACGAAGTGAAAATAAAATCTGAACTTAGAGCCTTGTTTGTACTGAGAGGGTCTTCCAAACAGAAAGACAGTCTTGATGCAATGCAGTAAGCCACAGTAACAGTGGGGCATTGCAGGAGAAAAGTCTTCCGATGTAAGCATTCACCAAAATGTGTTACAGCTTTATGCTGGAGTATTTCCTGTACAGATATACGGTTTGTTTAACTATGTTTTCCAAGAGTAGATCACATTAAAATGTTATATAATCCTGATTTCCTGTTTTTAAAAACTTGTAGTTTCTCAACTGGTTCCAAAATTTTAAGTATTTTTCGTTTTGGTATGATTTGTATTAGTTGAATATGTATAGAAGCTATTTTTTCCTTCTTCAAAAACAACTAAAAAGCAAATACCTGTAAAAATAGTATTATTAGCTAAAATATTTGAAATTACATACATATTTCTATTTCATGTTATTACTTAATGTTCGATTTTTTCTTTGAATTAGACACAAAATACTGATAAATGCCATTATTAGAAGATATTTTACTTTTAATTGACTATTGAAAATCAGTTGTTCTGTATGTTCTGTATAAAGAATTTGTTTTTTCCTGTTATAATGATAAATAAATGATTGTAATAAATTTTCTTCATGCTTAAAAGTACAGTTAAGTGCAGTCACAATCATAAGTGGAATACAGCATTCTTTATTTCTTAAGGCAAAGCTGGTGTTTTTGAATGTACATTTTTAATGTTTATATTGCTGTAATTTTATCTTAATTTGTATATTAATATACAGATACACATTTATACAAATTTCAATAATAATATGCAATAAATTATCCTAACTATATAATGATATATTATATAAATACACTGCAAATTTTTGTCATGTATCAATCCACTATTTTATGCTCAATCCTCACATTCTATGTTCTAAGTATCCGCATACCTACTCTCTTCCAGTCATCAATTAAAAACTTTTTACCTATATCTTACTTTTCCATTGGATTCCCCAAGGTGGAATATATTTGATCTTATCATCACCTTGACATTGTGATAAATGTTGTACATAATTTTACTTGGTAAACGAGGTAAAATAAATTTCTTTTAACAAAATGAAGGTTTCATAACAGTTACTCTTTCAAAAGTTATCAACTAGGAATATTCAAGTGTAAAAATTCCTTTACCTATCCACTGGTGTATGTCAGAAATTGTTTTCTTTAAATGGTGCCTGAAGCTTTGGATAACAAATAAACTTTTAAGCAAAACAAGAAGCTTCGAAGGAAAAGCAGGGTAATGAGGTATCCACAGACAGTGTGAAAAGCTCCAGCAGCTTCCTGGGGAGCTTGTGGGATATTCAAATTCTTAGGTCTGAGCATTCACTCCAGGCTCTGCGTGTGCTTAGAATGATGTAAGAAGGGCTTATGCTCTCACCACTGGTTGACCTTAAGACTCTGCACAGGTAGGAGAGGAAGGCTAAGGCAGAGATGGGGGTATGCCTCAACGGCCACATTGAGCGCCTCTGCAAGACTGTGGGTGCTTAATGATACCAGGCCTTTAAAGAAAGGAGAATAATTTGAAAAACTAATGGCTGAACAATTCTCAAATTTACTAAAAAGTATTAGTCTACACATCCAAGAAGTTCAGTGAACTCCACATATGCCAAACTCAAATTTCTGCATGAAATAGTCAAGAAACAGTCTTGACTGAAACTAGAGAGTAGCGACTCATCATACAAAAGGGATGCTCAATAAGATGAACAGGTGGTTTCTCATCAGCAGTGGTGGAGACCCAAGCAGAGAGATAACATATTCAAAGTGCTGAAAGGAATGGCCTGCCAACGAGAAGTAATTTGCCAAATTATGTAACTTGGTAAATGGTAAGAATCAAAATACTGTCTGCATTCAGAGTTCTTTCTAAGAATCCACTTAAAGAAACTGAAACTGGAATTTTTGGCTGATAATTTCCTTTGCAGTGCAGAAACATTGATGCAGTCCCATTTTTATTTTTTAATTTGTTTCCCTTGCCTAAGTAAACATATCTCAAAAATATTACTAAGAACAAACTAAAAGAGCTCACCGCCTATGTTTACTTCTAGAAGTTGTATGGTTTCAGGTCTTACATTTCAGTTTTTGATCCATTTTTAATTTATTTTTCTTAACGGAGTGAGAAAATCCAATTTGGTTCTTTTGCATGAAGCTGTCCAGTTTTCTCAAAGTTCCCAGCACCATTGATTGAAGAGGCTATTCTTTCCTCATTGTATATTCTTGCCTACTTTGTTGTAGATTTATTGCCCACGAAAGTCTGTACCTATTTCTGGGCTTTGGGTACTGTTCTATTGATCTCTGCATTGGTGTTTGTGCCAGTGCCATAGTGTTTTGTTAACTATAGCTTTGTGATTTAGTTTGAAATCAGAGTGCATGATACCGTCATATTTTTTCTTCTTTCTCAAGACTGTTTTGGCTATTGAGGGTCTTTTGTTTCCATATAAATTTTAGAATTATTTGTTCTGAATATTGCTCTTGGTAATTTGATAGATATTACACTAAATCTGTAAGTATTCTTGCATATGATGTTCATTTAAAAATATTAATTCTTACAGTCCATGAATATGGTATATCTCTTCATCTGTTTCCATCATCTTCAGTTTCTTTAATCAGTTACTTACCGTTTTCCAAGGAGAGATTTTTCACCTCTTATTTATATTTACTAGACATTGAGAAAATAAATCCTCCCACTTGTAAGTAGTTAAACCACATTAATTTGGACTCTAAAGATGGATTCAAATTTACTAGAAATATGCGGAATAGTTGTGTTAAACAATTGTTTTAACACAATTTAAGTCGTGTCTGGCAACGTCAGGTATTTAACTCTGTGTTCGTTATTTGTCAGTTCCATTAAGTCACGAACCACGTGTTTCTCCCTTGTTGACTGCTGTATCCTGACCTTGCCCTTACCCTAGAAACAATAAATATATGGTGAACAAATAAAGTATACTTGCTGGGCTAATTAATCTCACTTTTACATATACACTGATTTATGTGTTGTACATATGTGATACATAGTAAAATATATGCTAAATAAAGTGTAGGTGTCAAAAATTGTGAAGTGTTTACCCAATTTGCAAGTGAACAGCTTAGCCTGCTACAGTGTCATGGACACTGGTAGAAAATAGGGGAATGCTGGATCAGAGAAAAAGACAGAGTATTACCGAAAACAGAGTGTCTGCACATGTGCCATTTCCCCAAGCCTCGGTTCCCTTCGAGTAACAGGAACACACAGTGAGATACACTCTAAGAAAAGAACCCCAAATTTGGGGAACCTGAATCTTTGGAAAAGGAGGTAAACATGCCTGCCACTTTGTTTGTAGAGAGAGTCGATCTGTGTTTTCCATAGCTAATATATCTGTGTGTGTGTGTGTGTGTGTGTGTGTGTGTATAATATATATATATGTGTATGTGAGTGTGTATGTATTATATGTATAATATATATCTATCTATCTATCTTTATCACTTTAAAGTTATAAAGAGCTTGAGTTTTCTTATTCCATCATCTGATTTGTTTTTTTGGTAAGAAGAGTGAGGCACACATTGACTCTTTGAATCCACTCAAGTAAAAAATTAGTGTGCAACTAATTTGACATTAGATTTAAGCTTCCCTGATTCCTAGTTAGCGTACTTTACAGTGTACAGTCTACATCTGACTATTCCATACAGATGAGTAAAATACTGATTAGGAAGGGCTGAGACTAGAGCACACTTTTGAATTCGAGTTTGTATTCTCTTTAAAAGAAACCATAAATTAGACCATTTGCCCCTGCTGTAAGTGTTTTTTGACTAAGAAGTTCTTAATATTGATATATTATTTGTCTTTTTGTGAAATAGTATCTTGAAAGACATCATATTACACACCTGGATTTTCCTGAAAATTTTTAGCTCGAGAAATTTGTAAGATAACTGGGTCATACGTTAAGATTTTGAAAAACATACTCAAACATAGATCCTAATTAAAGAATGTGATACATTTACTTTTAAAGGCTAAAACAGTATTTCCCAGGACTCTTAAATTCCCATATTCTAATACGAAGTGAAAATAAAATCTGAACTTAGAGCCTTGTTTGTACTGAGAGGGTCTTCCAAACAGAAAGACAGTCTTGATGCAATGCAGTAAGCCACAGTAACAGTGGGGCATTGCAGGAGAAAAGTCTTCCGATGTAAGCATTCACCAAAATGTGTTACAGCTTTATGATGGAGTATTTCCTGTACAGATGTACGGTTTGTTTAACTATGTTTTCCAAGAGTAGATCACATTAAAATGTTATATAATCCTGATTTCCTGATTTTAAAAACTTGTAGTTTCTCAACTGGTTCCAAAATTTTAAGTATTTTTTGTTTTGGTATGATTTGTATTAGTTGAATATGTATAGAAGCTATTTTTTCCTTCTTCAAAAACAACTAAAAAGCAAATACCTGTAAAAATAGTATTATTAGCTAAAATATTTGAAATTACATACATATTTCTATTTCATGTTATTACTTAATGTTCGATTTTTTCTTTGAATTAGACACAAAATACTGATAAATGCCATTATTAGAAGATATTTTACTTTTAATTGACTATTGAAAATCAGTTGTTCTGTATGTTCTGTATAAAGAATTTGTTTTTTCCTGTTATAATGATAAATAACTGATTGTAATAAATTTTCTTCATGCTTAAAAGTACAGTTAAGTGCAGTCACAATCATAAGTGGAATACAGCATTCTTTATTTCTTAAGGCAAAGCTGGTGTTTTTGAATGTACATTTTTAATGTTTATATTGGTGTAATTTTATCTTAATTTGTATATTAATATACAGATACACATTTATACAAATTTCAATAATAATATGCAATAAATTATCCTAACTATATAATGATATATTATATAAATACACTGCAAATTTTTGTCATGTATCAATCCACTATTTTATGCTCAATCCTCACATTCTATGTTCTAAGTATCCGCATACCTACACTCTTCCAGTCATCAATTAAAAACTTTTTACCTATATCTTGCTTTTCCATTGGATTCCCCAAGGTGGAATATATTTGATCTTATCATCACCTTGACATTGTGATAAATGTTGTACATAATTTTACTTGGTAAACGAGGTAAAATAAATTTCTTTTAACAAAATGAAGGTTTCATAACAGTTACTCTTTCAAAAGTTATCAACTAGGAATATTCAAGTGTAAAAATTCCTTTACCTATCCACTGGTGTATGTCAGAAATTGTTTTCTTTAAATGGTGCCTGAAGCTTTGGATAACAAATAAACTTTTAAGCAAAACAAGAAGCTTCGAAGGAAAAGCAGGGTAATGAGGTATCCACAGACAGTGTGAAAAGCTCCAGCAGCTTCCTGGGGAGCTTGTGGGATATTCAAATTCTTAGGTCTGAGCATTCACTCCAGGCTCTGCGTGTGCTTAGAATGATGTAAGAAGGGCTTATGCTCTCACCACTGGTTGACCTTAAGACTCTGCACAGGTAGGAGAGGAAGGCTAAGGCAGAGATGGGGGTATGCCTCAACGGCCACATTGAGCGCCTCTGCAAGACTGTGGGTGCTTAATGATACCAGGCCTTTTAAGAAAGGAGAATAATTTGAAAAACTAATGGCTGAACAATTCTCAAATTTACTAAAAAGTATTAGTCTACACATCCAAGAAGTTCAGTGAACTCCACATATGCCAAACTCAAATTTCTGCATGAAATAGTCAAGAAAGAGTCTTGACTGAAACTAGAGAGTAGCGACTCATCATACAAAAGGGATGCTCAATAAGATGAACAGGTGGTTTCTCATCAGCAGTGGTGGAGACCCAAGCAGAGAGATAACATATTCAAAGTGCTGAAAGGAATGGCCTGCCAACGAGAAGTAATTTGCCAAATTATGTAACTTGGTAAATGGTAAGAATCAAAATACTGTCTGCATTCAGAGTTCTTTCTAAGAATCCACTTAAAGAAACTGAAACTGGAATTTTTGGCTGATAATTTCCTTTGCAGTGCAGAAACATTGATGCAGTCCCATTTTTATTTTTTAATTTGTTTCCCTTGCCTAAGTAAACATATCTCAAAAATATTACTAAGAACAAACTAAAAGAGCTCACCGCCTATGTTTACTTCTAGGAGTTGTATGGTTTCAGGTCTTACATTTCAGTTTTTGATCCATTTTTAATTTATTTTTCTTAACGGAGTGAGAAAATCCAATTTGGTTCTTTTGCATGAAGCTGTCCAGTTTTCTCAAAGTTCCCAGCACCATTGATTGAAGAGGCTATTCTTTCCTCATTGTATATTCTTGCCTACTTTGTTGTAGATTTATTGCCCACGAAAGTCTGTACCTATTTCTGGGCTTTGGGTACTGTTCTATTGATCTCTGCATTGGTGTTTGTGCCAGTGCCATAGTGTTTTGTTAACTATAGCTTTGTGATTTAGTTTGAAATCAGAGTGCATGATACCGTCATATTTTTTCTTCTTTCTCAAGACTGTTTTGGCTATTGAGGGTCCTTTGTTTCCATATAAATTTTAGAATTATTTGTTCTGAATATTGCTCTTGGTAATTTGATAGTTATTACACTAAATCTGTAAGTATTCTTGCATATGATGTTCATTTAAAAATATTAATTCTTACAGTCCATGAATATGGTATATCTCTTCATCTGTTTCCATCATCTTCAGTTTCTTTAATCAGTTACTTACCGTTTTCCAAGGAGAGATTTTTCACCTCTTATTTATATTTACTAGACATTGAGAAAATAAATCCTCCCACTTGTAAGTAGTTAAACCACATTAATTTGGACTCTAAAGATGGATTCAAATTTACTAGAAATATGCGGAATAGTTGTGTTAAACAATTGTTTTAACACAATTTAAGTCGTGTCTGGCAACGTCAGGTATTTAACTCTGTGTTCGTTATTTGTCAGTTCCATTAAGTCACGAACCACGTGTTTCTCCCTTGTTGACTGCTGTATCCTGACCTTGCCCTTACCCTAGAAACAATAAATATATGGTGAACAAATAAAGTATACTTGCTGGGCTAATTAATCTCACTTTTACATATACACTGATTTATGTGTTGTACATATGTGATACATAGTAAAATATATGCTAAATAAAGTGTAGGTGTCAAAAATTGTGAAGTGTTTACCCAATTTGCAAGTGAACAGCTTAGCCTGCTACAGTGTCATGGACACTGGTAGAAAATAGGGGAATGCTGGATCAGAGAAGAAAGACAGAGTATTATCGAAAACAGAGTGTCTGCACATGTGCCATTTCCCCAAGCCTCGGTTCCCTTCGAGTAACAGGAACACACAGTGAGATACACTCTAAGAAAAGAACCCCAAATTTGGGGAACCTGAATCTTTGGAAAAGGAGGTAAACATGCCTGCCACTTTGTTTGTAGAGAGAGTCGATCTGTGTTTTCCATAGCTAATATATCTGTGTGTGTGTGTGTGTGTGTGTGTGTGTATAATATATATATATGTGTATGTGAGTGTGTATGTATTATATGTATAATATATATCTATCTATCTATCTTTATCACTTTAAAGTTATAAAGAGCTTGAGTTTTCTTATTCCATCATCTGATTTGTTTTTTTGGTAAGAAGAGTGAGGCACACATTGACTCTTTGAATCCACTCAAGTAAAAAATTAGTGTGCAACTAATTTGACATTAGATTTAAGCTTCCCTGATTCCTAGTTAGCGTAATTTACAGTGTACAGTCTACATCTGACTATTCCATACAGATGAGTAAAATACTGATTAGGAAGGGCTGAGACTAGAGCACACTTTTGAATTCGAGTTTGTATTCTCTTTAAAATAAACCATAAATTAGACCATTTGCCCCTGCTGTAAGTGTTTTTTGACTAAGAAGTTCTTAATATTGATATATTATTTGTCTTTTTGTGAAATAGTATCTTGAAAGACATCATATTACACACCTGGATTTTCCTGAAAATTTGTAGCTCGGAAATTTGTAAGATAACTGGGTCATATGTTAAGATTTTGAAAAACATACTCAAACATAGATCCTAATTAAAGAATGTGATACATTTACTTTTAAAGGCTAAAACAGTATTTCCCAGGACTCTTAAATTCCCATATTCTAATACGAAGGGAAAATAAAATCTGAACTTAGAGCCTTGTTTGTACTGAGAGGGTCTTCCAAACAGAAAGACAGTCTTGATGCAATGCAGTAAGCCACAGTAACAGTGGGGCATTGCAGGAGAAAAGTTTTCCGATGTAAGCATTCACCAAAATGTGTTACAGCTTTATACTGGAGTATTTCCTGTACAGATATACGGTTTGTTTAACTATGCTTTCCAAGAGTAGATCACATTAAAATGTTATATAATCCTGGTTTCCTGTTTTTAAAAACTTGTAGTTTCTCAACTGGTTCCAAAATTTTAAGTATTTTTTGTTTTGGTATGATTTCTATTAGTTGAATATGTATAGAAGCTATTTTTTCCTTCTTCAAAAACAACTAAAAAGCAAATAACTGTAAAAATAGTATTATTAGCTAAAATATTTGAAATTACATACATATCTCTATTTCATGTTATTACTTAATGTTCGATTTTTTCTTTGAATTAGACACAAAATACTGATAAATGCCATTATTAGAAGATAATTTACTTTTAATTGACTATTGAAAATCAGTTGTTCTGTATGTTCTGTATAAAGAATTTGTTTTTTCCTGTTATAATGATAAATAACTGATTGTAATAAATTTTCTTCATGCTTAAAAGTACAGTTAAGTGCAGTCACAATCATAAGTGGAATACAGCATTCTTTATTTCTTAAGGCAAAGCTGGTGTTTTTGAATGTACATTTTTAATGTTTATATAGCTGTAATTTTATCTTAATTTGTATATTAATATACAGATACACATTTATACAAATTTCAATAATAATATGCAATAAATTATCCTAACTATATAATGATATATTATATAAATACACTGCAAATTTTTTTCATGTATCAATCCACTATTTTATGCTCAATCCTCACATTCTATGTTCTAAGTATCCGCATACCTACTCTCTTCCAGTCATCAATTAAAAACTTTTTACCTATATCTTGCTTTTCCATTGGATTCCCCAAGGTGGAATATATTTGATCTTATCATCACCTTGACATTGTGATAAATGTTGTACACATTTTTACTTGGTAAACGAGGTAAAATAAATTTCTTTTAACAAAATGAAGGTTTCATAACAGTTACTCTTTCAAAAGTTATCAACTAGGAATATTCAAGTGTAAAAATTCCTTTTCCTATCCACTGGTGTATGTCAGAAATTGTTTTCTTTAAATGGTGCCTGAAGCTTTGGATAACAAATAAACTTTTAAGCAAAACAAGAAGCTTCGAAGGAAAAGCAGGGTAATGAGGTATCCACAGACAGTGTGAAAAGCTCCAGCAGCTTCCTGGGGAGCTTGTGGGATACGCAAATTCTTAGGTCTGAGCATTCACTCCAGGCTCTGCGTGTGCTTAGAATGATGTAAGAAGGGCTTATGCTCTCACCACTGGTTGACCTTAAGACTCTGCACAGGTAGGAGAGGAAGGCTAAGGCAGAGATGAGGGTATGCCTCAACGGCCACATAGAGCGCCTCTGCAAGACTGTGGGTGCTTAATGATACCAGGCCTTTAAAGAAAGGAGAATAATTTGAAAAACTAATGGCTGAACAATTCTCAAATTTACTAAAAAGTATTAGTCTACACATCCAAGAAGTTCAGTGAACTCCACATATGCCAAACTCAAATTTCTGCATGAAATAGTCAAGAAAGAGTCTTGACTGAAACTAGAGAGTAGCGACTCATCATACAAAAGGGATGCTCAATAAGATGAACAGGTGGTTTCTCATCAGCAGTGGTGGAGACCCAAGCAGAGAGATAACATATTCAAAGTGCTGAAAGGAATGGCCTGCCAACGAGAAGTAATTTGCCAAATTATGTAACTTGGTAAATGGTAAGAATCAAAATACTGTCTGCATTCAGAGTTCTTTCTAAGAATCCACTTTAAAGAAACTGAAACTGGAATTTTTGGCTGATAATTTCCTTTGCAGTGCAGAAACATTGATGCAGTCCCATTTTTATTTTTTAATTTGTTTCCCTTGCCTAAGTAAACATATCTCAAAAATATTACTAAGAACAAACTAAAAGAGCTCACCGCCTATGTTTACTTCTAGAAGTTGTATGGTTTCAGGTCTTACATTTCAGTTTTTGATCCATTTTTAATTTATTTTTCTTAACGGAGTGAGAAAATCCAATTTGGTTCTTTTGCATGAAGCTGTCCAGTTTTCGAAAGTTCCCAGCACCATTGATTGAAGAGGCTATTCTTTCCTCATTGTATATTCTTGCCTACTTTGTTGTAGATTTATTGCCCACGAAAGTCTGTACCTATTTCTGGGCTTTGGGTACTGTTCTATTGATCTCTGCATTGGTGTTTGTGCCAGTGCCATACTGTTTTGTTAACTATAGCTTTATGATTTAGTTTGAAATCAGAGTGCATGATACCGTCATATTTTTTCTTCTTTCTCAAGACTGTTTTGGCTATTGAGGGTCCTTTGTTTCCATATAAATTTTAGAATTATTTGTTCTGAATATTGCTCTTGGTAATTTGATAGATATTACACTAAATCTGTAAGTATTCTTGCATATGATGTTCATTTAAAAATATTAATTCTTACAGTCCATGAATATGGTATATCTCTTCATCTGTTTCCATCATCTTCATTTTCTTTAATCAGTTACTTACCGTTTTCCAAGGAGAGATTTTTCACCTCTTATTTATATTTACTAGACATTGAGAAAATAAATCCTCCCACTTGTAAGTAGTTAAACCACATTAATTTGGACTCTAAAGATGGATTCAAATTTACTAGAAATATGAGGAATAGTTGTGTTAAACAATTGTTTTAACACAATTTAAGTCGTGTCTGGCAACGTCAGTTACTTAACTCAGTGTTCGTTATTTATCAGTTCCATTAAGTCACGAACCACGTGTTTCTCCCTTGTTGACTGCTGTATCCTGACCTTGCCCTTACCCTAGAAACAATAAATATTTGGTGAACAAATAAAGTATACTTGCTGGGCTAATTAATCTCACTTTTACATATACAGTGATATATGTGTTGTATATATGTGATACATATTAAAATATATGCTAAATAAAGTGTAGGTGTCCAAAATTGTGAAGTATTTACCCAATTTCCAAGTGAACAGCTTAGCCTGCTACAGTGTCATGGACACTGGTAGAAATAGGGGAATGCTGGATCAGAGAAGAAAGACAGAGTATTACCGAAAACAGAGTGTCTGCACATGTGCCATTTCCCAAGCCTCGGTTCCCTTCGAGTAACAGGAACACACAGTGAGATACACTCTAAGAAAAGAACCCCAAATTTGGGGAACCTGAATCTTTTGGAAAGGAGGTAAACATGCCTGCCACTTTGTTTGTAGAGAGAGTCGATCTGTGTTTTCCATAGCTAATATATCTGTGTGTGTGTGTGTGTGTGTGTGTGTGTGTGTATAATATATATATATGTGTATGTGAGTGTGTATGTATTATATGTATAATATATATATATCTAACTATCTTTATCACTTTAAAGTTTTAAAGAGCTTGAGTTTTCTTATTCCATCATCTGATATTTTTTTTTGGTAAGAAGAGTGAGGCACACATTGACTCTTTGAATCCACTCAAGTAAAAAATTAGTGTGCAACTAATTTGACATTAGATTTAAGCTTCCCTGATTCCTAGTTAGCGTACTTTACAGTGTACAGTCTACATCTGACTATTCCATACAGATGAGTAAAATACTGATTAGGAAGGGCTGAGACTAGAGCACACTTTTGAATTCGAGTTTGTATTCTCTTTAAAAGAAACCATAAATTAGACCATTTGCCCCTGCTGTAAGTGTTTTTTGACTAAGAAGTTCTTAATATTGATATATTATTTTTCTTTTTGTGAAATAGTATCTTGAAAGACATCATATTACACACCTGGATTTTCCTGAAAATTTGTAGCTCGAGAAATTTGTAATATAACTGGGTCATATGTTAAGATTTTGAAAAACATACTCAAACATAGATCCTAATTAAAGAATGTGATACATTTACTTTTAAAGGCTAAAACAGTATTTCCCAGGACTCTTAAATTCCCATATTCTAATACGAAGGGAAAATAAAATCAGAACTTAGAGTCTTGTTTGTAATGAGAGGGTCTTCCAAACATAAAGACAGTCTTTATGCAATGCAGTAAACCCCAGTAACAGTGGGGCATTGCAGGAGAAAAGTCTTCAGATGTAAGCCTTCACCAAAATGTGTTAGAGTTTTATGCTGGAGTATTTCCTGTACAGATATACGGTTTGTTTAACTAAGTTTTCCAAGAGTAGATCACATTAAAATGTTATATAATCCTGATTTCCTGTTTTTAAAAACTTGTAGTTTCTCAACTGGTTCCAAAATTTTAAGTATTTTTTGTTTTGGTATGATTTCTATTAGTTGAATATGTATAGAACCTATTTTTTCCTTTTTCAAAAACAACTAGAAAGCAAATACCTGTAAAATTAGTATTATTAGCTAAAATATTTGAAATTACATACATATCTCTATTTCATGTTATTACTTAATGTTCGATTTTTTCTTTGAATTAGACACAAAATACTGATAAATGCCATTATTAGAAGATATTTTACTTTTAAGTGACTATTGAAAATTAGTTGTTCTGTATGTTCTGTATAAAGAATTTGTTTTTTCCTGTTATAATGATAAATAACTGATTGTAATAAATTTTCTTCACGCTTAAAAGGACAGTTAAGTGCAGTCACAATCATAAGTGGAATACAGCATTCTTTATTTCTTAAGGCAAAGCTGGTGTTTTTGAATGTACATTTTTAATGTTTACATTGCTGTAATTTTATCTTAATTTGTATATTAATATACAGATACACATTTATACAAATTTCAATAATAATATGCAATAAATTATCCTAACTATATAATGATATATTATATAAATACACTGCAAATTTTTTTCATGTATCAATCCACTATTTTATGCTCAATCCTCACATTCTATGTTCTAAGTATCCGCATACCTACTCTCTTCCAGTCATCAATTAAAAACTTTTTACCTATATCTTGCTTTTCCATTGGATTCCCCAAGGTGGAATATATTTGATCTTATTATCACCTTGACATTGTGATAAATGTTGTACACATTTTTACTTGGTAAACGAGGTAAAATAAATTTCTTTTAACAAAATGTAGGTTCATAACAGTTACTCTTTCAAAAGTTATCAACTAGGAATATTCAAGTGTAAAAATCCCTTTACCTATCCACTGGTGTATGTCAGAAATTGTTTTCTTTAAATGGTGCCTGAAGCATTGGATAACAAATAAACTTTTAAGCAAAACAAGAAGCTTCGAAGGAAAAGCAGGGTAATGAGGTATCCACAGACAGTGTGAAAAGCTCCAGCAGCTTCCTGGGGAGCTTGTGGGATACGCAAATTCTTAGGTCTGAGCATTCACTCCAGGCTCTGCGTGTGCTTAGAATGATGTAAGAAGGGCTTATGCTCTCACCACTGGTTGACCTTAAGACTCTGCACAGGTAGGAGAGGAAGGCTAAGGCAGAGATGAGGGTATGCCTCAACGGCCACATTGAGTGCCTCTGCAAGACTGTGGGTGCTTAATGATACCAAGCCTTTAAAGAAAGGAGAATAATTTGAAAAACTAATGGCTGAACAATTCTCAAATTTACTAAAAAGTATTAGTCTACACATCCAAGAAGTTCAGTGAACTCCACATATGCCAAACTCAAATTTCTGCATGAAATAGTCAAGAAACAGTCTTGACTGAAACTAGAGAGTAGCGACTCATCATACAAAAGGGATGCTCAATAAGATGAACTGGTGGTTTCTCATCAGCAGTGGTGGATACCCAAGCAGAGAGATAACATATTCAAAGTGCTGAAAGGAATGGCCTGCCAACGAGAAGTAATTTGCCAAATTATGTAACTTGGTAAATGGTAAGAATCAAAATACTGTCTGCATTCAGAGTTCTTTCTAAGAATCCACTTTAAAGAAACTGAAACTGGAATTTTTGGCTGATAATTTCCTTTGCAGTGCAGAAACATTGATGCAGTCCCATTTTTATTTTTTAATTTGTTTCCCTTGCCTAAGTAAACATATCTCAAAAATATTACTAAGAACAAACTAAAAGAGCTCACCGCCTATGTTTACTTCTAGAAGTTGTATGGTTTCAGGTCTTACATTTCAGTTTTTGATCCATTTTTAATTTATTTTTCTTAACGGAGTGAGAAAATCCAATTTGGTTCTTTTGCATGAAGCTGTCCAGTTTTCTCAAAGTTCCCAGCACCATTGATTGAAGAGGCTATTCTTTCCTCATTGTATATTCTTGCCTACTTTGTTGTAGATTTATTGCCCACGAAAGTCTGTACCGATTTCTGGGCTTTGGGTACTGTTCTATTGATCTCTGCATTGGTGTTTGTGCCAGTGCCATACTGTTTTGTTAACTATAGCTTTGTGATTTAGTTTGAAATCAGAGTGCATGATACCGTCATAATTTTTCTTCTTTCTCAAGACTGTTTTGGCTATTGAGGGTCTTTTGTTTCCATATAAATTTTAGAATTATTTGTTCTGAATATTGCTCTTGGTAATTTGATAGATATTACACTAAATCTGTAAGTATTCTTGCATATGATGTTCATTTAAAAATATTAATTCTTACAGTCCATGAATATGGTATATCTCTTCATCTGTTTCCATCATCTTCAGTTTCTTTAATCAGTTACTTACCGTTTTCCAAGGAGAGATTTTTCACCTCTTATTTATATTTACTAGACATTGAGAAAATAAATCCTCCCACTTGTAAGTAGTTAAACCACATTAATTTGGACTCTAAAGATGGATTCAAATTTACTAGAAATATGCGGAATAGTTGTGTTAAACAATTGTTTTAACACAATTTAAGTCGTGTCTGGCAACGTCAGGTACTTAACTCTGTGTTCGTTATTTGTCAGTTCCATTAAGTCACGAACCACGTGTTTCTCCCTTGTTGACTGCTGTATCCTGACCTTGCCCTTACCCTAGAAACAATAAATATATGGTGAACAAATAAAGTATAGTTGCTGGGCTAATTAATCTCACTTTTACATATACACTGATGTATGTGTTGTATAGATGTGATATATAGTAACATATATGCTAAATAAAGTGTAGGTGTCAAAAATTGTGAAGTGTTTACCCAATTTGCAAGTGAACAGCTTAGCCTGCTACAGTGTCATGGACACTGGTAGAAAATAGGGGAATGCTGGATCAGAGAAGAAAGACAGAGTATTACCGAAAACAGAGTGTCTGCACATGTGCCATTTCCCCAAGCCTCGGTTCCCTTCGAGTAACAGGAACACACAGTGAGATACACTCTAAGAAAAGAACCCCAAGTTTGGGGAACCTGAATCTTTTGAAAAGGAGGTAAACATGCCTGCCACTTTGTTTGTAGAGAGAGTCGATCTGTGTTTTCCATAGCTAATATATCTGTGTGTGTGTGTGTGTGTGTGTGTGTGTGTGTGTATAATATATATATATGTGTTTGTGAGTGTGTATGTATTATATGTATAATATATATATATCTATCTATCTTTATCACTTTAAAGTTTTAAAGAGCTTGAGTTTTCTTATTCCATCATCTGATTTGTTTTTTTGGTAAGAAGAGTGAGGCACACATTGACTCTTTGAATCCACTCAAGTAAAAAATTAGTGTGCAACTAATTTGACATTAGATTTAAGCTTCCCTGATTCCTAGTTAGCGTACTTTACAATGTACAGTCTACATCTGACTATTCCATACAGATGAGTAAAATACTGACTAGGAAGGGCTGAGACTAGAGAACACTTTTGAATTCGAGTTTGTATTCTCTTTAAACGAAACCATAAATTAGACCATTTGCCCCTGCTGTAAGTGTTTTTTGACTAAGAAGTTCTTAATTTTGATATATTATTTGTCTTTTTTTGAAATAGTATCTTGAAAGACATCATAATACACACCTGTATTTTCTTGAAAATTTGTAGCTCGAGAAATTTGTAAGATAACTGGGTCATATGTTAAGATTTTGAAAAACATACTCAAACATAGATCCTAATTAAAGAATGTGATACATTTACTTTTAAAGGCTAAAACAGTATTTCCCAGGACTCTTAAATTCCCGTATTCTAATACCAAGGGAAACTAAAATCTGAACTTAGAGTCTTGTTTGTACTGAGAGGGTCTTCCAAACAGAAAGGAAGTCTTGATGCAATGCAGTAAGCCCCAGTAAAAGTGGGGCATTGCAGGAGAAAAGCCTTCAGATGTAAGCCTTCACCAAAATGTGTTAGAGCTTTATGCTGGAGTATTTCCTGTACAGATATACGTTTTGTTTAACTATGTTTTCCAAGAGAAGATCACATTAAAATATTATATAATCCTGATTTCCTGTTTATGAAAACTTGTAGTTTCTCAACTGGTTCCTAAATTTTAAGTATTTTTTGTTTTGGTATGATTTCTATTAGTTGAATATGTATAGAAGCTATTCTTTTCCTTCTTCAAAAACAACTAAAAAGCAAATACCTATAAAAATAGTATTATTAGCTAAAATATTTGAAATTACATACATATCTCTATTTCATGTTATTACTTAATGTTCGATTTTTTCTTTGAATTAGACACAAAATACTGATAAATGCCATTATTAGAAGATATTTTACTTTTAATTGACTATTGAAAATCAGTTGTTCTGTATGTTCTCTATAAAGAATTTGTTTTTTCCTGTTATAATGATAAATAACTGATTGTAATAAATTTTCTTCATGCTTAAAAGGACAGTTAAGTGCAGTCACAATCATAAGTGGAATACAGCATTCTTTATTTCTTAAGGCAAAGCTGGTGTTTTTGAATGTACATTTTTAATGTATACATTGCTGTAATTTTATCTTAATTGGTATATTATTATACAGATACACATTTATCCAAATTTCAATAATAATATGTAATAAATTATCCTAACTATATAATGATATACTGTATACATACACTGCACATTTTTGTCATGTATCAATCCACAATTTTATGCTCAATCCTCACATTCTATGTTCTAAGTATCCGCATACCTACTCTCTTCCAGTCATCAATTAAAAACTTTTTACCTATATCTTGCTTTTCCATTGGATTCCCCAAGGTGGAATATATTTGATCTTATCATCACCTTGACATTGTGATAAATGTTGTACACATTTTTACTTGGTAAACGAGGTAAAATAAATTTCTTTTAACAAAATGAAGGTTTCATAACAGTTACTCTTTCAAAAGTTATCAACTAGGAATATACAAGTGTAAAAATCCCTTTACCTATCCACTGGTGTATGTCAGAAATTGTTTTCTTTAAATGGTGCCTGAAGCATTGGATAACAAATAAACTTTTAAGCAAAACAAGAAGCTTCGAAGGAAAAGCAGGGTAATGAGGTATCCACAGACAGTGTGAAAAGCTCCAGCAGCTTCCTGGGGAGCTTGTGGGATACACAAATTCTTAGGTCTGAGCATTCACTCCAGGCTCTGCGTGTGCTTAGAATGATGTAAGAAGGGCTTATGCTCTCACCACTGGTTGACCTTAAGACTCTGCACAGGTAGGAGAGGAAGGCTGAGGCAGAGATTAGGGTATGCCTCAACGGCCACATAGAGCGCCTCTGCAAGACTGTGGGTGCTTACTGATTCCAAGCCTTTCAAGAAAGGAGAATAATTTGAAAAACAAATGGCTGAACAATTCTCAAATTTACTAAAAAGTATTAGTATACACATCCAAGAAGTTCAGTGAACTCCACATATGCCAAACTCAAATTTCTGCATGAAATAGTCAAGAAAGAGTCTTGACTGAAACTAGAGAGTAGCGACTCATCATACAAAAGGGATGCTCAATAAGATGAACAGGTGGTTTCTCATCAGAAGTGGTGGAGACCCAAGCAGAGAGATAACATATTCAAAGTGCTGAAAGGAATGGCCTGCCAACGAGAAGTAATTTGCCAAATTATGTAACTTGGTAAATGGTAAGAATCAAAATACTGTCTGCATTCAGAGTTCTTTCTAAGAATCCACTTTAAAGAAACTGAAACTGGAATTTTTGGCTGATAATTTCCTTTGCAGTGCAGAAACATTGATGCAGTCCCATTTTTATTATTTAATTTGTTTCCCTTGCCTAAGTAAACATATCTCAAAAATATTACTAAGAACAAACTAAAAGAGCTCACCGCCTATGTTTACTTCTAGAAGTTGTATGGTTTCAGGTCTTACATTTCAGTTTTTGATCCATTTTTAATTTATTTTTCTTAACGGAGTGAGAAAATCCAATTTGGTTCTTTTGCATGTAGCTGTCCAGTTTTCTCAAAGTTCCCAGCACCATTGATTGAAGAGGATATTCTTTCCTCATTGTATATTCTTGCCTACTTTGTTGTAGATTTATTGCCCACGAAAGTCTGTACCGATTTCTGGGCTTTGGGTACTGTTCTATTGATCTCTGCATTGGTGTTTGTGCCAGTGCCATACTGTTATGTTAACTATAGCTTTGTGATTTAGTTTGAAATCAGAGTGCATGATACCGTCATATTTTTTCTTCTTTCTCAAGACTGTTTTGGCTATTGAGGGTCTTTTGTTTCCATATAAATTTTAGAATTATTTGTTCTGAATATTGCTCTTGGTAATTTGATAGATATTACACTAAATCTGTAAGTATTCTTGCATATGATGTTCATTTAAAAATATTAATTCTTACAGTCCATGAATATGGTATATCTCTTCATCTGTTTCCATCATCTTCAGTTTCTTTAATCAGTTACTTACCGTTTTCCAAGGAGAGATTTTTCACCTCTTATTTATATTTACTAGACATTGAGGAAATAAATCCTCCCACTTGTAAGTAGTGAAACCACATTAATTTGGACTATAAAGATGGATTCAAATTTACTAGAAATATGCGGAATAGTTGTGTTAAACAATTGTTTTAACACAATTTAAGTCGTGTCTGGCAACGTCAGTTACTTAACTCTGTGTTCGTTATTTGTCAGTTCCATTAAGTCACGAACCACGTGTTTCTCCCTTGTTGACTGCTGTATCCTGACCTTGCCCTTACCCTAGAAACAATAAATATTTGGTGAACAAATAAAGTATACTTGCTGTGCTAATTAATCTCACTTTTACATATAAAGTGATGTATGTGTTGTATATATGTGATACATATTAAAATATATGCTAAATAAAGTGTAGGTGTCAAAAATTGTGAAGTGTTTACCCAATTTGCAAGTGAACAGCTTAGCCTGCTACAGTGTCATGGACACTGGTAGAAAATAGGGGAATGCTGGATCAGAGAAGAAAGACAGAGTATTACCGAAAACAGAGTGTCTGCACATGTGCCATTTCCCGAAGCCTCGGTTCCCTTCGAGTAACAGGAACACACAGTGAGATACACTGTAAGAAAAGAACCCCAAATTTGGGGAACCTGAATCTTTGGAAAAGGAGGTAAACATGCCTGCCACTTTGTTTGTAGAGAGAGTCGATCTGTGTTTTCCATAGCTAATATATCTTTGTGTGTGTGTGTGTGTGTGTGTGTGTGTGTGTGTGTGTATAATATATATATATGTGTATGTGAGTGTGTATGTATTATATGTATAATATATATATATCTATCTATCTTTATCACTTTAAAGTTTTAAAGAGCTTGAGTTTTCTTATTCCATCATCTGATTTGTTTTTTTGGTAAGAAGAGTGAGGCACACATTGACTCTTTGAATCCACTCAAGTAAAAAATTAGTGTGCAACTAATTTGACATTAGATTTAAGCTTCCCTGATTCCTAGTTAGCGTACTTTACAGTGTACAGTCTACATCTGACTATTCCATACAGATGAGTAAAATACTGACTAGGAAGGGCTGAGACTAGAGCACAATTTTGAATTCGAGTTTGTATTCTCTTTAAACGAAACCATAAATTAGAACATTTGCCCCTGCTGTAAGTGTTTTTTGACTAAGAAGTTCTTAATATTGATATATTATTTCTCTTTTTGTGAAATAGTATCTTGAAAGACATCATATAACAAACCTGGATTTTCCTGAAAATTTGTAGCTCGAAAAATTTGTAAGATAACTGGGTCATATGTTAAGATTTTGAAAAACATACTCAAACATAGATCCTAATTAAAGAATGTGATACATTTACTTTTAAAGGCTAAAACAGTATTTCCCAGGACTCTTAAATTCCCATATTCTAATATAAAGGGAAAATAAAATCTGAACTTAGAGTCTTGTTTGTACTGAGAGTGTCTTCCAAACAGAAAGACAGTCTTGATGCAATGCAGTAAGCCACAGTAACAGTGGGGCATTGCAGGAGAAAAGTCTTCAGATGTAAGCTTTCACCAAAATGTATTACAGCTTTATGCTGGAGTATTTCCTGTACAGATATACGGTTTGTTTAACTATGTTTTCCAAGAGTAGATCACATTAAAATGTTATATAATCCTGATTTCCTGTTTTTGAAAGCTTGTAGTTTCTCAACTGGTTCCAAAATTTTAATTATTTTTTGTTTTGTTATTATTTCTTTTATTTGTATATGTATAGAAGCTATTCTATTCCTTCTTCAAAAACAACTAAAAAGCAAATACCTGTAAAAATTGGATTATTAGCTAAAATATTTGAAATTACATACATATCTCTATTTCATGTTATTACTTAATGTTCGATTTTTTCTTTGAATTAGACACAATATACTGATAAATGCCATTATTTGAAGATATTTTACTTTTAATTGACTATTGAAAATCAGTTGTTCTGTATTTTCTGTATAAAGAATTTGTTTTTTCCTGTTATAATGATAAATAACTGATTGTAATAAATTTTCTTCATGCTTAAAAGAACAGTTAAGTGCAGTCACAATCATAAGTGGAATACAGCATTCTTTATTTCTTAAGGCAAAGCTGGTGTTTTTGAATGTACATTTTTAATGTTAACATTGCTGTAATTTTATCTTAATTTGTATATTAATATACAGATACATATTTATACAAATTTCAATAATAATATGTAATAAATTATTCTAAATTTATAATGATATATTGTATACATACACTGCACATTTTTGTCATGTATCAATCCACTATTTTATGCTCAATCCTCACATTCTATGTTCTAAGTATCCGCATACCTACTCTCTTCCAGTCATCAATTAAAAACTTTTTACCTATAACTTGCTTTTCCATAATATTCCCCAAGGTGGAATATAATTGATCTTATCATCACCTTGATATTGTGATAAATGTTGTACACATTTTTACTTGGTAAACGAGGTAAAATAAATTTCTTTTAACAAAATGAAGGTTTCATAACAGTTACTCTTTCAAAAGTTATCAACTACGAATATTCAAGTGTAAAAATCCCTTTACCTATCCACTGGTTTATGTCAGAAATTGTTTTCTTAAAATGGTGCCTGAAGCATTGGATAACAAATAAACTTTTAAGCAAAACAAGAAGCTTCGAAGGAAAAGCAGGGTAATGAGGTATCCACAGACAGTGTGAAAAGCTCCAGCAGCTTCCTGGGGAGCTTGTGGGATACTCAAATTCTTAGGACTGAGCATTCTCCCCAGGATCTGCGTGTGCTTAGAATGATGTAAGAAGGGCTTATGCTCTCACCACTGGTTGAGCTTAAGACTCTGCACAGGTAGGAGAGGAAGGCTAAGGCAGAGATGAGGGTATGCCTCAACGGCCACATAGAGCACCTCTGCAAGACTGTGGGTGCTTACTGATTCCAGGCCTTTAAAGAAAGGAGAATAATTTGAAAAACTAATGGTTGAACAATTCTCAAATTCACTAAAAAGTATTAGTCTACACATCCAAGAAGTTCAGTGAACTCCACATATGCAAAACTCAAAATTCTGCATGAAATAGTCAAGAAACAGTCTCGACTGAAACCAGAGGGTAGCGACTCATCATACATAAGGGATGCTCAATAAGATGAACAGGTGGTTTCTCATAAGCAGTGGTGGAGACCCAAGGCAGAGAGATAACATATTCAAAGTGCTGAAAGGAATGGGCTGCCAACGAGAAGTAATTTGCCAAATTATGTAACTTGGTAAATGGTAAGAATCAAAATACTGTCTGCATTCAGGGTTCTTTCTAAGAATCCACTTTAAAGAAACTGAAAATGGAATTTTTGGCTGATCATTTCCTTTGCAGTGCAGAAACATTGATGCAGTCCCATTTTTTAATTTTTAATTTGTTTCCCTTGCCTAAGTAAACATATCTCAAAAATATTACTAAGAACAAACTAAAAGAGCTCACCGCCTATGTTTACTTCTAGAAGTTGTATGGTTTCAGGTCTTACATTTCAGTTTTTGATCCATTTTTAATTTATTTTTCTTAACGGAGTGAGAAAATCCAATTTGATTCTTTTGCATGAAGCTGTCCAGTTTTCTCAAAGTTACCAGCACCAATGATTGAAAAGGCTATTCTTTCATCATTGTATATTCTTGTCTAGTTTGTTGTAGATTTATTGCCCACGAAAGTCTCTACCTATTTCTGGGCTTTGGGTACAGTTCTATTGATCTCTGCATTGGTGTTTGTGCCAGTGCCATAGTGTTTTGTTAACTATAGCTTTGTGATTTAGTTTGAAATCAGAGTGCATGATACCGTCATATTTTTTCTTCTTTCTCAAGACTGTTTTGGCTATTGAGGGTCTTTTGTTTCCATATAAATTTTAGAATTATTTGTTCTGAATATTGCTCTTGGTAATTTGATAGATATTACACTAAACCTGTAAGTATTCTTGCATATGATGTTCATTTAAAAATATTAATTCTTACAGTCCATGAATATGGTATATCTCTTCATCTGTTTCCATCATCTTCAGTTTCTTTAATCAGTTACTTACCGTTTTCCAAGGAGAGATTTTTCACCTCTTATTTATATTTACTAGACATTGAGAAAATAAATCCTCCCACTTGTAAGTAGTTAAACCACATTAATTTGGACTCTAAAGATGGATTCAAATTTACTAGAAATATGCGGAATAGTTGTGTTAAACAATTGTTTTAACACAATTTAAGTCGTGTCTGGCAACGTCAGGTACTTAACTCTGTGTTCGTTATTTGTCAGTTCCATTAAGTCACGAACCACGTGTTTCTCCCTTGTTGACTGCTGTATCCTGACCTTGCCCTTACCCTAGAAACAATAAATATTTGGTGAACAAATAAAGTATAGTTGCTGGGCTAATTAATCTCACTTTTACATATACACTGATGTATGTGTTGTATAGATGTGATATATAGTAACATATATGCTAAATAAAGTGTAGGTGTCAAAAATTGTGAAGTGTTTACCCAATTTGCAAGTGAACAGATTAGCCTGCTACAGTGTCATGGACACTGGTAGAAAATAGGGGAATGCTGGATCAGTGAAGAAAGACGGATTATTACCGACAACAGAGTGTCTGCACATGTGCCATTTCCCCAAGCCTCGGTTCCCTTCGAGTAACAGGAACAGAGCCAGGTGACACTTAAACACACAGTGAGATACACTCTAAGAAAAGAACCCCAAATTTGGGGAACCTGAATCTTTGGAAAAGGAGGTAAACATGCCTGCCGCTTTCTTTGTAGAGAGAGTCGATCTGTGTTTTCCATAGCTAATATATCTGTGTGTGTGTGTGTGTGTGTGTGTATAATATATATATATGTGTTTGTGAGTGTGTATATATTATATGTATAATATATATATATATATCTATCTTTATCACTTTAAAGTTATCAAGAGCTTAGGTTTTCTTATTCCATCATCTGATTTGTTTTTTTGGTAAGAAGAGTGAGGCACACATTGAGTCTTTGAATCCACTCAAGTTAAAAGTTAGTGTGCAACTAATTTGACATTAGATTTAAGCTTCCCTGATTCGTAGTTAGCATTCTTTACAGTGTAGAGTCTACATCAGACTATTCCATACAGATGAGTATAATAATTACTAGGAAGGGCTGAGAGTAGAGCACACTTTTGAATTCGAGTTTGTATTCTCTTTAAACGAAACCATAAATTAGACCATTTGCCCCTGCTGTTAGTGTTTTTTGACTAAGAAGTTCTTAATATTGATATATTATTTGTCTTTTTGTGAAATAGTATCTTGAATACATCATATTACACACCTGAATTTTCCTGAAAATTTGTAGCTCGAGAAATTTGTAAGATAACTGGGTCATATGTTAAGATTTTGAAAAACATACTCAAACATAGATCCTAATTAAAGAATGTGATACATTTACTTTTAAAGGCTAAAACAGTATTTCCCAGGACTCTTAAATTCCAATATTCTAATACCAAGGGAAACTAAAATCTGAACTTAGAGTCTTGTTTGTACTGAGAGGGTCTTCCAAACAGAAAGGCAGTCTTGATGCAATGCAGTAAGCCCCAATAAAAGTGGGGCATTGCAGGAGAATAATCTGCAGATGTAAGCCTTCACCACAGTGTATTACAACTTTATGCTGGAGTATTTCCTGTACAGATATACGTTTGGTTTAACTATGTTTTCCAAGAGAAGATCACATTAAAATGTTATATAATCCTGATTTCCTGTTTTTGAAAAGTTTAGTTTCTCAACTGGTTCCAAAATTTCAAGTATTTTTTGTTTTGGTATGATTTCTATTAGTTGAATATGTATAGAAGCTATTCTTTTCCTTCTTCAAAAACAACTAAAAAGCAAATACCTGTAAAATTAGTATTATTAGCTAAAATATTTGAAATTACATACATATCTCTATTTCATGTTATTACTTAATGTTCGATTTTTTCTTTGAATTAGACACAAAATACTGATAAATGCCATTATTAGAAGATATTTTACTTTTAATTGACTATTGAAAATCAGTTGTTCTGTATGTTCTGTATAAAGAATTTGTTTTTTCCTGTTATAATGATAAATAACTGATTGTAATAAATTTCCTTCATGCTTAAAAGGACAGTTAAGTGCAGTCACAATCATAAGTGGAATACAGCATTCTTTATTCCTTAAGGCAAAGCTGGTGTTTTTGAATGTACAATTTTAAAGTTTACATTCCTGTAATTTTATCTTAATTTGTATATTAATATACAGATACACATTTATCCAAATTTCAATAATAATATGTAATAAATTATCCTAACTATATAATGATATATTGTATACAAACACTGCATATTTTTGTCAAGTATCAATCCACTATTTTATGCTCAATCCTCACATTCTATGTTCTAAGTATCCGCATACCTACTCTCTTCCAGTCATCAATTAAAAACCTTTTAGCTATACCTTGCTTTTCCATTGGATTCCCCAAGATGGAATATATTTGATCTTATCATCACCTTGACATTTTGATAAATGTTGTGCATATTTTTACTTGGTAAACGAGGTAAAATAAATTTCTTTTAACAAAATGAAGGTTTCATAACAGTTACTCTTTCAAAAGTTATCAACTAGGAATATTCAAGTGTAAAAATCCCTTTACCTATCTACTGGTGTATGTCAGAAATTGTTTTCTTTAAATGGTGCCTGAAGCATTGGATAACAAATAAGCTTTTAAGCAAAACAAGAAGCTTCGAAGGAAAACAGGGTAATGAGTTATACACAGTCAGTGTGAAAAGCTCCAGCAGCTTCCTGGGGGGCTTGTGGGATACGCAAATTCTTAGGTCTGAGCATTCTCCCCAGGATCTGCATGTGCTTAGAATGATGTAAGAAGGGCTTATGCTCTCACCACTGGTTGACCTTAAGACTCTTCACAGGTAGGATAGGAAGGCTAAGGCAGAGATGAGGGTATGCCTCAACGGCCACATAGAGCACCTCTGCAAGACTGTGGGTGCTTACTGATTCCAGGCCTTTAAAGAAAGGAGAATAATTTGAAAAACTAATGGCTGAACAATTCTCAAATTTACTAAAAAGTATTAGTCTACACATCCAAGAAGTTCAGTGAAGTCCACATATGCCAAACTCAAATTTCTGCATGAAATATTCAAGAAAAAGTCTCGACTGAACCTAGAGGGTAGCGACTCATCATACATAAGGGATGCTCAATAAGATGAACAGGTGGTTTCTCATAAGCAGTGGTGGAGACCCAAGACAGAGAGATAACATATTCAAAGTGCTGAAAGGAATGGGCTGCCAACGGGAAGTAATTTGCCAAATTATGTATCTTGCTAAATGGTAAGAATCAAAATACTGTCTGCATTCAGAGTTCTTTCTAAGAATCCACTTTAAAGAAACTGAAACTGGAATTTTTGGCTGATCATTTCCTTTGCAGTGCAGAAACATTGATGCAGTCCCATTTTTTAATTTTTAATTTGTTTCTCTTGCCTAAGTAAACATATCTCAAAAATATTACTAAGAACAAACTTAAAGAGCTCACCGCCTATGTTTACTTCTAGAAGTTGTATGGTTTCAGGTCTTACATTTCAGTTTTTGATCCATTTTTAATTTATTTTTCTTAACGGAGTGAGAAAATCCAATTTGGCTCTTTTGCATGAAGCTGTCCATTTTTCTCAAAGTTCCCAGCACCATTGATTGAAAAGGCTATTCTTTCCTCATTGTATATTCTTGCCTACTTTGTTGTAGATTTATTGCCCAAGAAAGTCTGTACCTATTTCTGGGCTTTGGGTACTGATCTATTGATCTCTGCATTGGTGTTTGTGCCAGTGCCATACTGTTTTGTTAACTATAGCTTTGTGATTTAGTTTGAAATCAGAGTGCATGATACCGTCATATTTTTTCTTCTTTCTCAAGACGCTTTTGGCTATTGAGGGTCTTTTGTTTCCATATAAATTTTAGAATTATTTGTTCTGAATATTGCTCTTGGTAAATTGATAGATATTACACTAAATATATAGGTACTCTTGCATATGATGGTCATTTAAAAATATTAATTCTTACAGTCCATGAATATGGTATATCTCTTCATCTGTTTCCATCATCTTCAGTTTCTTTAATCAGTTACTTACCGTTTTCCAAGGAGAGATTTTTCACCTCTTATTTATATTTACTAGACATTGAGAAAATAAATCCTCCCACTTGTAAGTAGTTAAACCACATTAATTTGGACTCTAAAGATGGATTCAAATTTACTAGAAATATGCGGAATAGTTGTGTTAAACAATTGTTTTAACACAATTTAAGTCGTGTCTGGCAACGTCAGGTACTTAACTCTGTGTTCGTTATTTGTCAGTTCCATTAAGTCACGAACCACGTGTTTCTCCCTTGTTGACTGCTGTATCCTGACCTTGCCCTTACCCTAGAAACAATAAATATTTGGTGAACAAATAAAGTATAGTTGCTGGGCTAATTAATCTCACTTTTACATATACACTGATGTATGTGTTGTATAGATGTGATATATAGTAACATATATGCTAAATAAAGTGCAGGTGTCAAAAATTGTGAAGTGATTACCCAATTTGCAAGTGAACAGATTAGCCTGCTACAGTGTCATGGACACTGGTAGAAAATAGGGGAATGCTGGGTCAGAGAAGAAAGACAGAATATTACCGACAACAGAGTGTCTGCACATGTGACATTTCCCCAAGCCTCGGTTCCCTTCGAGTAACAGGAACAGAGCCAGGTGACACTTAAACACACAGTGAGATACACTCTAAGAAAAGAACCCCAAATTTGGGGAACCTGAATCTTTTGAAAAGGAGGTAAACATGCCTGCCACTTTGTTTGTAGAGAGAGTCGATCTGTGTTTTCCATAGCTAATATATCTGTGTGTGTGTGCGTGTGTGTGTGTGTGTGTGTGTGTGTATAATATATATATATGTGTTTGTGAGTGTGTATATATTATATGTATAATATCTATCTATCTATCTATCTTTATCAATTTAAAGTTATAAAGAGCTTGAGTTTTCTCATTCCGTCATCTGATTTGTTTTTTTGGTAAGAAGAATGAGGCACACATTGAGCCTTTGAATCCAATCAAGTTAAAAGTTAGTGTGCAACTAATTTGACATTAGATTTAAGCTTCCCTGATTCGTAGTTAGCGTTCTTTACAGTGTAGAGTCTACATCTGACTATTCCATACAGATGAGTAAAATACTGACTAGGAAGGCCTGAGAGTAGAGCAAACTTTTGAATTCGAGTTTGTATTCTCTTTAAACGAAACCATAAATTCGACCATTTGCCCCTGCTGTTAGTGTTTTTTGACTAAGAAGTTCTTAATATTGATATATTATTTGTCTTTTTGTGAAATAGTATCTTGAAAGACATCATATTACACACCTGGATTTTCTTGAAAATTTGTAGCTCGAGAAATTTGTAAGATAACTGGGTCATATGTTAAGATTTTGAAAAACATACTCAAACATAGATCCTAATTAAAGATTGTGATACATTTACTTTTAAAGGCTAAAACAGTATTTCCCAGGACTCTTAAATTCCCATATTCTAATATCAAGGGAAACTAAAATCTGAACTTAGAGTCTTGTTTGTACTGAGAGGGTCTTCCAAACAGATAGGCAGTCTTGATGCAATGCAGTAAGCCCCAGTAAAAGTGGGGCATTGCAGGAGAAAAATCTGCAGATGTAAGCATTCACCACAATGTATTACAATTTTACGCTGTAGTATTTCCTGTACAGATATACGTTTTGTTTAACTATGTTTTCCAAGAGTAGATCACATTAAAATGTTATATAATCCTGATTTCCTGTTTTTGAAAACTTGTAGTTTCTCAACTGGTTCCAAAATTTAAGTATTTTTTGTTTTGGTATGATTTCTATTAGTTGAATATGTATAGAAGCTATTCTTTTCCTTCTTCAAAAACAACTAAAAAGCAAATACCTATAAAAATAATATTATTAGCTAAAATATTTGAAATTACATACATATCTTTAATTCACGTTATTACTTAATGTTCGATTTTTTCTTTGAATTAGACACAAAATACTGATAAATGCTATTATTAGAAGATATTTTACTTTTAATTGACTATTGAAAATCAGTTGTTCTGTATGTTCTGTATAAAGAATTTGTTTTTTCCTGTTATAATGATAAATAACTGATTGTAATAAATTTTCTTCATGCTTAAAAGGACAGTTAAGTGCAGTCACAATCATAAGTGGAATACAGCATTCATTATTTCTTAAGGCAAAGCTGGTGTTTTTGAATGTACATTTTTAATGTTTACATTGCTGTAATTTTATCTTAATTTGTATATTAATATACAGATACACATTTATCCAAATTTCAATAATAATATGTAATAAATTATTCTAAATTTATAATGATATATTGTATACATACACTGCACATTTTTGTCATGTATCAATCCACTATTTTATGCTCAATCCTCACATTCTATGTTCTAAGTATCCGCATACCTACTCTTTTCCAGTCATCAATTAAAAACATTTTACCTATAACTTGCTTTTCCATAATATTCCCCAAGGTGGAATATAATTGATCTTATCATCACCTTGATATTGTGATAAATGTTGTACACGTTTTTACTTGGTAAACGAGGTAAAATAAATTTCTTTTAACAAAATGAAGATTTCATAACAGTTACTCTTTCAAAAGTTATCAACTAGGAATATTCAAGTGTAAAAATCCCTTTACCTATACACTGGTGTATGTCAGAAATAGTTTTCTTAAAATGGTGCCTGAAGCATTGGATAACAAATAAACTTTTAAGCAAAACAAGAAGCTTCGAAGGAAAAGCAGGGTAATGAGGTATCCACAGACAGTGTGAAAAGTTCCAGCAACATCCTGGGGAGCTTGTGGGATACTCAAATTCTTAGGACTGAGCATTCTCCCCAGGATCTGCGTGTGATTAGAATAATGTAAGAAGGGCTTATGCTCTCACCACTGGTTGAGCTTAAGACTCTGCACAGGTAGGAGAGGAAGGCTAAGGCAGAGATGAGGGTATGCCTCAACGGCCACATAGAGCACCTCTGCAAGACTGTGGGTGCTTACTGATTCCAGGCCTTTAAAGAAAGGGGAATAATTTGAAAAACTAATGGTTGAACAATTCTCAAATTCACTAAAAAGTATTAGTCTACACATCCAAGAAGTTCAGTGAACTCCACATATGCAAAACTCAAAATTCTGCATGAAATATTCAAGAAAAAGTCTTGACTGAAACTAGAGAGTAGCGACTCATCATACATAAGGGATGCTCAATAAGATGAACAGGTGGTTTCTCATCAGCAGTGGTGGAGACCCAAGGCAGAGAGATAACATATTCAAAGTGCTGAAAGGAATGGCCTGCCAACGAGAAGTAATTTGCCAAATTATGTAACTTGGTAAATGGTAAGAATCAAAATACTGTCTGCATTCAGAGTTCTTTCTAAGAATCCACTTTAAAGAAACTGAAACTGGAATTTTTGGCTGATCATTTCCTTTGCAGTGCAGAAACATTGATGCAGTCCCATTTTTTAATTTTTAATTTGTTTCCCTTGCCTAAGTAAACATATCTCAAAAATATTACTAAGAACAAACTAAAAGAGCTCACCGCCTATGTTTACTTCTAGAAGTTGTATGGTTTCAGGTCTTACATTTCAGTTTTTGATCCATTTTTAATTTATTTTTCTTAACGGAGTGAGAAAATCCAATTTGGTTCTTTTGCATGAAGCTGTCCAGTTTTCTCAAAGTTACCAGCACCACTGATTGAAAAGGCTATTCTTTCCTCATTGTATATTCTTGCCTACTTTGTTGTAGATTTATTGCCCACGAAAGTCTCTACCTATTTCTGGGCTTTGCTTACAGTTCTATTGATCTCTGCATTGGTGTTTGTGCCAGTGCCATACTGTTTTGTTAACTATAGCTTTGTGATTTAGTTTGAAATCAGAGTGCATGATACCGTCATATTTTTTCTTCTTTCTCAAGACTGTTTTGGCTATTGAGGGTCTTTTGTTTCCATATAAATTTTAGAATTATTTGTTCTGAATATTACTCTTGGTAATTTCATAGATATTACACTAAACCTGTAAGTATTCTTGCATATGATGTTCATTTAAAAATATTAATTCTTACAGTCCATGAATATGGTATATCTCTTCATCTGTTTCCATCATCTTCAGTTTCTTTAATCAGTTACTTACCGTTTTCCAAGGAGAGATTTTTCACCTCTTATTTATATTTATGAGACATTGAGAAAATAAATCCTCCCACTTGTAAGTAGTTAAACCACATTAATTTGGACTCTAAAGATGGATTCAAATTTACTAGAAATATGCGGAATAGTTGTGTTAAACAATTGTTTTAACACAATTTAAGTCGTGTCTGGCAACGTCAGGTACTTAACTCTGTGTTCGTTATTTGTCAGTTCCATTAAGTCACGAACCACGTGTTTCTCCCTTGTTGACTGCTGTATCCTGACCTTGCCCTTACCCTAGAAACAATAAATATTTGGTGAACAAATAAAGTATAGTTGCTGGGCTAATTAATCTCACTTTTACATATACACTGATGTATGTGTTGTATAGATGTGATATATAGTAACATATATGCTAAATAAAGTGTAGGTGTCAAAAATTGTGAAGTGTTTACCCAATTTGCAAGTGAACAGATTAGCCTGCTACAGTGTCATGGACACTGGAATAAAATAGGGGAATGCTGGATCAGAGAAGAAAGACAGAGTATTACCGACAACAGAGAATCTGCACATGTGCCATTTCCCCAAGCCTCGGTTCCCTTCGAGTAACAGGAACAGAGCCAGGTGACACTGAAACACACAGTGAGATACACTCTAAGAAAAGAACCCCAAATTTGGGGAACCTGAATCTTTTGAAAAGGAGGTAAACATGCCTGCCACTTTGTTTGTAGAGAGAGTCGATCTGTGTTTTCCATAGCTAATATATCTGTGTGTGTGTGTGTGTGTGTGTGTGTGTGTGTGTGTGTGTGTGTATAATATATATAAATGTGTTTGTGTGTGTGTATATATTATATGTATAATATCTATCTATCTATCTATCTTTATCACTTTAAAGTTATAAAGAGCTTGAGTTTTCTTATTCCATCATCTGATTTGTTTTTTTGGTAAGAAGAGTGAGGCACACATTGAGTCTTTGATTCCACTCAAGTTAAAAGTTAGTGTGCAACTAATTTGACATTAGATTTAAGCTTCCCTGATTCGTAGTTTGCGTTCTTTACAGTGTACAGTCTACATCTGACTATTCCATACAGATGAGTAAAATACTGACTAGGAAGTGCTGAGAGTAGAGCACACGTTTAAATTCGACTTTGTATTCTCTTTAAAAGAAACCATAAATTAGAACATTTGCCCCTGCTGTAAGTGTTTTTTGACTAAGAAGTTTTTAATATTGATATATTATTTGTCTTTTTGTGAAATAGTATCTTGAAAGACATCATATTACACACCTGGATTTTCTTGAAAATTTGTAGCTCGAGAAATTTGTAAGATAACTGGGTCATATGTTAAGATTTTGAAAAACATACTCAAACATAGATCCTAATTAAAGATTGTGATACATTTACTTTTAAAGGCTAAAACAGTATTTCCCAGGACTCTTAAATTCCCATATTCTAATATCAAGGGAAACTAAAATCTGAACTTAGAGTCTTGTTTGTACTGAGAGGGTCTTCCCAACAGATAGGCAGTCTTGATGCAATGCAGTAAGCCCCAGTAAAAGTGGGGCATTGCAGGAGAAAAATCTGCAGATGTAAGCATTCACCACAATGTATTACAATTTTACGCTGTAGTATTTCCTGTACAGATATACGTTTTGTTTAACTATGTTTTCCAAGAGTAGATCACATTAAAATGTTATATAATCCTGATTTCCTGTTTTTGAAAACTTGTAGTTTCTCAACTGGTTCCAAAAATTAAGTATTTTTTGTTTTGGTATGATTTCTATTAGTTGAAAATGTATAGAAGCTATTCTTTTCCTTCTTCAAAAACAACTAAAAAGCAAATACCTATAAAAATAATATTATTAGCTAAAATATTTGAAATTACATACATATCTTTAATTCACGTTATTACTTAATGTTCGATTTTTTCTTTGAATTAGACACAAAATACTGATAAATGCTATAATTAGAAGATATTTTACTTTTAATTGACTATTGAAAATCAGTTGTTCTGTATGTTCTGTATAAAGAATTTGTTTTTTCCTGTTATAATGATAAATAACTGATTGTAATAAATTTTCTTCATGCTTAAAAGGACAGTTAAGTGCAGTCACAATCATAAGTGGAATACAGCATTCATTATTTCTTAAGGCAAAGCTGGTGTTTTTGAATGTACATTTTTAATGTTTACATTGCTGTAATTTTATCTTAATTTGTATATTAATATACAGATACACATTTATCCAAATTTCAATAATAATATGTAATAAATTCTCCTAAATTTATAATGATATATTGTATACATACACTGCACATTTTTGTCATGTATCAATCCACTATTTTATGCTCAATCCTCACATTCTATGTTCTAAGTATCCGCATACCTACTCTCTTCCAGTCATCAATTAAAAACTTTTTACCTATAACTTGCTTTTCCATAATATTCCCCAAGGTGGAATATAATTGATCTTATCATCACCTTGATATTGTGATAAATGTTGTACACATTTTTACTTGGTAAACGAGGTAAAATAAATTTCTTTTAACAAAATGAAGGTTTCATAACAGTTACTCTTTCAAAAATTATCAACTAGGAATATTCAAGTGTAAAAATCCCTTTACCTATACACTGGTGTATGTCAGAAATAGTTTTCTTAAAATGGTGCCTGAAGCATTGGATAACAAATAAACTTTTAAGCAAAACAAGAAGCTTCGAAGGAAAAGCAGGGTAATGAGGTATCCACAGACAGTGTGAAAAGTTCCAGCAACTTCCTGGGGAGCTTGTGGGATACTCAAATTCTTAGGACTGAGCATTCTCCACAGGATCTGCGTGTGATTAGAATAATGTAAGAAGGGCTTATGCTCTCACCACTGGTTGAGCTTAAGACTCTGCACAGGTAGGAGAGGAAGGCTAAGGCAGAGATGAGGGTATGCCTCAACGGCCACATAGAGCACCTCTGCAAGACTGTGGGTGCTTACTGATTCCAGGCCTTTAAAGAAAGGAGAATAATTTGAAAAACTAATGGTTGAACAATTCTCAAATTCACTAAAAAGTATTAGTCTACACATCCAAGAAGTTCAGTGAACTCCACATATGCAAAACTCAAAATTCTGCATGAAATAGTCAAGAAACAGTCTTGACTGAAACTAGAGAGTAGCGACTCATCATACATAAGGGATGCTCAATAAGATGAACAGGTGGTTTCTCATCAGCAGTGGTGGAGACCCAAGGCAGAGAGATAACATATTCAAAGTGCTGAAAGGAATGGCCTGCCAACGAGAAGTAATTTGCCAAATTATGTAACTTGGTAAATGGTAAGAATCAAAATACTGTCTGCATTCAGAGTTCTTTCTAAGAATCCACTTTAAAGAAACTGAAACTGGAATTTTTGGCTGATCATTTCCTTTGCAGTGCAGAAACATTGATGCAGTCCCATTTTTTAATTTTTAATTTGTTTCCCTTGCCTAAGTAAACATATCTCAAAAATATTACTAAGAACAAACTAAAAGAGCTCACCGCCTATGTTTACTTCTAGAAGTTGTATGGTTTCAGGTCTTACATTTCAGTTTTTGATCCATTTTTAATTTATTTTTCTTAACGGAGTGAGAAAATCCAATTTGGTTCTTTTGCATGAAGCTGTCCAGTTTTCTCAAAGTTAACAGCACCACTGATTGAAAAGGCTATTCTTTCCTCATTGTATATTCTTGCCTACTTTGTTGTAGATTTATTGCCCACGAAAGTCTCTACCTATTTCTGGGCTTTGGGTACAGTTCTATTGATCTCTGCATTGGTGCTTGTGCCAGTGCCATACTGTTTTGTTAACAATAGCTTTGTGATTTAGTTTGAAATCAGAGTGCATGATACCGTCATATTTTTTCTTCTTTCTCAAGACTGTTTTGGCTATTGAGGGTCTTTTGTTTCCATATAAATTTTAGAATTATTTGTTCTGAATATTGCTCTTGGTAATTTCATAGATATTACACTAAACCTGTAAGTATTCTTGCATATGATGTTCATTTAAAAATATTAATTCTTACAGTCCATGAATATGGTATATCTCTTCATCTGTTTCCATCATCTTCAGTTTCTTTAATCAGTTACTTACCGTTTTCCAAGGAGAGATTTTTCACCTCTTATTTTTATTTATGAGACATTGAGAAAATAAATCCCCCCACTTGTAAGTAGTTAAACCACATTAATTTGGACTCTAAAAATGGATTCAAATTTACTAGAAATATGCGGAATAGTTGTGTTAAAAAATTGTTTTAACACAATTTAAGTCGTGTCTGGCAACGTCAGGTACTTAACTCTGTGTTCGTTATTTGTCAGTTCCATTAAGTCACGAACCACGTGTTTCTCCCTTGTTGACTGATGTATCCTGACATTGCCCTTACCCTAGAAACAATAAATATTTGGTGAACAAATAAAGTATAGTTGCTGGGCTAATTAATCTCACTTTTACATATACACTGATGTATGTGTTGTATAGATGTGATATATAGTAACATATATGCTAAATAAAGTGTAGGTGTCAAAAATTGTGACGTGTTTACCCAATTTGCAAGTGTACAGATTAGCCTGCTACAGTGTCATGGACACTGGTAGAAAATAGGGGAATGCTGGATCAGAGAAGTAAGACAGAGTATTACCGACAACAGAGTGTCTGCACATGTGCCATTTCCCCAAGCCTCGGTTCCCTTCGAGTAACAGGAACAGAGCCAGGTGACACTGAAACACACAGTGAGATACACTCTAAGAAAAGAACCCCAAATTTGGGGAACCTGAATCTTTTGAAAAGGAGGTAAACATGCCTGCCGCTTTCTTTGTAGAGAGAGTCGATCTGTGTTTTCCATAGCTAATATATCTGTGTGTGTGTGTGTGTGTGTGTGTGTGTGTATAATATATATATATGTGTTTGTGAGTGTGTATATATTATATGTATAATATATATATATATATATCTATCTTTATCACTTTAAAATTATCAAGAGCTTGAGTTTTCTTATTCCATCATCTGATTTGTTTTTTTGGTAAGAAGAGTGAGGCACACATTGAGTCTTTGAATCCACTCAAGTTAAAAGTTAGTGTGCAACTAATTTGACATTAGATTTAAGCTTCCCTGATTCGTAGTTAGCATTCTTTACAGTGTAGAGTCTACATCAGACTATTCCATACAGATGAGTATAATAATTACTAGGAAGGGCTGAGAGTAGAGCACACTTTTGAATTCGAGTTTGTATTCTCTTTAAACGAAACCATAAATTAGACCATTTGCCCCTGCTGTTAGTGTTTTTTGACTAAGAAGTTCTTAATATTGATATATTATTTGTCTTTTTGTGAAATAGTATCTTGAAGACATCATATTACACACCTGAATTTTCCTGAAAATTTGTAGCTCGAGAAATTTGTAAGATAACTGGGTCATATGTTAAGATTTTGAAAAACATACTCAAACATAGATCCTAATTAAAGAATGTGATACATTTACTTTTAAAGGCTAAAACAGTATTTCCCAGGACTCTTAAATTCCAATATTCTAATACCAAGGGAAACTAAAATCTGAACTTAGAGTCTTGTTTGTACTGAGAGGGTCTTCCAAACAGAAAGGCAGTCTTGATGCAATGCAGTAAGCCCCAATAAAAGTGGGGCATTGCAGGAGAATAATCTGCAGATGTAAGCCTTCACCACAGTGTATTACAACTTTATGCTGGAGTATTTCCTGTACAGATATACGTTTGGTTTAACTATGTTTTCCAAGAGTAGATCACATTAAAATGTTATATAATCCTGATTTCCTGTTTTTGAAAACTTTAGTTTCTCAACTGGTTCCAAAAATTAAGTATTTTTTGTTTTGGTATGATTTCTATTAGTTGAAAATGTATAGAAGCTATTCTTTTCCTTCTTCAAAAACAACTAAAAAGCAAATACCTATAAAAATAATATTATTAGCTAAAATATTTGAAATTACATACATATCTTTAATTCACGTTATTACTTAATGTTCGATTTTTTCTTTGAATTAGACACAAAATACTGATAAATGCTATAATTAGAAGATATTTTACTTTTAATTGACTATTGAAAATCAGTTGTTCTGTATGTTCTGTATAAAGAATTTGTTTTTTCCTGTTATAATGATAAATAACTGATTGTAATAAATTTTCTTCATGCTAAAAAGGACAGTTAAGTGCAGTCACAATCATAAGTGGAATACAGCATTCATTATTTCTTAAGGCAAAGCTGGTGTTTTTGAATGTACATTTTTAATGTTTACATTGCTGTAATTTTATCTTAATTTGTATATTAATATACAGATACACATTTATCCAAATTTCAATAATAATATGTAATAAATTATCCTAAATTTATAATGATATATTGTATACATACACTGCACATTTTTGTCATGTATCAATCCACTATTTTATGCTCAATCCTCACATTCTATGTTCTAAGTATCCGCATACCTACTCTCTTCCAGTCATCAATTAAAAACTTTTTACCTATAACTTGCTTTTCCATAATATTCCCCAAGGTGGAATATAATTGATCTTATCATCACCTTGATATTGTGATAAATGTTGTACACATTTTTACTTGGTAAACGAGGTAAAATAAATTTCTTTTAACAAAATGAAGGTTTCATAACAGTTACTCTTTCAAAAATTATCAACTAGGAATATTCAAGTGTAAAAATCCCTTTACCTATACACTGGTGTATGTCAGAAATAGTTTTCTTAAAATGGTGCCTGAAGCATTGGATAACAAATAAACTTTTAAGCAAAACAAGAAGCTTCGAAGGAAAAGCAGGGTAATGAGGTATCCACAGACAGTGTGAAAAGTTCCAGCAACTTCCTGGGGAGCTTGTGGGATACTCAAATTCTTAGGACTGAGCATTCTCCACAGGATCTGCGTGTGATTAGAATAATGTAAGAAGGGCTTATGCTCTCACCACTGGTTGAGCTTAAGACTCTGCACAGGTAGGAGAGGAAGGCTAAGGCAGAGATGAGGGTATGCCTCAACGGCCACATAGAGCACCTCTGCAAGACTGTGGGTGCTTACTGATTCCAGGCCTTTAAAGAAAGGAGAATAATTTGAAAAACTAATGGTTGAACAATTCTCAAATTCACTAAAAAGTATTAGTCTACACATCCAAGAAGTTCAGTGAACTCCACATATGCAAAACTCAAAATTCTGCATGAAATAGTCAAGAAACAGTCTTGACTGAAACTAGAGAGTAGCGACTCATCATACATAAGGGATGCTCAATAAGATGAACAGGTGGTTTCTCATCAGCAGTGGTGGAGACCCAAGGCAGAGAGATAACATATTCAAAGTGCTGAAAGGAATGGCCTGCCAACGAGAAGTAATTTGCCAAATTATGTAACTTGGTAAATGGTAAGAATCAAAATACTGTCTGCATTCAGAGTTCTTTCTAAGAATCCACTTTAAAGAAACTGAAACTGGAATTTTTGGCTGATCATTTCCTTTGCAGTGCAGAAACATTGATGCAGTCCCATTTTTTAATTTTTAATTTGTTTCCCTTGCCTAAGTAAACATATCTCAAAAATATTACTAAGAACAAACTAAAAGAGCTCACCGCCTATGTTTACTTCTAGAAGTTGTATGGTTTCAGGTCTTACATTTCAGTTTTTGATCCATTTTTAATTTATTTTTCTTAACGGAGTGAGAAAATCCAATTTGGTTCTTTTGCATGAAGCTGTCCAGTTTTCTCAAAGTTACCAGCACCACTGATTGAAAAGGCTATTCTTTCCTCATTGTATATTCTTGCCTACTTTGTTGTAGATTTATTGCCCACGAAAGTCTCTACCTATTTCTGGGCTTTGGGTACAGTTCTATTGATCTCTGCATTGGTGTTTGTGCCAGTGCCATACTGTTTTGTTAACTATAGCTTTGTGATTTAGTTTGAAATCAGAGTGCATGATACCGTCATATTTTTTCTTCTTTCTCAAGACTGTTTTGGCTATTGAGGGTCTTTTGTTTCCATATAAATTTTAGAATTATTTGTTCTGAATATTGCTCTTGGTAATTTCATAGATATTACACTAAACCTGTAAGTATTCTTGCATATGATGTTCATTTAAAAATATTAATTCTTACAGTCCATGAATATGGTATATCTCTTCATCTGTTTCCATCATCTTCAGTTTCTTTAATCAGTTACTTACCGTTTTCCAAGGAGAGATTTTTCACCTCTTATTTTTATTTATGAGACATTGAGAAAATAAATCCCCCCACTTGTAAGTAGTTAAACCACATTAATTTGGACTCTAAAAATGGATTCAAATTTACTAGAAATATGCGGAATAGTTGTGTTAAAAATTGTTTTAACACAATTTAAGTCGTGTCTGGCAACGTCAGGTACTTAACTCTGTGTTCGTTATTTGTCAGTTCCATTAAGTCACGAACCACGTGTTTCTCCCTTGTTGACTGATGTATCCTGACCTTGCCCTTACCCTAGAAACAATAAATATTTGGTGAACAAATAAAGTATAGTTGCTGGGCTAATTAATCTCACTTTTACATATACACTGATGTATGTGTTGTATAGATGTGATATATAGTAACATATATGCTAAATAAAGTGTAGGTGTCAAAAATTGTGACGTGTTTACCCAATTTGCAAGTGTACAGATTAGCCTGCTACAGTGTCATGGACACTGGTAGAAAATAGGGGAATGCTGGATCAGAGAAGTAAGACAGAGTATTACCGACAACAGAGTGTCTGCACATGTGCCATTTCCCCAAGCCTCGGTTCCCTTCGAGTAACAGGAACAGAGCCAGGTGACACTGAAACACACAGTGAGATACACTCTAAGAAAAGAACCCCAAATTTGGGGAACCTGAATCTTTTGAAAAGGAGGTAAACATGCCTGCCGCTTTCTTTGTAGAGAGAGTCGATCTGTGTTTTCCATAGCTAATATATCTGTGTGTGTGTGTGTGTGTGTGTGTGTGTGTGTTTATAATATATATATATGTGTTTGTGAGTGTGTATATATTATATGTATAATATATATATATATATATCTATCTTTATCACTTTAAAGTTATCAAGAGCTTGAGTTTTCTTATTCCATCATCTGATTTGTTTTTTTGGTAAGAAGAGTGAGGCACACATTGAGTCTTTGAATCCACTCAAGTTAAAAGTTAGTGTGCAACTAATTTGACATTAGATTTAAGCTTCCCTGATTCGTAGTTAGCATTCTTTACAGTGTAGAGTCTACATCAGACTATTCCATACAGATGAGTATAATAATTACTAGGAAGGGCTGAGAGTAGAGCACACTTTTGAATTCGAGTTTGTATTCTCTTTAAACGAAACCATAAATTAGACCATTTGCCCCTGCTGTTAGTGTTTTTTGACTAAGAAGTTCTTAATATTGATATATTATTTGTCTTTTTGTGAAATAGTATCTTGAAGACATCATATTACACACCTGAATTTTCCTGAAAATTTGTAGCTCGAGAAATTTGTAAGATAACTGGGTCATATGTTAAGATTTTGAAAAACATACTCAAACATAGATCCTAATTAAAGAATGTGATACATTTACTTTTAAAGGCTAAAACAGTATTTCCCAGGACTCTTAAATTCCAATATTCTAATACCAAGGGAAACTAAAATCTGAACTTAGAGTCTTGTTTGTACTGAGAGGGTCTTCCAAACAGAAAGGCAGTCTTGATGCAATGCAGTAAGCCCCAATAAAAGTCGGGCATTGCAGGAGAATAATCTGCAGATGTAAGCCTTCACCACAGTGTATTACAACTTTATGCTGGAGTATTTCCTGTACAGATATACGTTTGGTTTAACTATGTTTTCCAAGAGTAGATCACATTAAAATGTTATATAATCCTGATTTCCTGTTTTTGAAAACTTTAGTTTCTCAACTGGTTCCAAAATTTCAAGTATTTTTTGTTTTGGTATGATTTCTATTAGTTGAATATGTATAGAAGCTATTCTTTTCCTTCTTCAAAAACAACTAAAAAGCAAATACCTGTAAAATTAGTATTATTAGCTAAAATATTTGAAATTACATACATATCTCTATTTCATGTTATTACTTAATGTTCGATTTTTTCTTTGAATTAGACACAAACTACTGATAAATGCCATTATTAGAAGATATTTTACTTTTAATTGACTATTGAAAATCAGTTGTTCTGTATGTTCTGTATAAAGAATTTGTTTTTTCCTGTTATAATGATAAATAACTGATTGTAATAAATTTCCTTCATGCTTAAAAGGACAGTTAAGTGCAGTCACAATCATAAGTGGAATACAGCATTCTTCATTTCTTAAGGCAAAGCTGGTGTTTTTGAATGTACAATTTTAATGTTTACATTGCTGTAATTTTATCTTAATTTGTATATTAATATACAGATACACATTTATCCAAATTTCAATAATAATATGTAATAAATTATCCTAATTTTATAATGATATATTGTATACATACACTGCATATTTTTGTCAAGTATCAATCCACTATTTTATGCTCAATCCTCACATTCTATGTTCTAAGTATCCGCATACCTACTCTCTTCCAGTCATCAATTAAAAACTATTTACCTATGTCTTGCTTTTCCATTGGATTCCCCAAGATGGAATATATTTGATCTTATCATCACCTTGACATTTTGATAAATGTTGTGCATATTTTTACTTGGTAAACGAGGTAAAATAAATTTCTTTTAACAAAATGAAGGTTTCATAACAGTTACTCTTTCAAAAGTTATCAACTAGGAATATTCAAGTGTAAAAATCCCTTTACCTATCTACTGGTGTATGTCAGAAATTGTTTTCTTTAAATGGTGCCTGAAGCATTGGATAACAAATAAGCTTTTAAGCAAAACAAGAAGCTTCGAAGGAAAACAGGGTAATGAGTTATACACAGTCAGTGTGAAAAGCTCCAGCAGCTTCCTGGGGGGCTTGTGGGATACGCAAATTCTTAGGTCTGAGCATTCTCCCCAGGATCTGCATGTGCTTAGAATGATGTAAGAAGGGCTTATGCTCTCACCACTGGTTGACCTTAAGACTCTTCACAGGTAGGATAGGAAGGCTAAGGCAGAGATGAGGGTATGCCTCAACGGCCACATAGAGCACCTCTGCAAGACTGTGGGTGCTTACTGATTCCAGGCCTTTAAAGAAAGGAGAATAATTTGAAAAACTAATGGCTGAACAATTCTCAAATTTACTAAAAAGTATTAGTCTACACATCCAAGAAGTTCAGTGAACTCCACATATGCAAAACTCAAATTTCTGCATGAAATATTCAAGAAAAAGTCTCGACTGAAACTAGAGGGTAGCGACTCATCATACATAAGGGATGCTCAATAAGATGAACAGGTGGTTTCTCATCAGCAGTGGTGGAGACCCAAGGCAGAGAGATAACATATTCAAAGTGCTGAAAGGAATGGGCTGCCAACGGGAAGTAATTTGCCAAATTATGTATCTTGCTAAATGGTAAGAATCAAAATACTGTCTGCATTCAGAGTTCTTTCTAAGAATCCACTTTAAAGAAACTGAAACTGGAATTTTTGGCTGATCATTTCCTTTGCAGTGCAGAAACATTGATGCAGTCCCATTTTTTAATTTTTAATTTGTTTCCCTTGCCTAAGTAAACATATCTCAAAAATATTACTAAGAACAAACTAAAAGAGCTCACCGCCTATGTTTACTTCTAGAAGTTGTATGGTTTCAGGTCTTACATTTCAGTTTTTGATCCATTTTTAATTTATTTTTCTTAACGGAGTGAGAAAATCCAATTTGGTTCTTTTGCATGTAGATGTCCATTTTTCTCAAAGTTCCCAGCACCATTGATTGAAAAGGCTATTCTTTCCTCATTGTATATTCTTGCCTACTTTGTTGTAGATTTATTGCCCACGAAAGTCTGTACCTATTTCTGGGCTTTGGGTACTGATCTATTGATCTCTGCATTGGTGTTTGTGCCAGTGCCATACTGTTTTGTTAACTATAGCTTTGTGATATAGTTTGAAATCAGAGTGCATGATACCGTCATATTTTTTCTTCTTTCTCAAGACAGTTTTGGCTATTGAGGGTCTTTTGATTCCATATAAATTTTAGAATTATTTGTTCTGAATATTGCTCTTGGTAAATTGATAGATATTACACTAAATATATAGGTACTCTTGCATATGATGGTCATTTAAAAATATTAATTCTTACAGTCCATGAATATGGTATATCTCTTCATCTGTTTCCATCATCTTCAGTTTCTTTAATCAGTTACTTACCGTTTTCCAAGGAGAGATTTTTCACCTCTTATTTATATTTACTAGACATTGAGAAAATAAATCCTCCCACTTGTAAGTAGTTAAACCACATTAATTTGGACTCTAAAGATGGATTCAAATTTACTAGAAATATGCGGAATAGTTGTGTTAAACAATTGTTTTAACACAATTTAAGTCGTGTCTGGCAACGTCAGGTACTTAACTCTGTGTTCGTTATTTGTCAGTTCCATTAAGTCATGAACCACGTGTTTCTCCCTTGTTGACTGCTGTATCCTGACCTTGCCCTTACCCTAGAAACAATAAATATTTGGTGAACAAATAAAGTATAGTTGCTGGGCTAATTAATGTCACTTTTACATATACACTGATGTATGTGTTGTATAGATGTGATATATAGTAACATATATGCTAAATAAAGTGTAGGTGTCAAAAATTGTGAAGTGTTTACCGAATTTGCAAGTGAACAGATTAGCCTGCTACAGTGTCATGGACACTGGTAGAAAATAGGGGAATGCTGGATCAGAGAAGAAAGACGGATTATTACCGACAACAGAGTGTCTGCACATGTGCCATTTCCCCAAGCCTCGGTTCCCTTCGAGTAACAGGAACAGAGCCAGGTGACACTTAAACACACAGTGAGATACACTCTAAGAAAAGAACCCCAAATTTGGGGAACCTGAATCTTTGGAAAAGGAGGTAAACATGCCTGCCGCTTTCTTTGTAGAGAGAGTCGATCTGTGTTTTCCATAGCTAATATATCTGTGTGTGTGTGTGTGTGTGTGTGTGTGTGTGTGTGTGTGTGTGTGTATAATATATATATATGTGTTTGTGAGTGTGTATATATTATATGTATAATATATATATATATATCTATCTTTATCACTTTAAAGTTATAAAGAGCTTGAGTTTTCTTTTTCCATCATCTGATTTGTTTTTTTGGTAAGAAGAGTGAGGCACACATTGAGTCTTTGAATCCACTCAAGTTAAAAGTTAGTGTGCAACTAATTGGACATTAGATTTAAGCTTCCCTGATTCGTAGTTAGCATTCTTTACAGTGTAGAGTCTACATCAGACTATTCCATACAGATGAGTATAATAATTACTAGGAAGGGCTGAGAGTAGAGCACACTTTTGAATTCGAGTTTGTATTCTCTTTAAACGAAACCATAAATTAGACCATTTGCCCCTGCTGTTAGTGTTTTTTGACTAAGAAGTTCTTAATATTGATATATTATTTGTCTTTTTGTGAAATAGTATCTTGAAGACATCATATTACACACCTGAATTTTCCTGAAAATTTGTAGCTCGAGAAATTTGTAAGATAACTGGGTCATATGTTAAGATTTTGAAAAACATACTCAAACATAGATCCTAATTAAAGAATGTGATACATTTACTTTTAAAGGCTAAAACAGTATTTCCCAGGACTCTTAAATTCCAATATTCTAATACCAAGGGAAACTAAAATCTGAACTTAGAGTCTTGTTTGTACTGAGAGGGTCTTCCAAACAGAAAGGCAGTCTTGATGCAATGCAGTAAGCCCCAATAAAAGTGGGGCATTGCAGGAGAATAATCTGCAGATGTAAGCCTTCACCACAGTGTATTACAACTTTATGCTGGAGTATTTCCTGTACAGATATACGTTTGGTTTAACTATGTTTTCCAAGAGTAGATCACATTAAAATGTTATATAATCCTGATTTCCTGTTTTTGAAAACTTTAGTTTCTCAACTGGTTCCAAAATTTCAAGTATTTTTTGTTTTGGTATGATTTCTATTAGTTGAATATGTATAGAAGCTATTCTTTTCCTTCTTCAAAAACAACTAAAAAGCAAATACCTGTAAAATTAGTATTATTAGCTAAAATATTTGAAATTACATACATATCTCTATTTCATGTTATTACTTAATGTTCGATTTTTTCTTTGAATTAGACACAAAATACTGATAAATGCCATTATTAGAAGATATTTTACTTTTAATTGACTATTGAAAATCAGTTGTTCTGTATGTTCTGTATAAAGAATTTGTTTTTTCCTGTTATAATGATAAATAACTGATTGTAATAAATTTCCTTCATGCTTAAAAGGACAGTTAAGTGCAGTCACAATCATAAGTGGAATACAGCATTCTTTATTTCTTAAGGCAAAGCTGGTGTTTTTGAATGTACAATTTTAATGTTTACATTGCTGTAATTTTATCTTAATTTGTATATTAATATACAGATACACATTTATCCAAATTTCAATAATAATATGTAATAAATTATCCTAACTTTATAATGATATATTGTATACATACACTGCATATTTTTGTCAAGTATCAATCCACTATTTTATGCTCAATCCTCACATTCTATGTTCCAAGTATCCGCATACCTACTCTCTTCCAGTCATCAATTAAAAACTATTTACCTATGTCTTGCTTTTCCATTGGATTCCCCAAGATGGAATATATTTGATCTTATCATCACCTTGACATTTTGATAAATGTTGTGCATATTTTTACTTGGTAAACGAGGTAAAATAAATTTCTTTTAACAAAATGAAGGTTTCATAACAGTTACTCTTTCAAAAGTTATCAACTAGGAATATTCAAGTGTAAAAATCCCTTTACCTATCTACTGGTGTATGTCAGAAATTGTTTTCTTTAAATGGTGCCTGAAGCATTGGATAACAAATAAGCTTTTAAGCAAAACAAGAAGCTTCGAAGGAAAACAGGGTAATGAGTTATACACAGTCAGTGTGAAAAGCTCCAGCAGCTTCCTGGGGAGCTTGTGGGATACGCAAATTCTTAGGTCTGAGCATTCTCCCCAGGATCTGCATGTGCTTAGAATGATGTAAGAAGGGCTTATGCTCTCACCACTGGTTGACCTTAAGACTCTGCACAGGTAGGAGAGGAAGGCTAAGGCAGAGATGAGGGTATGCCTCAACGGCCACATAGAGCACCTCTGCAAGACTGTGGGTGCTTACTGATTCCAGGCCTTTAAAGAAAGGAGAATAATTTGAAAAACTAATGGCTGAACAATTCTCAAATTTACTAAAAAGTATTAGTCTACACATCCAAGAAGTTCAGTGAACTCCACATATGCAAAACTCAAATTTCTGCATGAAATATTCAAGAAAAAGTCTCGACTGAAACTAGAGGGTAGCGACTCATCATACATAAGGGATGCTCAATAAGATGAACAGGTGGTTTCTCATCAGCAGTGGTGGAGACCCAAGGCAGAGAGATAACATATTCAAAGTGCTGAAAGGAATGGGCTGCCAACGGGAAGTAATTTGCCAAATTATGTATCTTGCTAAATGGTAAGAATCAAAATACTGTCTGCATTCAGAGTTCTTTCTAAGAATCCACTTTAAAGAAATTGAAACTGGAATTTTTGGCTGATCATTTCCTTTGCAGTGCAGAAACATTGATGCAGTCCCATTTTTTAATTTTTAATTTGTTTCCCTTGCCTAAGTAAACATATCTCAAAAATATTACTAAGAACAAACTAAAAGAGCTCACCGCCTATGTTTACTTCTAGAAGTTGTATGGTTTCAGGTCTTACATTTCAGTTTTTGATCCATTTTTAATTTATTTTTCTTAACGGAGTGAGAAAATCCAATTTGGTTCTTTTGCATGTAGATGTCCATTTTTCTCAAAGTTCCCAGCACCATTGATTGAAAAGGCTATTCTTTCCTCATTGTATATTCTTGCCTACTTTGTTGTAGATTTATTGCCCACGAAAGTCTGTACCTATTTCTGGGCTTTGGGTACTGATCTATTGATCTCTGCATTGGTGTTTGTGCCAGTGCCATACTGTTTTGTTAACTATAGCTTTGTGATATAGTTTGAAATCAGAGTGCATGATACCGTCATATTTTTTCTTCTTTCTCAAGACAGTTTTGGCTATTGAGGGTCTTTTGATTCCATATAAATTTTAGAATTATTTGTTCTGAATATTGCTCTTGGTAAATTGATAGATATTACACTAAATATATAGGTACTCTTGCATATGATGGTCATTTAAAAATATTAATTCTTACAGTCCATGAATATGGTATATCTCTTCATCTGTTTCCATCATCTTCAGTTTCTTTAATCAGTTACTTACCGTTTTCCAAGGAGAGATTTTTCACCTCTTATTTATATTTACTAGACATTGAGAAAATAAATCCTCCCACTTGTAAGTAGTTAAACCACATTAATTTGGACTCTAAAGATGGATTCAAATTTACTAGAAATATGCGGAATAGTTGTGTTAAACAATTGTTTTAACACAATTTAAGTCGTGTCTGGCAACGTCAGGTACTTAACTCTGTGTTCGTTATTTGTCAGTTCCATTAAGTCACGAACCACGTGTTTCTCCCTTGTTGACTGCTGTATCCTGACCTTGCCCTTACCCTAGAAACAATAAATATTTGGTGAACAAATAAAGTATAGTTGCTGGGCTAATTAATGTCACTTTTACATATACACTGATGTATGTGTTGTATAGATGTGATATATAGTAACATATATGCTAAATAAAGTGTAGGTGTCAAAAATTGTGAAGTGTTTACCCAATTTGCAAGTGAACAGATTAGCCTGCTACAGTGTCATGGACACTGGTAGAAAATAGGGGAATGCTGGATCAGAGAAGAAAGACGGATTATTACCGACAACAGAGTGTCTGCACATGAGCCATTTCCCCAAGCCTCGGTTCCCTTCGAGTAACAGGAACAGAGCCAGGTGACACTTAAACACACAGTGAGATACACTCTAAGAAAAGAACCCCAAATTTGGGGAACCTGAATCTTTGGAAAAGGAGGTAAACATGCCTGCCGCTTTCTTTGTAGAGAGAGTCGATCTGTGTTTTCCATAGCTAATATATCTGTGTGTGTGTGTGTGTGTGTGTGTGTGTGTGTGTGTGTGTGTGTGTATAATATATATATATGTGTTTGTGAGTGTGTATATATTATATGTATAATATATATATATATATATCTATCTTTATCACTTTAAAGTTATAAAGAGCTTGAGTTTTCTTTTTCCATCATCTGATTTGTTTTTTTGGTAAGAAGAGTGAGGCACACATTGAGTCTTTGAATCCACTCAAGTTAAAAGTTAGTGTGCAACTAATTGGACATTAGATTTAAGCTTCCCTGATTCGTAGTTAGCATTCTTTACAGTGTAGAGTCTACATCAGACTATTCCATACAGATGAGTATAATAATTACTAGGAAGGGCTGAGAGTAGAGCACACTTTTGAATTCGAGTTTGTATTCTCTTTAAACGAAACCATAAATTAGACCATTTGCCCCTGCTGTTAGTGTTTTTTGACTAAGAAGTTCTTAATATTGATATATTATTTGTCTTTTTGTGAAATAGTATCTTGAAGACATCATATTACACACCTGAATTTTCCTGAAAATTTGTAGCTCGAGAAATTTGTAAGATAACTGGGTCATATGTTAAGATTTTGAAAAACATACTCAAACATAGATCCTAATTAAAGAATGTGATACATTTACTTTTAAAGGCTAAAACAGTATTTCCCAGGACTCTTAAATTCCAATATTCTAATACCAAGGGAAACTAAAATCTGAACTTAGAGTCTTGTTTGTACTGAGAGGGTCTTCCAAACAGAAAGGCAGTCTTGATGCAATGCAGTAAGCCCCAATAAAAGTGGGGCATTGCAGGAGAATAATCTGCAGATGTAAGCCTTCACCACAGTGTATTACAACTTTATGCTGGAGTATTTCCTGTACAGATATACGTTTGGTTTAACTATGTTTTCCAAGAGTAGATCACATTAAAATGTTATATAATCCTGATTTCCTGTTTTTGAAAACTTTAGTTTCTCAACTGGTTCCAAAATTTCAAGTATTTTTTGTTTTGGTATGATTTCTATTAGTTGAATATGTATAGAAGCTATTCTTTTCCTTCTTCAAAAACAACTAAAAAGCAAATACCTGTAAAATTAGTATTATTAGCTAAAATATTTGAAATTACATACATATCTCTATTTCATGTTATTACTTAATGTTCGATTTTTTCTTTGAATTAGACACAAAATACTGATAAATGCCATTATTAGAAGATATTTTACTTTTAATTGACTATTGAAAATCAGTTGTTCTGTATGTTCTGTATAAAGAATTTGTTTTTTCCTGTTATAATGATAAATAACTGATTGTAATAAATTTCCTTCATGCTTAAAAGGACAGTTAAGTGCAGTCACAATCATAAGTGGAATACAGCATTCTTTATTTCTTAAGGCAAAGCTGGTGTTTTTGAATGTACAATTTTAATGTTTACATTGCTGTAATTTTATCTTAATTTGTATATTAATATACAGATACACATTTATCCAAATTTCAATAATAATATGTAATAAATTATCCTAACTTTATAATGATATATTGTATACATACACTGCATATTTTTGTCAAGTATCAATCCACTATTTTATGCTCAATCCTCACATTCTATGTTCCAAGTATCCGCATACCTACTCTCTTCCAGTCATCAATTAAAAACTATTTACCTATGTCTTGCTTTTCCATTGGATTCCCCAAGATGGAATATATTTGATCTTATCATCACCTTGACATTTTGATAAATGTTGTGCATATTTTTACTTGGTAAACGAGGTAAAATAAATTTCTTTTAACAAAATGAAGGTTTCATAACAGTTACTCTTTCAAAAGTTATCAACTAGGAATATTCAAGTGTAAAAATCCCTTTACCTATCTACTGGTGTATGTCAGAAATTGTTTTCTTTAAATGGTGCCTGAAGCATTGGATAACAAATAAGCTTTTAAGCAAAACAAGAAGCTTCGAAGGAAAACAGGGTAATGAGTTATACACAGTCAGTGTGAAAAGCTCCAGCAGCTTCCTGGGGAGCTTGTGGGATACGCAAATTCTTAGGTCTGAGCATTCTCCCCAGGATCTGCATGTGCTTAGAATGATGTAAGAAGGGCTTATGCTCTCACCACTGGTTGACCTTAAGACTCTTCACAGGTAGGATAGGAAGGCTAAGGCAGAGATGAGGGTATGCCTCAACGGCCACATAGAGCACCTCTGCAAGACTGTGGGTGCTTACTGATTCCAGGCCTTTAAAGAAAGGAGAATAATTTGAAAAACTAATGGCTGAACAATTCTCAAATTTACTAAAAAGTATTAGTCTACACATCCAAGAAGTTCAGTGAACTCCACATATGCAAAACTCAAATTTCTGCATGAAATATTCAAGAAAAAGTCTCGACTGAAACTAGAGGGTAGCGACTCATCATACATAAGGGATGCTCAATAAGATGAACAGGTGGTTTCTCATCAGCAGTGGTGGAGACCCAAGGCAGAGAGATAACATATTCAAAGTGCTGAAAGGAATGGGCTGCCAACGGGAAGTAATTTGCCAAATTATGTATCTTGCTAAATGGTAAGAATCAAAATACTGTCTGCATTCAGAGTTCTTTCTAAGAATCCACTTTAAAGAAATTGAAACTGGAATTTTTGGCTGATCATTTCCTTTGCAGTGCAGAAACATTGATGCAGTCCCATTTTTTAATTTTTAATTTGTTTCCCTTGCCTAAGTAAACATATCTCAAAAATATTACTAAGAACAAACTAAAAGAGCTCACCGCCTATGTTTACTTCTAGAAGTTGTATGGTTTCAGGTCTTACATTTCAGTTTTTGATCCATTTTTAATTTATTTTTCTTAACGGAGTGAGAAAATCCAATTTGGTTCTTTTGCATGTAGATGTCCATTTTTCTCAAAGTTCCCAGCACCATTGATTGAAAAGGCTATTCTTTCCTCATTGTATATTCTTGCCTACTTTGTTGTAGATTTATTGCCCACGAAAGTCTGTACCTATTTCTGGGCTTTGGGTACTGATCTATTGATCTCTGCATTGGTGTTTGTGCCAGTGCCATACTGTTTTGTTAACTATAGCTTTGTGATATAGTTTGAAATCAGAGTGCATGATACCGTCATATTTTTTCTTCTTTCTCAAGACAGTTTTGGCTATTGAGGGTCTTTTGTTTCCATATAAATTTTAGAATTATTTGTTCTGAATATTGCTCTTGGTAATTTGATAGATATTACACGAAATCTGTAGGTATACTTGCATATGATGGTCATTTAAAAATATTAATTCTTACAGTCCATAAATATGGTATATCTCTTCATCTGTTTCCATCATCTTCAGTTTCTTTAATCAGTTACTTACCGTTTTCCAAAGAGAGATTTTTCACCTCTTATTTATATTTACTAGACATTGAGAAAATAAATCCTCCCACTTGTAAGTAGTTAAACCACATTAATTTGGACTCTAAAGATGGATTCAAATTTACTAGAAATAGGCGGAATAGTTGTGTTAAACAATTGTTTAAACACAATTTAAGTCGTGTCTGGCAACGTCAGGTACTTAACTCTGTGTTCGTTATTTGTCAGTTCCATTAAGTCACGAACCACGTGTTTCTCCCTTGTTGACTGCTGTATCCTGACCTTGCCCTTACCCTAGAAACAATAAATATTTGGTGAACAAATAAAGTATAGTTGCTGGGCTAATTAATATCACTTTTACATATACACTGATGTATGTGTTGTATAGATGTGATATATAGTAACATATATGCTAAATAAAGTGTAGGTGTCAAAAATTGTGAAGTGTTTACCCAATTTGCAAGTGAACAGATTAGCCTGCTACAGTGTCATGGACACTGGTAGAAAATAGGGGAATGCTGGATCAGAGAAGAAAGACAGAGTATTACCGACAACAGAGTGTCTGCACATGTGCCATTTCCCCAAGCCTCGGTTCCCTTCGAGTAACAGGAACAGAGCCAGGTGACACTTAAACACACAGTGAGATACACTCTAAGAAAAGAACCCCAAATTTGGGGAACCTGAATCTTTGGAAAAGGAGGTAAACATGCTTGCCACTTTGTTTGTAGAGAGAGTCGATCTGTGTTTTCCATAGCTAATATATCTGTGTGTGTGTGCGTGTGTGTGTGTGTGTGTGTGTGTGTGTATAATATATATATATGTGTATGTGAGTGTGTATGTATTATATGTATAATATATATCTATCTATCTATCTTTATCACTTTAAAGTTATAAAGAGCTTGAGTTTTCTTATTCCATCATCTGATTTGTTTTTTTGGTAAGAAGAGTGAGGCACACGTTGACTCTTTCAATCCAATCAAGTTAAAAATTAGTGTGTAACTAATTGGACATTAGATTTTAGCTTCCCTGATTCCTAGTTAGCGTTCTTTACAGTGTACAGTCTACATCTGACTATTCCATACAGATGAGTAAAATACTGACTAGGAAGGGCTGAGACTAGAGCTCACTTTTGAATTCGAGTTTGTATTCTCTTTAAAAGAAACCATAAATTAGAGCATTTGCCCCTGCTGTAAGTGTTTTTTGACTAAGAAGTTCTTAATATTGATATATTATTTGTCTTTTTGTGAAATAGTATCGTGAAAGACATCATATTACACACCTGGATTTTCCTGAAAATTTGTAGCTCGAGAAATTTGTAAGATAACTGGGTCATATGTTAAGATTTTGAAAAACATACTCAAACATAGATCCTAATTAAAGAATGTGATACATTTACTTTCACAGTCTAAAACAGTAGTTCCCAGAACCCTTAAATTCCCATATTCAAATACCAAGGGAAAATAAAATCTGAACTTAGAGTCTTGTTTGTACTGAGAGGGTCTTCCAAACAGAAAGGCAGTCTTGATGCAATGCAGTAAGCCACTGTAACAGTGGGGCATTGCAGGAGAAAAATCTGCAGATGTAACCCTTCACCACAATGTATTACAACTTTATGCTGGAGTATTTCCTGTACAGATATACGGTTTGTTTAACTATGTTTTCCAAGAGTAGATCACATTAAATTGTTATATAATCCTGATTTCCTGTTTTTGAAAACTTGTAGTTTCTCAACTGGTTCTAAATTTTAAGTATTTTTTGTTTTGCTATGATTTCTATTAGTTGAATATGTATAGAAGCTATTCTTTTCCTTCTTCAAAAACAACAAAAAAAGCAAATACCTGTAAAATTAGTATTATTAGCTAAAATATTTGAAATTACATACATATCTCTATTTCACGTTATTACTTAATGTTCGATTTTTTCTTTGAATTAGACACAAAATACTGATAAATACCATTATTAGAAGATATTTTACTTTTAATTGACTATTGAAAATCAGTTGTTTTCTATGTTCTGTATAAAGAATTTGTTTTTTCCTGTTATAATGATAAATAACTGATTGTAATAAATTTTCTTCATGCTTAAAAGGACAGTTAAATGCAGTCACAATCAGGCAAAGCTGGTGTTTTTGAATGTACATTTTTAATGTTTACATTGCTGTAATTTTATCTTAATTTGTATAGTAATATACAGATACACATTTATCCAAATTTCAATAATAATATGTAATAAATTATCCTAACTATATAATGATATATTGTATACATACACTGCACATTTTTGTCATGTATCAATCCACTATTTTATGCTCAATCCTCACATTCTATGTTCTAAGTATCCGCATACCTACTCTCTTCCAGTCATCAATTAAAAAATTTTACCTCTATCTTGCTTTTCCATTGGATTCCCCAAGGTGGAATATATTTGATCTTATCATCACCTTGACATTGTGATAAATGTTGTACACATTTTTACTTGGTAAATGAGGTAAAATAAATTTCTTTTAACAAAATGAAGGTTTCATAACTGTTACTCTTTCAAAAGTTATCAACTAGGAATATTCAAGTGTAAAAATCCCTTTACCTATCCACTGGTGTATGTCAGAAATAGTTTTCTTTAAATGGTGCCTGAAGCATTAGATAATAAATAAACTTTTAAGCAAAACAAGAAGCTTCGAAGGAAAAGCAGGGTAATGAGGTATCCACAGACATTGTTTAAAAGCTCCAGCAGCTTCCTGGGGAGCTTGTGGGATACGCAAATTCTTAAGTCTGAGCATTCACCCCAGGCCCTGCGTGTGCTTAGAATGATGTAAGAAGGGCTTATGCTCTCACCACTGGTTGACCTTAAGACTCTGCACACGTAGGAGAGGAAGGCTAAGGCAGAGATGAGGGTATGCCTCAACGGCCACATAGAGCACCTCTGCAAGACTGTGGGTGCTTGCTGATTCCAGGCCTTTCAAGAAAGGAGATGAATTTGCAAAGCTAATGGCTGAACAATTCTCAAATTTACTAAAAATTATTAGTCTACACATCCAAGAAGTTCAGTGAACTCCACATATGCAAAACTCAAATTTCTGCATGAAATACTCAAGAAACTGTCTTGACTGAAACTAGAGGGTAGCGACTCATCATACAAAAGGGATGCTCAATAAGATGAACAGGTGGTTGCTCATCAGCAGTGGTGGAGACCCAAGGCAGAGAGATAACATATTCAAAGTGCTGAAAGGAATGGGCTGCCAACGAGAAGTAATTTGCCAAATTATGTAACTTGGTAAATGGTAAGAATCAAAATACTGTCTGCATTCAGAGTTCTTTCTATGAATCCACTTTAAAGAAACTGAAACTGGAATTTTTGGCTGATCATTTCCTTTGCAGTGCAGAAACATTGATGCAGTCCCATTTTTTAATTTTTAATTTGTTTCCCTTTCCTAAGTAAATATATCTCAAAAATATTACTAAGAACAAACTAAAAGAGCTCACCGCCTATGTTTACTTCTAGAAGTTGTATGGTTTCAGGTCTTGCATTTCAGTTTTTGATCCATTTTTAATTTATTTTTCTTAACGGAGTGAGAATATCCAATTTGGTTCTTTTGCATGTAACTGTCCAGTTTTCTCAAAGTACCCAGCACAATTGATTGAAGAGGCTATTCTTTCCTCATTGTATATTCTTGCCTATTTGTTGTAGATTTATTGCACATGAAAGTCTGTCCCTTTTTCTGGGCTTTGGGTACTGTTCTATTGATCTCTGCATTGGTGTTTGTGCCAGTGCCATACTGTTTTGTTAACTATAGCTTTGTGATTTAGTTTGAAATCAGAGTGCATGATAACGTCATATTTTTTCTTCTTTCTCAAGACTGTTTTGGCTATTGAGGGTCTTTTGTTTCCATATAAATTTTAGAATTATTTGTTCTGAATATTGCTCTTGGTAATTTGATAGATATTACACTAAATCTGTAGGTATTCTTGCATATGATGGTTATTTAAAAATATTAATTCTTATAGTCCATGAATATGGTATATTTCTTCATCTGTTTCCATCATCTTCAGTTTCTTTAATCAGTTACATACCGTTTTCCAAGGAGAGATTTTTCACCTCTTATTTATATTTACTAGACATTGAGAAAATAAATCCTCCCACTTGTAAGTAGTTAAACCACATTAATTTGGACTCTAAAGATGGATTCAAATTTACTAGAAATATGCGGAATAGTTGTATTAAACAATTGTTATAACACAATTTAAGTCGTGTCTGGCAACGTCAGGTACTTAACTCTGTGTTTGTTATTTGTCAGTTCCATTGAGTCACGAACCACGTGTTTCTCCCTTGTTGACTGCTGTATCCTGACCTTGCCCTTACCCTAGAAACAATAAAATATTTGGTGAACAAATAAAGTATAGTTGCTGGGCTAATTAATGTCACTTTTACATATACACTGATGTATGTGTTGTATATGTGTGATAAATAGTAAAATATATGTTAAATAAAGTGTAGGTGTCAAAAAATGTGAAGTGTTTACCCAATTTGCAAGTGAACAGCTTAGCCTGCTACAGTGTCATGGACACTGGTAGAAAATAGGGGAATGCTGGATCAGAGAAGAAAGACAGAGTATTACCGACAACAGAGTGTCTGCACACGTGCCATTTCCCCAAGCCTCGGTTCTCTTCGAGTAACAGGATCAGGGCCAGGTGACACTTAAACACACAGTGAGATACACTCTAAGAAAAGAACCCCAAATTTGGGGAACCTGAATCTTTTGAAAAGGAGGTAAACATGCCTGCCACCTTGTTTGTAGAGAGAGTCGATCTGTGTTTTCCATAGCTAATATATCTGTGTGTGTGTGTGTGTGTGAGTGTATTTATATTATATATATATATGTGTTTGTGAGTGTGTATGTATTATATGTATAATATATATATATCTTTATCACTTTAAAGTTTTAAAGAGCTTGAGTTTCCTTATTCCATCCTCTGATTTGTTTTTTTGGTAAGAACAGTGAGGCACACATTGAGTCTTTGAATCCACTCAAGTTAAAAATTAGTGTGCAACTAATTGGACATTAGATTTTAGCTTCCCTGATTCCTAGTTAGCGTTCTTTACAGTGTACAGTCTACATCTGACTATTCCATACAGATGAGTAAAATACTGACTAGGAAGGGCTGAGACTAGAGCACACTTTTGAATTCGAGTTTGTATTCTCTTTAAAAGAAACCATAAATTAGAGCATTTGCCCCTGCTGTAAGTGTTTTTTGACTAAGAAGTTCTTAATATTGATATATTATTTGTCTTTTTGTGAAATAGTATCGTGAAAGACATCATATTACACACCTGGATTTTCCTTAAAATTTGTAGCTCGAGAAATTTGTAAGATAACTGGGTCATATGTTAAGATTTTGAAAAACATACTCAAACATAGATCCTAATTAAAGAATGTGATACATTTACTTTCACAGTCTAAAACAGTATTTCCCAGAACCCTTAAATTCCCATATTCAAATACCAAGGGAAAATAAAATCTGAACTTAGAGTCTTGTTTGTACTGAGAGGGTCTTCCAAACAGAAAGGCAGTCTTGATGCAATGCAGTAAGCCACAGTAACAGTGGGGCATTGCAGGAGAAAAATCTGCAGATGTAACCCTTCACCACAATGTATTACAACTTTATGCTGGAGTATTTCCTGTACAGATATACGGTTTGTTTAACTATGTTTTCCAAGAGTAGATCACATTAAATTGTTATATAATCCTGATTTCCTGTTTTTGAAAACATGTAGTTTCTCAACTGGTTCTAAATTTTAAGTATTTTTTGTTTTGCTATGATTTCTATTAGTTGAATATGTATAGAAGCTATTCTTTTCCTTCTTCAAAAACAAAAAAAAAGCAAATACCTGTAAAATTAGTATTATTAGCTAAAATATTTGAAATTACATACATATCTCTATTTCACGTTATTACTTAATGTTCGATTTTTTCTTTGAATTAGACACAAAATACTGATAAATACCATTATTAGAAGATATTTTACTTTTAATTGACTATTGAAAATCAGTTGTTTTCTATGTTCTGTATAAAGAATTTGTTTTTTCCTGTTATAATGATAAATAACTGATTGTAATAAATTTTCTTCATGCTTAAAAGGACAGTTAAATGCAGTCACAATCAGGCAAAGCTGGTGTTTTTGAATGTACATTTTTAATGTTTACATTGCTGTAATTTTATCTTAATTTGTATAGTAATATACAGATACACATTTATACAAATTTCAATAATAATATGTAATAAATTATCCTAACTATATAATGATATATTGTATACATACACTGCACATTTTTGTCATGTATCAATCCACTATTTTATGCTCAATCCTCACATTCTATGTTCTAAGTATCCGCATACCTACTCTCTTCCAGTCATCAATTAAAAACTTTTACCTATATCTTGCTTTTCCATTGGATTCCCCAAGGTGGAATATATTTGATCTTATCATCACCTTGACATTGTGATAAATGTTGTACACATTTTTACTTGGTAAACGAGGTAAAATAAATTTCTTTTAACAAAATGAAGGTTTCATAACAGTTACTCTTTCAAAAGTTATCAACTAGGAATATTCAAGTGTAAAAATCCCTTTACCTATCCACTGGTGTATGTCAGAAATTGTCTTCTTTAAATGGTGCCTGAAGCATTAGATAATAAATAAACTTTTAAGCAAAACAAGAAGCTTCGAAGGAAAAGCAGGGTAATGAGGTATCCACAGACATTGTTTAAAAGCTCCAGCAGCTTCCTGGGGAGCTTGTGGGATACGCAAATTCTTAAGTCTGAGCATTCACCCCAGGCTCTGCGTGTGCTTAGAATGATGTAAGAAGGGCTTATGCTCTCACCACTGGTTGAGCTTAAGACTCTGCACAGGTAGGAGAGGAAGGCTAAGGCAGAGATGAGGGTATGCCTCAACGGCCACATAGAGCACCTCTGCAAGACTGTGGGTGCTTGCTGATTCCAGGCCTTTCAAGAAAGGAGATGAATTTGCAAAACTAATGGCTGAACAATTTTCAAATTTACTAAAAAGTATTAGTCTACACATCCAAGAAGTTCAGTGAACTCCACATATGCCAAACTCAAATTTCTGCATGAAATAATCAAGAAACTGTCTTGACTGAAACTAGAGAGTAGCGACTCATCATACAAAAGGGATGCTCAATAAGATGAACAGGTGGTTTCTCATCAGCAGTGGTGGAGACCCAAGGCAGAGAGATAACATATTCAAAGTGCTGAAAGGAATGGGCTGCCAACGAGAAGTAATTTGCCAAATTATGTAACTTGGTAAATGGTAAGAATCAAAATACTGTCTGCATTCAGAGTTCTTTCTAAGAATCCACTTTAAAGAAACTGAAACTGGAATTTTTGGCTGATCATTTCCTTTGCAGTGCAGAAACATTGATGCAGTCCCATTTTTTAATTTTTAATATGTTTCCCTTGCCTAAGTAAACATATCTCAAAAATATTACTAAGAACAAACTAAAAGACCTCACCGCCTATGTTTACTTCTAGAAGTTGTATGGTTTCAGGTCTTACATTTCAGTTTTTGATCCATTTTTAATTTATTTTTCTTAACGGAGTGAGAAAATCCAATTTGGTTCTTTTGCATGTAGCTGTCCAGTTTTCTCAAAGCTCCCAGCACCATTGATTGAAGAGGCTATTCTTTCCTCATTGTATATTCTTGCCTACTTTGTTGTAGATTTACTGCCCACGAAAGTCTGTACCTATTTCTGGGCTTTGGGTACTGTTCTATTGATCTCTGCATTGGTGTTTGTGCCAGTGCCATACTGTTTTGTTAACTATAGCTTTGTGATTTAGTTTGAAATCAGAGTGCATGATACCGTCATATTTTTTCTTCTTTCTCAAGACTGTTTTGGCTATTGAGGGTCTTTTGTTTCCATATAAATTTTAGAATTATTTGTTCTGAATATTGCTCTTGGTAATTTGATAGATATTACACTAAATCCGTAGGTATTCTTGCATATGATGGTCATTTAAAAATATTAATTCTTACAGTCCATGAATATGGTATATGTCTTCATCTGTTTCCATCATCTTCAGTTTCTTTAATCAGTTACTTACCGTTTTCCAAGGAGAGATTTTTCACCTCTTATTTATATTTACTAGACATTGAGAAAATGAATCCTCCCACTTGTAAGTAGTTAAACCACATTAATTTGGACTCTAAAGATGGATTCAAATTTACTAGAAATATGCGGAATAGTTGTGTTAAACAATTGTTTTAACACAATTTAAGTCGTGTCTGGCAACGTCAGGTACTTAACTCTGTGTTCGTTATTTGTCAGTTCCATTAAGTCACGAACCACGTGTTTCTCCCTTGTTGACTGCTGTATCCTGACCTTGCCCTTACCCTAGAAACAATAAATATTTGGTGAACAAATAAAGTATAGTTGCTGGGCTAATTAATCCCACTTTTACATATACACTGATGTATGTGTTGTATATATGTGATACATAGTAAAATATATGCTAAATAAAGTATAGGTGTCAAAAATTGTGAAGTGTTTACCCAATTTGCAAGTGAACAGCTTAGCCTGCTACAGTGTCATGGACACTGGTAGAAAATAGGGGAATGCTGGATCAGAGAAGAAAGACAGAGTATTACCGACAACAGAGTGTCTGCACATGTGCCATTTCCCCAGGCCTCGGTTCCCTTCGAGTAACAGGTACAGAGCCAGGTGACACTTAAACACACAGTGAGATACACTCTAAGAAAAGAACCCCAAATTTGGGGAACCTGAATCTTTTGAAAAGGAGGTAAACATGCCTGCCACTTTGTTTGTAGAGAGAGTCGATCTGTGTATTCCATAGCCAATATATCTGTGTGTGTGTGTGTGTGTATATATAATATATATATATGTGTTTGTGAGTGTGTATGTATTATATGTATAATATCTATCTATCTATCTATATTTATCACTTTAAAGTTTTAAAGAGCTTGAGTTTTCTTATTCCATCATCTTATTTGTTTTTTTGGTAAGAAGAGTGAGGCACACATTGAGTCTTTGAATCCACTCAATTTAAAAATTAGTGTGCAACTAATTGGACATTAGATTTAAGCTCCCCTGATTCCTAGTTAGCGTTCTTTACAGTGTACAGTCTACATCTGACTATTCCATACAGATGAGTAAAATACTGACTAGGAAGGGCTGAGACTAGAGCATACTTTTGAATTCGAGTTTGTATTCTCTTTAAAAGAAACCATAAATTAGACCATTTGCCCCTGCTGTAAGTGTTTTTTGACTAAGAAGTTCTTAATATTGATATATTATTTGTCTTTTTGTGAAATCGTATCTTGAAAGATATCATAATACACACCTGGATTTCCCTGAAAATTTGTAGCTCGAGAAATTTGTAAGATAACTGGTTCTTATGTTAAGATTTTAAAAATCATACTCAAACAAAGATCCTAATTAAAGAATGTGATACATTTACTTTTAATGTCTAAAACAGTATTTCCCAGGACTCTTAAATTCCCATATTCTAATACCAAGGGAAAATAAAATCTGAACTTAGAGTCTTGTTTGTACTGAGAGGGTCTTCCAAACAGAAAGGCAGTCTTGATGCAATGCAGTAAGCCACAGTAACAGTGGAGCATTGCAGGAGAAAATTCTGCAGATGTAAGCCTTCACCACAATGTATTAAAATTTTATGCTGGAGTATTTCCTGTACAGATATACTTTTTGTTTAACTATGTTTTCCAAGTGTAGATCACATTAAAATGTTATATAATCCTGATTTCCTATTTTTGAAAACTTGTAGTTTCTCAACTGGTTCTAAATTTTAAGTATTTTTTGTTTTGGTATGATTTCTATTAGTTGAATATGTATAGAAGCTATTCTTTTCCTTCTTCAAAAACAAATAAAAAGCAAATACCTGTAAAATTAGTATTATTAGCTAAAATATTTGAAATTACATACTTATCTCTATTTCACGTTATTATTTAATGTTCGAATTTTTCTTTGAATTAGACACAAAATACTGATAAATACCATTATTAGAAGATATTTTACTTTTAATTGACTATTGAAAATCAGTTGTTTTCTATGTTCTGTATAAAGAATTTGTTTTTTCCTGTTATAATGATAAATAACTGATTGTAATAAATTTTCTTCATGCTTAAAAGGACAGTTAAATGCAGTCACAATCAGGCAAAGCTGGTGTTTTTGAATGTACATTTTTAATGTTTACATTGCTGTAATTTTATCTTAATTTGTATATTAATATACAGATACACATTTATCCAAATTTCAATAATAATATGTAATAAATTATCCTAACTATATAATGATATATTGTATAAATATACTGCACATTTTTGTCATGTATCAATCCACTATTTTATGCTCAATCCTCACATTCTATGTTCTAATTATCCACATACCTACTCTCTTCAAGTCATCAATTAAAAACTTTTTAGCTATATCTTGCTTTAAAATTGGATTAACCAAGGTGGATTATATTTGATCTTATCATCACCTTGACATTGTGATAAATCTTGTACACATTTTTACTTGGTAAACGAGTTAAAATAAATTTCTTTTAACAAAATGAAGGTTTTCTAATAGTTACTCTTTCAAAAGTTATCAACTAGGAATATTCAAGTGTAAAATTCCCTTTCCCTATCCACTGGTATATGTCAGAAATTGTTTTCTTTAATTGGTGCCTGAAGCATAGGATAACAAATAAACTTTTAAGCAAAACAAGAAGCTTCGAAGGAAAAGCAGGGTAATGATGTATCCACAGACAGTGTGAAAAGCTCCAGCAGCTTCCTGGGGAGCTTGTGGGATACGCATATTCTTAGGTCTGAGCATTCACTCCAGGCTCTGCGTGTGCATAGAATGATGTAACAAGGGCTTATGCTCTCACCACTGGTTGACGTCAAGACTCCACACAGGTAGGAGAGGAAGGCTAAGGCAGAGATGAGGGTATGCCTCAACGGCCACATAGAGCACCTCTGCAAGACTGTGGGTGCTTGCTGATTCCAAGCCTTTCAAGAAAGGAGAAAAATTTGCAAAACTAATCGATGAACAATTCTCAAATTTACTAAAAATTATTAGTCTACACACCCAAGAAGTTCAGTGAACTCCACATATTCCAAACTCAAATATCTGCATGAAATATTCAAGAAACAGTCTTGACTGAAACTAGAGAATAGCGACTCATCATACAAAAAGGATGCTCAATAAGATTAACAGGTGGTTTCTCATCAGCAGTGGTGGAGACCCAAGGCAGAGAGATAACATATTCAAAGTGCTGAAAGGAATGGGCTGCCAACGAGAAGTAATTTGCCAAATTATGTTACTTGGTAAATGGTAAGAATCAAAATACTGTCTGCATTCAGAGTTCTTTCTAAGAATCCACTTTAAAGAAACTGAAACTGGAATTTTTGGCAGATCATTTCCTTTGCAGTGCAGAAACATTGATGCAGTCCCATTTTTTAATTTTTAATTTGTTTCCCTTGCCTAAGTAAACATATCTCAAAAATATTACTAAGAACAAACTAAAAGAGCTCACCGCCTATGTTTACTTCTAGAAGTTGTATGGTTTCAGGTCTTACATTTCAGTTTTTGATCCATTTTTAATTTATTTTTCTTAACGGATTGAGAAAATCCAATTTGGTTCTTTTGCATGTAGCTGTCCAGTTTTCTCAAAGCTCCCAGCACCATTGATTGAAGAGGCTATTCATTCCTCATTGTATATTCTTGCCCAATTTGTTGTAGATTTATTGCCCACGAAAGTCTGTACCTATTTCTGGGCTTTGGGTACTGTTCTATTGATCTCTGCATTGGTGTTTGTGCCAGTGCCATACTGTTTTGTTAACTATAGCTTTGTGATTTAGTTTGAAATCAGAGTGCATGATACCGTCATATTTTTTCTTCTTTCTGAAGACAGTTTTGGCTATTGAGGGACTTTTGTTTCCATATAAATTTTAGAATTATTTGTTCTGAATATTGCTCTTGGTAATTTGATAGATATTACACTAAATCCGTAGGTATTCTTGCATATGATGGTCATTTAAAAATATTAATTCTTACAGTCCATGAATATGGTATATGTCTTCATCTGTTTCCATCATCTTCAGTTTCTTTAATCAGTTACTTACCGTTTTCCAAGGAGAGATTTTTCACCTCTTATTTATATTTACTAGACATTGAGAAAATGAATCCTCCCACTTCTAAGTAGTTAAACCACATTAATTAGGACTCTAAGGATGGATTCAAATTTACTAGAAATATGCGGAATAGTTGTGTTAAACAATTGTTTTAACACAATTTAAGTCGTGTCTGGCAACGTCAGGTACTTAACTCTGAGTTTGTAATTTTTCAGTTCCATTGAGTCACGAACCACGTGTTTCTCCCTTGTTGACTGCTGTATCCTGACCTTGCCCTTACCCTAGAAACAATAAAATATTTGGTGAACAAATTAAGTATAGTTGCTGGGCTAATTAATCTCACCTTTACATATACACTGATGTATGTGTTGTATAAATGTCATACATAGTAAAATATATGCTAAATAAAGTATAGGTGTCAAAAATTGTGAAGTGTTTACCCAATTTGCAAGTGAACAGCTTAGCCTACTACAGTGTCATGGACACTGGTAGAAAATAGGGGAATGCTGGATCAGAGAAGAAAGACAGAGTATTACCGACAAAAGAGTGTCTGCACATGTGCCATTTCCCCAAGCCTCGGTTCCCTTCGAGTAACAGGAACAGAGCCAGGTGACACTAAATCACACAGTGAGATTCACACGAAAAAAAGAACCCCAAATTATGGGAACCTGAGTCTTTTGAAAAGGAGGTAAACATGCCTGCCACTTTGTTTGTAGAGAGAGTCGATCTGTGTTTTCCATAGCTAATATATCTGTGTGTGTGTGTGTGTGTGTGTGTGTGTGTATACTATATATATATATGTTTGTGAGTATGTATGTATTATATGTATAATATATATATATCTATCTATCTTTATCACTTTAAAGTTTTAAAGAGCTTGAGTTTTCTTATTCCATCATCTGATTTGTTTTTTTGGTAAGAAGAGTGAGGCACACATTGAGTCTTTGAATCCACTCAATTTAAAAATTAGTGTGCAACTAATTGGACATTAGATTTAAGCTTCCCTGATTCCTAGTTAGCGTTCTTTACAGTGTACAGTCTACATCTGACTATTCCATACAGATGAGTAAAATACTGACTAGGAAGGGCTGAGACTAGAGCATACTTTTGAATTCGAGTTTGTATTCTCTTTAAAAGAAACCATAAATTAGAGCATTTGCCCCTGCTGTAAGTGTTTTTTGACTAAGAAGTTCTTAATATTGATATATTATTTGTCTTCTTGTGAAATAGTATCTTGAAAGATATCATAATACACACCTGGATTTTCCTGAAAATTTGTAGCTCGAGAAATTTGTAAGATAACTGGTTCTTATGTTAAGATTTTAAAAATCATACTCAAACAAAGATCCTAATTAAAGAATGTGATACATTTACTTTTAATGGCTAAAACATTATTTCCCAGGACTCTTAAATTCCCATATTCTAATACCAAGGGAAAATAAAATCTGAATTTACAGTCTTGTTTGTACTGAGAGGGTCTTCCAAACAGAAAGGCAGTCTTGATGCAATGCAGTAAGCCACAGTAACAGTGGGGCATTGCAGGAGAAAAATCTGCAGATGTAAGCCTTCACCACAATGTATTAAAATTTTATGCTGGAGTATATCCTCTACAGATATACGTTTTGTTTAACTATGTTTTTCAAGTGTAGATCACATTAAAATGTTATATAATCCTGAGTTCCTGTTTTTGAAAACTTGTAGTTTCTCAACTGGTTCCAAAATTTTAAGTATTTTTTGTTTTGGTATGATTTCTATTAGTTGAATATGTATAGAAGCTATTCTTTTCCTCCTTCAAAAACAACTAAAAAGCAAATACCTGTAAAAATAGTATTATTAGCTAAAATATTTGAAATTACATACATATCTCTATTTCATATTATTACTTAATGTTCGATTTTTTCTTTGAATTAGACACAAAATACTGATAAATGCAATTATTAGAAGATATTTTACTTTTAATTGACTATTGAAAATCAGTTTTTGTGTATGTTCTGTATAAAGAATTTGTTTTCTACTGTTATAATGATAAATAACTGATTGTAATAAATTTCCTTCATGCTTAAAAGGACAGTTAAGTGCAGTCACAATCAGAAGTGGAATACAGCATTCTTTATTTCTTAAGGCAAAGCTGGTGTTTTTGAATGTACATTTTTAATGTTTACATTGCTGTAATTTTATCTTAATTTGTATATTAATATACAGATACACATTTATCCAAATTTCAATAATAATATATAATAAATTATCCTAACTATATAATGATATATTGTATATATACACTGCACATTTTTATCATGTATCAATCCACTATTTTATGCTCAATCCTCACATTCTATGTTCTAATTATCCACATACCTACTCTCTTCAAGTCATCAATTAAAAACTTTTTAGCTATATCTTGCTTTAAAACTGGATTAACCAAGGTGGAATATATTTGATCTTATCATTACCTTGACATTGTGATAAATGTTATACACACTTTTAATTGGTAAACGAGTTAAAATAAATTTCTTTTAACAAAATGAAGGTTTCCTAATAGTTACTCTTTCAAAAGTTATCAACTAGGAATATTCAAGTGTAAAATTCCCTTTACCTATCCACTGGTGTATGTCAGAAATTGTTTTCTTTAAATGGTGCCTGCAGCATAGGATAACAAATAAAATTTTAAGCAAAACAAGAAGCTTCGAAGGAAAAGCAGGGTAATGAGGTATCCACAGACAGTGTGAAAAGCTCCAGCAGCTTCCTGGGGAGCTTGTGGGATACGCAAATTCTTAGGTCTGAGCATTCACTCCAGGCACTGCGTGTGCATAGAATGATGTAAGAAGGGCTTATGCTCTCACCACTGGTTGACCTTATGACTCTGCACAGGTAGGAGAGGAAGGCTAAGGCAGAGATGAGGGTATGCTTCAACAGCCACATAGAGCACCTCTGCAAGACTGTGGGTGCTTACTGATTCCAGGCCTTTCAAGAAAGGAGAATAATTTGCAAAACTAATCGCTGAACAATTCTCAAATTTATTAAAAATTATTAGTCTACACATCCAAGAAGTTCAGTGAACTCCACATATGCCAAACTCAAATTTCTGCATGAAATAGTCAAGAAACAGTCTTGACTGAAACTAGAGAGTAGCGACTCATCATACATAAGGGATGCTCAATAAGATGAACAGGTGGTTTCTCATCAGCAGTGGTGGAGACCCAAGGCGGAGAGATAACATATTCAAAGTGCTGAAAGGAATGGGCTGCCAACGAGAAGTAATTTGCCAAATTATGTAACTTGGTAAATGGTAAGAATCAAAATACTGTCTGCATTCAGAGTTCTTTCTAAGAATCCACTTTAAAGAAACTGAAACTGGAATTTTTGGCTGATCATTTCCTTTGCAGTGCAGAAACATTGATGCAGTCCCATTTTTTAATTTTTAATTTGTTTCCCTTGCCTAAGTAAACATATCTCAAAAATATTACTAAGAACAAACTAAAAGAGCTCACCGCCTATGTTTACTTCTAGAAGTTGTATGGTTTCAGGTCTTACATTTCAGTTTTTGATCCATTTTTAATTTATTTTTCTTAACGGAGTGAGAAAATCCAATTTGGTTCTGTTGCATGTAGCTGTCCAGTTTTCTCAAAGTTCCCAGCACCATTGATTGAAGAGGCTATTCTTTCCTCATTGTATATTCTTGCCTAATTTGTTGTAGATTTATTGCCCACGAAAGTCTGTACCTATTTCTGCGCTTTGGGTACTGTTCTATTGATCTCTGCATTGGTGATTGTGCCAGTGCCATACTGTTTTGTTAACTATAGCTTTGTGATTTAGTTTGAAATCAGAGTGCATGATACCGTCATATTTTTTCTTCTTTCTCAAGACGGTTTTGGCTATTGAGGGACTTTTGTTTCCATATAAATTTTAGAATTATTTGTTCTGAATAATGCTCTTGGTAATTTGATAGATATTACACTAAATCTGTAGGTATTCTTGCATATGATGGTCATTTAAAAATATTAATTCTTACAGTCCATGAATATGGTATATCTTTTCATCTGTTTCCATCATCTTCAGTTTCTTTAATCAGTTACTTACCGTTTTCCAAGGAGAGATTTTTCACCTCTTATTTATACTTACTAGACATTGAGAAAATAATTCCTCCCACTTGTAAGTAGTTAAACCACATTAATTTGGACGCTTAAGATGGATTCAAATTTACTAGAAATATGCGGAATAGTTGTGTTAAACAATTGTTTTAACACAATTTAAGTCGAGTCTGGCAACGTCAGGTACTTAACTCTGTGTTCGTTATTTGTCAGTTCCATTAATTCACGAACCACGTGTTTCTCCCTTGTTGACTGCTGTATCCTGAACTTGCCCTTACCCTAGAAACAATAAATATTTGGTGAAAAAATAAAGTATAGTTGCTGGGCTAATTAAACTCACTTTTACATATACACTGATGTATGTGTTGTATATATGTGATACATAGTAAAATATATGCTAAATAAAGTGTAGGTCTCAAAAATTGTGAAGTGTTTACCCAATTTGCAAGTGAACAGCTTAGCCTGCTACAGTGTCACGGACACTGGTAGAAAATAGGGGAATGCTGGATCAGAGAAGAAAGACAGAGTATTACCGACAACAGAGTGTCTGAACATGTGCGAATTCCCCAAGCCTCGGTTCCCTTCGAGTAACAGGAACAGAGCCAGGTGACACTTAATCACAGAGTGATATACACTCTAAGATAGAACCCCAAATTTGGGGTACCTGAATCTTTTGAAAAGGAGGTAAACATGCCTGCCACTTTGTTTGTAGAGAGAGTAGTTCTGTGATTTCCATAGCTAATATATCTGGGTGTGTGTGTGTGTGTGTGTGTGTATAATATATATATATGTGTTTGTGAGTGTGTATGTATTATATGCATAATATCTATCTATCTATCTATCTTTATCACTTTAAAGTTTTAAAGAGCTTGAGTTTTCTTATTCCATCATCTGATTTGTTTTTTTGGTAAGAAGAGTGAGGCACACATTGAGTCTTTGAATCCACTCAATTTAAAAATTAGTGTGCAACTAATTGGACATTAGATTTAAGCTTCCCTGATTCCTAGTTAGCGTTCTTTACAGTGTACAGTCTACATCTGACTATTCCATACAGATGAGTAAAATACTGACTAGGAAGGGCTGAGACTAGAGCATACTTTTGAATTCGAGTTTGTATTCTCTTTAAAAGAAACCATAAATTAGAGCATTTGCCCCTGCTGTAAGTGTTTTTTGACTAAGAAGTTCTTAATATTGATATATTATTTGTCTTCTTGTGAAATAGTATCTTGAAAGATATCATAATACACACCTGGATTTTCCTGAAAATTTGTAGCTCGAGAAATTTGTAAGATAACTGGTTCTTATGTTAAGATTTTAAAAATCATACTCAAACAAAGATCCTAATTAAAGAATGTGATACATTTACTTTTAATGGCTAAAACATTATTTCCCAGGACTCTTAAATTCCCATATTCTAATACCAAGGGAAAATAAAATCTGAATTTACAGTCTTGTTTGTACTGAGAGGGTCTTCCAAACAGAAAGGCAGTCTTGATGCAATGCAGTAAGCCACAGTAACAGTGGGGCATTGCAGGAGAAAAATCTGCAGATGTAAGCCTTCACCACAATGTATTAAAATTTTATGCTGGAGTATATCCTCTACAGATATACGTTTTGTTTAACTATGTTTTTCAAGTGTAGATCACATTAAAATGTTATATAATCCTGAGTTCCTGTTTTTGAAAACTTGTAGTTTCTCAACTGGTTCCAAAATTTTAAGTATTTTTTGTTTTGGTATGATTTCTATTAGTTGAATATGTATAGAAGCTATTCTTTTCCTCCTTCAAAAACAACTAAAAAGCAAATACCTGTAAAAATAGTATTATTAGCTAAAATATTTGAAATTACATACATATCTCTATTTCATATTATTACTTAATGTTCGATTTTTTCTTTGAATTAGACACAAAATACTGATAAATGCAATTATTAGAAGATATTTTACTTTTAATTGACTATTGAAAATCAGTTTTTGTGTATGTTCTGTATAAAGAATTTGTTTTCTACTGTTATAATGATAAATAACTGATTGTAATAAATTTCCTTCATGCTTAAAAGGACAGTTAAGTGCAGTCACAATCAGAAGTGGAATACAGCATTCTTTATTTCTTAAGGCAAAGCTGGTGTTTTTGAATGTACATTTTTAATGTTTACATTGCTGTAATTTTATCTTAATTTGTATATTAATATACAGATACACATTTATCCAAATTTCAATAATAATATATAATAAATTATCCTAACTATATAATGATATATTGTATATATACACTGCACATTTTTATCATGTATCAATCCACTATTTTATGCTCAATCCTCACATTCTATGTTCTAATTATCCACATACCTACTCTCTTCAAGTCATCAATTAAAAACTTTTTAGCTATATCTTGCTTTAAAACTGGATTAACCAAGGTGGAATATATTTGATCTTATCATTACCTTGACATTGTGATAAATGTTATACACACTTTTAATTGGTAAACGAGTTAAAATAAATTTCTTTTAACAAAATGAAGGTTTCCTAATAGTTACTCTTTCAAAAGTTATCAACTAGGAATATTCAAGTGTAAAATTCCCTTTACCTATCCACTGGTGTATGTCAGAAATTGTTTTCTTTAAATGGTGCCTGCAGCATAGGATAACAAATAAAATTTTAAGCAAAACAAGAAGCTTCGAAGGAAAAGCAGGGTAATGAGGTATCCACAGACAGTGTGAAAAGCTCCAGCAGCTTCCTGGGGAGCTTGTGGGATACGCAAATTCTTAGGTCTGAGCATTCACTCCAGGCACTGCGTGTGCATAGAATGATGTAAGAAGGGCTTATGCTCTCACCACTGGTTGACCTTATGACTCTGCACAGGTAGGAGAGGAAGGCTAAGGCAGAGATGAGGGTATGCTTCAACAGCCACATAGAGCACCTCTGCAAGACTGTGGGTGCTTACTGATTCCAGGCCTTTCAAGAAAGGAGAATAATTTGCAAAACTAATCGCTGAACAATTCTCAAATTTATTAAAAATTATTAGTCTACACATCCAAGAAGTTCAGTGAACTCCACATATGCCAAACTCAAATTTCTGCATGAAATAGTCAAGAAACAGTCTTGACTGAAACTAGAGAGTAGCGACTCATCATACATAAGGGATGCTCAATAAGATGAACAGGTGGTTTCTCATCAGCAGTGGTGGAGACCCAAGGCGGAGAGATAACATATTCAAAGTGCTGAAAGGAATGGGCTGCCAACGAGAAGTAATTTGCCAAATTATGTAACTTGGTAAATGGTAAGAATCAAAATACTGTCTGCATTCAGAGTTCTTTCTAAGAATCCACTTTAAAGAAACTGAAACTGGAATTTTTGGCTGATCATTTCCTTTGCAGTGCAGAAACATTGATGCAGTCCCATTTTTTAATTTTTAATTTGTTTCCCTTGCCTAAGTAAACATATCTCAAAAATATTACTAAGAACAAACTAAAAGAGCTCACCGCCTATGTTTACTTCTAGAAGTTGTATGGTTTCAGGTCTTACATTTCAGTTTTTGATCCATTTTTAATTTATTTTTCTTAACGGAGTGAGAAAATCCAATTTGGTTCTGTTGCATGTAGCTGTCCAGTTTTCTCAAAGTTCCCAGCACCATTGATTGAAGAGGCTATTCTTTCCTCATTGTATATTCTTGCCTAATTTGTTGTAGATTTATTGCCCACGAAAGTCTGTACCTATTTCTGCGCTTTGGGTACTGTTCTATTGATCTCTGCATTGGTGATTGTGCCAGTGCCATACTGTTTTGTTAACTATAGCTTTGTGATTTAGTTTGAAATCAGAGTGCATGATACCGTCATATTTTTTCTTCTTTCTCAAGACGGTTTTGGCTATTGAGGGACTTTTGTTTCCATATAAATTTTAGAATTATTTGTTCTGAATAATGCTCTTGGTAATTTGATAGATATTACACTAAATCTGTAGGTATTCTTGCATATGATGGTCATTTAAAAATATTAATTCTTACAGTCCATGAATATGGTATATCTTTTCATCTGTTTCCATCATCTTCAGTTTCTTTAATCAGTTACTTACCGTTTTCCAAGGAGAGATTTTTCACCTCTTATTTATACTTACTAGACATTGAGAAAATAATTCCTCCCACTTGTAAGTAGTTAAACCACATTAATTTGGACGCTTAAGATGGATTCAAATTTACTAGAAATATGCGGAATAGTTGTGTTAAACAATTGTTTTAACACAATTTAAGTCGAGTCTGGCAACGTCAGGTACTTAACTCTGTGTTCGTTATTTGTCAGTTCCATTAATTCACGAACCACGTGTTTCTCCCTTGTTGACTGCTGTATCCTGAACTTGCCCTTACCCTAGAAACAATAAATATTTGGTGAAAAAATAAAGTATAGTTGCTGGGCTAATTAAACTCACTTTTACATATACACTGATGTATGTGTTGTATATATGTGATACATAGTAAAATATATGCTAAATAAAGTGTAGGTCTCAAAAATTGTGAAGTGTTTACCCAATTTGCAAGTGAACAGCTTAGCCTGCTACAGTGTCACGGACACTGGTAGAAAATAGGGGAATGCTGGATCAGAGAAGAAAGACAGAGTATTACCGACAACAGAGTGTCTGAACATGTGCGAATTCCCCAAGCCTCGGTTCCCTTCGAGTAACAGGAACAGAGCCAGGTGACACTTAATCACAGAGTGATATACACTCTAAGATAGAACCCCAAATTTGGGGTACCTGAATCTTTTGAAAAGGAGGTAAACATGCCTGCCACTTTGTTTGTAGAGAGAGTAGTTCTGTGATTTCCATAGCTAATATATCTGGGTGTGTGTGTGTGTGTGTGTGTGTATAATATATATATATGTGTTTGTGAGTGTGTATGTATTATATGCATAATATCTATCTATCTATCTATCTTTATCACTTTAAAGTTTTAAAGAGCTTGAGTTTTCTTATTCCATATTATGATTTGTTTTTTTTGGTAAGAAGACTGAGGCACACATTGAGTCTTTGAATCCACTCAAGTTAAAAATTAGTGTGCAACAAATTTGACATTAGATTTAAGCTTCCCTGATTCCTAGTTAGCGTTCTTTACAGTGTACAGTCTACATCTGACTATTCCATACAGATTTGTAAAATACTGACTAGGAAGGGCAGATACTAGACCACACTTTTGAATTCGAGTTCGTATTCTCTTTAGAAGAAACCATAAATTAGACCATTTGCCCCTGCTGTAAGTGTTTTTTGCCTAAGAAGTTCTTAATATTGATATATTATTTGTCTTTTTGTGAAATAGTATCTTGAAAGACATCATATAACACACCTGGATTTTCCTGAAAATTTGTAGTTCGAGAAATTTGTAAGATAACTGGGTCATATGTTAAGATTTTGAAAAACATACTCAAACATAGATCCTAATTAAAGAATGTGATTCATTTACTTTTAAAGGCTAAAACAGTATTTCCCTGGACTCTTAAATTCCCATATTCTAATAGCAAGGGTAAATAAAATGTGAACTTATATTCTTGTTTGTACTGAGAGGGTCTTCCAAAGAGAAAGGCAGTCTTGATGCAATGCAGTAAGCCACAGTAACAGTGGGGCATTGCAGGAGAAAAATCTGCAGATGTAAGCATTCACCACAATGTATTACATCTTTATGATGGAGTATTTCCTGTACAGACATACGGTTTGTTTAACTATGATTTCCAAATGTAGATCACAATAAAATGTTATATAATCCTATTTTCCTGTTTTTGAAATCTTGTAGTTTCCCTACTGGTTCCAAAATTTTAAGTATTTTTTTGTTTTGGTATGATTTCTATTAGTTGAATATGTATAGAAGCTATTCTTTTCCTTCTTCAAAAACAACTAAAAAGCAAATACCTGTAAAAACAGTATTATTAGCTAAAATATTTGAAATTAAATACATATCTCTATTTCATGTTATTACTTAATGTTCGATTTTTTCTTTGAAATAGACACAAAATACTGATAAATGCCATTATTAGAAGATATTTTACTTTTAATTGACTATAGAAAATCAGTTGTTCTGTGTGTTCTGTATAAAGAATTTGTTTTTTCTTGTTATAATATTAAATAACTGATTGTAATAAATTTTCTTCATGCTTAAAAGGACAGTTAGATGCAGTCACAATCACGCAAAGTTGCTGTTTTTGAATGTACATTTTTAATGTTTACATTGCTGTAATTTTATCTTAATTTGTATATTGATATACAGATACACATTTATCCAAATTTCAATAATAATATGTAATAAATTATCCTAACTATATAATGGTATATTGTATATATACACTGCACATTTTTGTCATGTATCAATCCACTATTTTATGCTCAATCCTCCCATTCTATGTTCTAATTATCCACATACCTACTCTCTTCCAGTCATCAATTAAAAACTTTTTACCTATACCTTGCATTACAATTGGATTACCCAAGTTGAAATATATTTGATGTTATCATCACCTTGACATTGTGATAAATGTTGTACACATTTTTACTTGGTAAACGAGGTAAAATAAATTTCTTTTAACAAAATGAAGGTTTCATAACAGTTACTCTTTCAAAAGTTATCAACTAGGAATATTCAAGTGTAAAAATCCCTTTACCTATTCACTGATGTATGTCAGAAATTGTTTTCTTTAAATGGTGCCTGAAGCATTGGATAACAAATAAACTTTTAAGCAAAACAAGAAGCTTCAAAGGAACAGCAGGGTAATGAGGTATCCACAGACAGTGTGAAAAGCTCCAGCAGCTTCCTGGGGAGCTTGTGGGATACGCAAATTCTTAGGTCTGAGCATTCACTCCAGGCTCTGCATGTGCTTAGAATGATGTAAGAAGGGAATATGCTCTCACCACTGGTTGACCTTAAGACTCTGCACAGGTAGGAGAGGAAGGCTAAGGCAGAGATGAGGGTATGCCTCAACGGCCACATAGAGCAACTCTGCAAGTCTGTGTGTGCTTACTGATTACAGGCCTTTCAAGAAAGGAGAATAATTTGCAAAACTAATGGCTGAACAATTCTCAAATTTACTAAAAAGTATTAGTCTACACATCCAAGAAGTTCAGTGAACTCCACATATGCCAAACTCAAATTTCTGCATGAAATATTCAAGAAACAGTCTTGACTGAAACTAGAGAGTAGCGACTCATCATACATAAGGGATGCTCAATAAGATGAACAGGTGGTTACTCATCAGCAGTGGTGGAGACTAACATAGGCAGAGAGATAACATATTCAAAGTGCTGAAAGGAATGGGCTGCCAACGAGAAGTAATTTGCCAAATTATGTAACTTGGTAAATGGTAAGAATCAAAATACTGTCTGCATTCAGAGTTCTTTCTAAGAATCCACTTTAAAGAAACTGAAACTGGAATTTTTGGCTGATCATTTCCTTTGCAGTGCAGAAACATTGATGCAGTCCCATTTTTTAATTTTTAATTTGTTTCCCTGTCCTAAGCAAAAGAGCTCACCGCCTATGTTTACTTCTAGAAGTTGTATGGTTTCAGGTCTTTCATTTCAGTTTTTGATCCATTTTTAATTTATTTTTCTTAACGGAGTGAGAAAATCCAATTTTGTTCTTTTGCATGTAGCTGTCCAGTTTTTTCAAAGTTCCCAGCACCATTGATTGAAGAGGCTATTCTTTCCTTATAGTATATTCTTGCCTACTTATTTGTAGATTTATTGCCCAGGAAAGTCTGTACCTATTTATGGGCTTTGGGCACTATTCTATTGATCTCTGCATTGGTGTTTGTGCCAGTGCCATACTGTTTTGTTAACTATAGCTTTGTGATTTAGTTTGAAATCAGAGTGCATGATACCGTCATATATATTCTTCATTCTCAAGACTGTTTTGGCTATTGAGGGTCTTTTGTTTCCATATAAATTTTAGAATTATTTGTTCTGAATATTGCTCTTGGTAATTTGATAGATATTGCACTAAATCTGTTGGTATTCTTGCATATGATGGTCATTTAAAAATATTAATTCTTACAGTCCATGAATATGGTATATCTCTTCATCTGTTTCCATCATCTTCAGTTTCTTTAATCAGTTACTTACCGTTTTCCAAGGAGAGATTTTTCACCTCTTATTTATATTTACTAGACATTGAGAAAATAAATCCTCCCACTTGTAAGTAGTTAAACCACATTAATTTGGACTCTAAAGATGGATTCAAATTTACTAGAAATATGCGGAATAGTTGTGTTAAACAATTGTTTTAACACAATTTAAGTCGTGTCTGGCAACGTCAGGTACTTAACTCTGTGTTCGTTATTTGTCAGTTCCATTAAGTCACGAACCACGTGTTTCTCCCTTGTTGACTGCTGTATCCAGACCTTGCCCTTACCCTAGAAACAATAAAATATTTGGTGAACAAATAAAGTATAGTTGCTGGGCTAATTAATCTCACTTTTACATATACACTGATGTATGTGTTGTATATATGTGATACATAGTAAAATATATGCTAAATAAAGTGTAGGTGTCAAAAATTGTGAAGTGTTTACCCAATTTGCAAGTGAACAACTTAGCCTGCTACAGTGTCATGGACACTGGTAGAAAATAGGGGAATGCTGGATCAGAGAAGAAAGACAGAGTATTACCGACAACAGAGTGTCTGCACATGTGCCATTTCCCCAGGCCTCGGTTCCCTTCGAGTAACAGGAACAGAGCCAGGTGACACTTAAACACACAGTGAGATACACTCTAAGAAAAGAACCCCAAATTTGGGGAACCTGAATCTTTTGAAAAGGAGGTAAACATGCCTGCCACTTTGTTTGTAGAGAGAGTCGATCTGTGTTTTCCATAGCTAATATATCTTTGTGTGTGTGTGTGTGTTTGTGTGTGTGTGTATAATATATATATATATGTGTTTGTGAGTGTGTTTGTATTATATGTATAATATATATCTATCTATCTATCTTTATCACTTTAAAGTTATAAAGAGCTTGAGTTTTCTTATTCCATCATCTGATTTGTTTTTTTGGTAAGAAGAGTGAGGCACTCATTGAGTCTTTGAATCCACTCAAGTAAAAAATTAGTGTGCAACTAATTTGACATTAGATTTAAGCTTCCCTGATTCCTAGTTAGCGTTCTTTACAGTGTACAGTATACATCTGACTATTCCATACAGATGAGTAAAATACTGACAAGGAAGGGCTGAGAGTAGAGCACACTTTTGAATTCGAGTTTGTATTCTCTTTAAACGAAACCATAAATTAGAACATTTGCCCCTGTTGTAAGTGTTTTTTGACTAAGAAGTTCTTAATATTGATATATTATTTGCCTTTTTGTGAAATAGTATCTTGAAAGACATCATATTACAAACTTGAATTTTCCTGAAAATTTATAGCTCGAGAAATTTGTAAGATAACTGGGTCATATGTTAAGATTTTGAAAAACATACTCAAACATAGATCCTAATTAAAGAATGTGATACATTTACTTTTAAAGGCTAAAACAGTATTTCCCAGGACTCTTAAATTCCCGTATTCTAATACCAAGGGAAAATAAAATCTGAACTTAGAGTCTTGTGTGTACTGAGAGGGTCTTCCAAACAGAAAGGCAGTCTTGATGCAATGCAGTAAGCCACAGTAACAGTGGGGCATTGCAGGAGAAAATTCTGCAGATGTAAGCCTTCACCATAATGGATTAAAATTTTATGCTGGAGTATTTCATGTACAGATATACTTTTTGTTTAACTATGTTTTCCAAGTGTAGATCACATTAAAATGTTATATAATCCTGATTTCCTATTTTTGAAAACTTGTAGTTTCTCAACTGGTTCTAAATTTTAAGTATTTTTTGTTTTCGTATGATTTCTATTATTTGAATATGTATAGAAGCTATTCTTTTCCTTCTTCAAAAACAAATAAAAAGCAAATACCTGTAAAATTAGTATTATTAGCTAAAATATTTGAAATTACATACTTATCTCTATTTCACGTTATTATTTAATGTTCGAATTTTTCTTTGAATTAGACACAAAATACTGATAAATACCATTATTAGAAGTTATTTTACTTTTAATTGACTATTGAAAATCAGTTGTTTTCTATGTTCTGTATAAAGAATTTGTTTTTTCCTGTTATAATGATAAATAACTGATTGTAACAAATTTTCTTCATGCTTAAAAGGACAGTTAAATGCAGTCACAATCAGGCAAAGCTGGTGTTTTTGAATGTACATTTTTAATGTTTACATTGCTGTAATTTTATCTTAATTTGTATATTAATATACAGATACACATTTATCCAAATTTCAATAATAATATGTAATAAATTATCCTAACTATATAATGATATATTGTATACATATACTGCACATTTTTGTCATGTATCAATCCACTATTTTATGCTCAATCCTCACATTCTATGTTCTAATTATCCACATACCTACTCTCTTCAAGTCATCAATTAAAAACTTTTTAGCTACATCTTGCTTTAAAATTGGATTAACCAAGGTGGATTATATTTGATCTTATCATCACCTTGACATTGTGATAAATCTTGTACACATTTTTACTTGGTAAACGAGGTAAAATAAATTTCTTTTAACAAAATGAAGGTTTTCTAATAGTTACTCTTTCAAAAGTTATCAACTAGGAATATTCAAGTGTAAAATTCCCTTTCCCTATCCACTGGTATATGTCAGAAATTGTTTTCTTTAAATGGTGCCTGAAGCATAGGATAACAAATAAAATTTTAAGCAAAACAAGAAGCTTCGAAGGAAAAGCAGGGTAATGAGGTATCCACAGACAGTGTGAAAAGCTCCAGCAGCTTCCTGGGGAGCTTGTGGGTTATGCAAATTCTTAGGTCTGAGCATTCACCCCAGGCTCTGCGTGTGCTTAGAATGATGTAAGAAGGGCTTATTCTCTCACCACTGGTTGACCTTAAGACTCTGCACAGGTAGGAGAGGAAGGCTAAGGCAGAGATGAGGGTATGCCTCAACGGCCACATAGAGCACCTCTGCAAGACTGTGGGTGCTTACTGATTCCAGGCCTTTAAAGGAAGGAGAATAATTTGAAAAACTAATGGCTGAACAATTCTCAAATTTACTAAAAAGTATTAGTCTACACATCCAAGAAGTTCAGTGAACTCCACATATGCCAAACTCAAATTTCTGCATGAAATAGTCAAGAAAGAGTCTTGACTGAAACTAGAGGATAGCGACACATCATACATAAGGGATGCTCAATAAGATGAACAGGTGGTTTCTCATCAGCTGTGGTGGAGACCCAAGGCAGAGAGATAACATATTCAAAGTGCTGAAAGGAATGGGCTGCCAACGAGAAGCAATTTGCCAAATTATGTAACTTGGTAAATGGTAAGAATCAAAATACTGTCTGCATTCAGAGTTCTTTCTAAGAATCCACTTTAAAGAAACTGAAACTGGAATTTTTGGCTGATCATTTCCTTTGCAGTGCAGAAACATTGATGCAGTCCCATTTTTTAATTTTTAAATTGTTTCCCTTGCCTAAGTAAACATATCTCAAAAATATTACTAAGAACAAACTAAAAGAGCTAACCGCCTATGTTTACTTCTAGAAGTTGTATGGTTTCAGGTCTTACATTTCAGTTTTTGATCCATTTTTAATTTATTTTTCTTAACGGAGTGAGAAAATCCAATTTGGTTCTTTTGCATGTAGCTGTCCAGTTTTCTCAAAGCTCCCAGCACCATTGATTGAAGAGGCTATTCTTTCCTCATTGTATATTCTTGCCTAATTTGTTGTAGATTTATTGCCCACGAAAGTCTGTACCTATTTCTGGGCTTTGGGTACTGTTCTATTGATCTCTGCATTGGTGTTTGTGCCAGTGCCATACTGTTTTGTTAACTATAGCTTTGTGATTTAGTTTGAAATCAGAGTGCATGATACCGTCATATTTTTTCTTCTTTCTGAAGACAGTTTTGGCTATTGAGGGTCTTTTGTTTCCATATAAATTTTAGAATTATTTGTTCTGAATATTGCTCTTGGTAATTTGATAGATATTACACGAAATCTGTAGGTATTCTTGCATGTGATGGTCATTTAAAAATATTAATTCTTACAGTCCATGAATATGGTATATCTCTTCATCTGTTTCCATCATCTTCAGTTTCTTTAATCAGTTACTTACCGTTTTCCAAGGAGAGATTTTTCACCTCTTATTTATATTTACTAGAGATTGAGAAAATGAATCTTCCCACTTGTAAGTAGTTAAACCACATTAATTTGGACTCTAAAGATGGATTCAAATTTACTAGAAATATGCGGAATAGTTGTGTGAAACAATTGTTTTCACACAATTTAAGTCGTGTCTGGCAACGTCATGTACTTAACTCTGTGTTCGTTATTTGTCAGTTCCATTGAGTCACGAACCACGTGTTTCTCCCTTGTTGACTGCTGTATCCTGACCTTGCCCTTACCCTAGAAACAATAAAATGTTTGGTGAACAAATAAAGTATAGTTGCTGGGCTAATTAATCTCACCATTACATATACACTGATGTATGTGTTGTATATATGTGATACATAGTAAATTATATGCTAAATAAAGTATAGGTTTCAAAATTTGTGAAGTGTTTACCCAATTTGCAAGTGAACAGCTTAGCCTACTACAGTGTCATGGACACTGGTAGAAAATAGGGGAATGCTGGATCAGAGAAGAAAGACAGAGTATTACCGACAACAGAGTGTCTGCACATGTGCCATTTCCCCAAGCCTCGGTTCCCTTCGAGTAACAGGAACAGAGCCAGGTGACACTAAAACACACAGTGAGATTCACTCTAAAAAAAGAACCCAAAATTATGGGAACCTGAGTCTTTGGAAAGGATTTAAACATGCCTGCCACTTTGTTTGTAGAGAGAGTCGATCTGTGTTTTCCATAGCTAATATATCTGTGTGTGTGTGTGTGTGTGTGTGTGTGTGTGTGTGTGTGTGTATTATATATATATGTGTTTGTGAGTGTGTATGTATTATATGTATAATATATATATATATATATCTATCTTTATCACTTTGAAGTTTTAAAGAGCTTGAGTTTTCTTATTCCATCATCTGATTTGTTTTTTTGGTAAGAAGTGTGAGGCACACATTGAGTCTTTGAATCCACTCAATTTAAAAATTAGTGTGCAACTAATTGGACATTAGATTTAAGCTTCCCTGATTCCTAATTAGCGTTCTTTACATTGTACAGTCTATATCTGACTATTCCATACAGATGAGTAAAATACTGACTAGGAAGGGCTGAGACTAGAGCACACGTTTGAATTCGAGTTTGTATTCGCTTTAAAAGAAACCATAAATTAGACCATTTGCCCCTGCTGTAAGTGTTTTTTGACTAAGAAGTTCTTAATATTGATATATTATTTGTCTTTTTGTGCAATAGTATCTTGAAAGATATCATAATACACACCTGGATTTTCCTGAAAATTTGTAGCTCGAGAAATTTGTAAGATAACTGGTTCTTATGTTAAGATTTTAAAAATCATACTCAAACAAAGATCCTAATTAAAAAATGTGATACATTTACTTTTAATTGCTAAAACAGTATTTCCCAGGAATCTTAAATTCCCATATTCTAATACCAAGGGAAAATAAAATCTGAACTTAGTGTCTTGTTTGTACTGAGAGGGTCTTCCAAACAGAAAGGCAGTCTTGATGCAATGCAGTAAGCCACAGTAACAGTGGGGCATTGCAGGAGAAAAATCTGCAGATGTAAGCCTTCACCACAATATATTAAAATTTTATGCTGGTGTATTTCCTGTACAGATATACGGTTTGTTTAACTATGTTTTCCAAGTGTAGATCACATTAAAATGTTATATAATCCTGAGTTCCTGTTTTTGAAAACTTGTAGTTTCTCAACTGGTTCCAAAATTTTAAGTAGTTTTTGTTTTAGTATGATTTTATTAGTTGAATATGTATAGAAGCTATTCTTTTCCTTCTTCAAAAACAACTAAAAAGCAAATACCTGTAAAAATAGTATTATTAGCTAAAATATTTGAAATTACATACATATCTCTATTTCATGTTATTACTTAATGTTCGATTTTTTCTTTGAATTAGACACAAAATACTGATAAATGCAATTATTAGAAGATATTTTACTTTTAATTGACTATAGAAAATCAGTTTTTCTGTATGTTCTGTATAAAGAATTTGTTTTTTCCTGTTATAATGATAAATAACTGATTGTAATAAATTTCCTTCATGCTTAAAAGGACAGTTAAGTGCAGTCACAATCATAAGTGGAATACAGCATTCTTTATTTCTTAAGGCAAAGCTGGTGTTTTTGAATGTACATTTTTAATGTTTACATTGCTGTAATTTTATCTTAATTTGTATATTAATATACAGATACACATTTATCCAAATTTCAATAATAATATGTAATAAAATATCCTAACTATATAATGATATATTGTATATATACACTGCATATTTTTATCATCTATCAATCCACTATTTTATACTCAATCCTCACATTCTATGTTCTAATTATCCACATACCTACTCTCTTCAAGTCATCAATTAAAAACTTTTTAGCTATATCTTGCTTTAAAATTGGATTAACCAAGGTGGAATATATTTGATCTTATCATCACCTTGACATTGTGATAAATGTTGTACGCATTTTTACTTGGTAAACGAGGTAAAATAAATTTCTTTTAACAAAATGAAGGTTTCCTAATAGTTACTCTTTCAAAAGTTATCAACTAGGAATATTCAAGTGTTAAATTCCCTTTACCTATCCACTGGTGTATGTCAGAAATTGTTTTCTTTAAATGGTGCCTGAAGCATAGGATAACAAATAAACTTTTAAGCAAAAGAAGAAGCTTCGAAGGAAAAGCAGGGTAATGAGGTATCCACAGACAGTGTGAAAAGCTCCAGCAGCTTCCTGGGGAGCTTGTGGGATACGCAAATTCTTAGGTCTGAGCATTCACTCCCGGCTCTGCGTGTGCATAGAATGATGTAAGAAGTGCTTATGCCCTCACCACTGGTTGACCTTAAGGCTCTGCACAGGTAGGAGAGGAAGGTTAAGGCAGAGATGTGGGTATGCCTCAACGGCCACATAGAGCAACTCTGCAAGACTGTGGGTGCTTGCTGATTCCAGGACTTTCAAGAAAGGAGATGAATTTGCAAAACTAATGGCTGAACAATTTTCAAATTTACTAAAAAGTATTAGTCTACACATCCAAGAAGTTCAGTGAACTCCACATATGCCAAACTCAAATTTCTGCATGAAATAGTCAAGAAACAGTCTTGACTGAAACTAGAGAGTAGCGACACATCATACATAAGGGATGCTCAATAAGATGAACAGGTGGTTTCTCATCAGCAGTGGTGGAGACCCAAGGCGGAGAGATAACATATTCAAAGTGCTGAAAGGAATGGCCTGCCAACGAGAAGTAATTTGCCAAATTATGTAACTTGGTAAATGGTAAGAATCAAAATACTGTCTGCATTCAGAGTTCTTTCTAAGAATCCACTTTAAAGAAACTGAAAGTGGAATTTTTGGCTGATCATTTCCTTTGCAGTGCAGAAACATTGATGCAGTCCCATTTTTTAATTTTTAATTTGTTTCCCTTGCCTAAGTAAACATATCTCAAAAATATTCCTAAGAACAAACTAAAAGAGCTCACCGCCTATGTTTACTTCTAGAATTTGTATGGTTTCAGGTCTTACATTTCAGTTTTTGATCCATTTTTAATTTATTTTTCTTAACGGAGTGAGAAAATCCAATTTGGTTCTTTTGCATGTAGCTGTCCAGTTTTCTCAAAGTTCCCAGCACCATTGATTGAAGAGGCTATTCTTTCCTCATTGTATATTCTTGCATACTTTGTTGTAGATTTATTGCCCACGAAAGTCTGTACCTATTTCTGGGCTTTGGGTACAGTTCTATTGATCTCTGCATTGGTGTTTGTGCCAGTGCCATACTGTTTTGTTAAATCTAGCTTTGTGATTTAGTTTGAAATCAGAGTGCATGATACCGTCATATTTTTTCTTCTTTCTCAAGACTTTTTTGGCTATTGAGGGTCTTTTGTTTCCATATAAATTTTAGAATTATTTGTTCTGAATATTGCTCTTGGTAATTTGATAGATATTACACGAAATCTGTAGGTATACTTGCATATGATGGTCATTTAAAAATATTAATTCTTACAGTCCATGAATATGGTATATCTCTTCATCTGTTTCCATCATCTTCAGTTTCTTTAATCAGTTACTTACCGTTTTCCAAGGAGAGATTTTTCACCTCTTATTTATATTTACTAGACATTGAGAAAATAATTCCTCCCACTTGTAAGTAGTTAAACCACATTAATTTGGACGCTAAAGATGGATTCAAATTTACTAGAAATATGCGGAATAGTTGTGTTAAACAATTGTTTTAACACAATTTAAGTCGAGTCTGGCAACGTCAGGTACTTAACTCTGTGTTCGTTATTTGTCAGTTCCATTAATTCACGAACCACGTGTTTCTCCCTTGTTGACTGCTGTATCCTGAACTTGCCATTAAGCTAGAAACAATAAATATTTGGTGAACAAATAAAATATAGTTGCTGGGCTAATTAATCTCACTTTTACATATACACTGATGTATGTGTTGTATATATGTGATACATAGTAAAATATATGCTAAATAAAGAGAAGGTGTCAAAAATTGTGAAGTGTTTACCCAATTTGCATGTGAACTCCTTAGCCTGCTACAGTGTCATGGACACTGGTAGAAAATAGGGGAATGCTGGATCAGAGAAGAAAGACAGAGTATTACCGACAACAGAGTGTCTGAACATGTGCCAATTCCCCAAGCCTCGGTTCCCTTCGAGTAACAGGAACAGAGCCAGGTGACACTTAAACACAGAGTGAGATACACTCTAAGATAGAACCCAAAATTTGGGGTACCTGAATCTTTTGAAAAGGAGGTAAACATGCCTGCCACATTGTTTGTAGAGAGAGTCGATCTGTGTTTTCCATAGCTAATATAACTTTGTGTGTGTGCGTGTGTCTGTGTGTGTGTGTATAATATATATATATGTGTTTGTGAGTGTGTTTGTATTATATGTATAATATATATCTATCTATCTATCTTTATCACTTTAAAGTTTTAAAGAGCTTGAGTTTTCTTTTTCCATCATCTGATTTGTTTTTTTGGTAAGAAGAGTGAGGCACACATTGAGTCTTTCAATCCACTCAAGTTAAAAATTAGTGTGCAACTAATTGGACATTAGATTTTAGCTTCCCTGATTCCTAGTTAGTGTTCTTTACAGTGTACAGTCTACATCTGAGTATTCCATACAGATGAGTAAAATACTGACTAGGAAGGGCTGACACTAGAGCACACTTTTGAATTCGAGTTTGTATTCTCTTTAAAAGAAACCATATATTAGGCCATTTGCCCCTGCTGTAAGTGTTTTTTGACTAAGAAGTTCTTAATATTGATATATTATTTGTCTTTTTGTGAATTAGTATCTTGAAAGACATCATATTACACACCTGGATTTTCCTGAAAATTTGTAGCTCGAGAAATTTGTAAGATAACTGGGTCATATTTTAAGATTTTGAAAAACATACTCAAACATAGATCCTAATTAAAGAATGTGATACATTTACTTTTAAAGGCTAAAACTTTATTTCCCAGGACTCTTAAATTCCCATATTCTAATACCAAGGGAAAATAAAATCTGAATTTAGAGTCTTGTTTGTACTGAGAGGGTCTTCCAAACAGAAAGGCAGTCTTGATGCAATGCAGTAAGCCACAGTAACAGTGGGACATTGCAGGAGAAAAATCTGCAGATGTAAGCCTTCACCAGAATGTATTACAACTTTATGCTGGAGTATTTCCTGTAGAGATTTACGGTTTGTTTAACTAAGTTTTCCAAGTGTAGATCACATTAAAATGTTATATAATCCTGATTTCCTGTTTTTGAAAACTTGTAGTTTCTCAACTGGTTCCAAAATTTTAAGTATTTTTTGTTTTGGTATGATTTCTATTAGTTGAATATGTATAGAAGCTATTATTTTCCTTCTTCAAAAACAACTAAAAAGCAAATACCTGTAAAAATAGTATTATTAGCTAAAATATTTGTAATTACATACATAGCTCTATTTCAAGTTATTAATTAATGTTCGATTTTTTCTTTGAATTAGACACAAACTACTGATAAATGCCATTATTAGAAGATATTTTACTTTTAATTGACTATTGAAAATCAGTTGTTCTGTATGTTCTGTATAAAGAATTTGTTTTTTCCTGTTATAATGATAAATAACTGATTGTAATAAATTTTCTTCATGCTTAAAAGGACAGTTAAGTGCAGTCACAATCATAAGTGGAATACAGCATTCTTTATTTCTTAAGGCAAAGCAGGTGTTTTTGAATGTACATTTTTAATGTTTACATTGCTGTAATTTTATCTTAATTTGTATATTAATATACAGATACACATTTATCCAAATTTCAATAATAATATGTAATAAATTATCCTAACTTTATAATGATATATTGTGTACATACACTGCATATTTTTGTCATGTATCAATCCACTATTTTATGCTCAATCCTCACATTCTATGTTCTAAGTATCCGCATACCTACTCTCTTCCAGTCATCAATTAAAAACCTTTTAGCTCTACCTTGCTTTTCCATTGGATTCCCCAAGGTGGAATATATTTGATCTTATCATCACCTTGATATTGTGATAAATGTTTTACAAATTTTTACTTGGTAAACGAGGTAAAATAAATTTCTTTTAACAAAATGAAGGTTTCATAACATTTACTCTTTCAAAAGTTATCAACTAGGAATATTCAAGTGTAAAAATCCCTTTAGCTATCCACTGGTGTATGTCAGAAATAGTTTTCTTTAAATGGTGCCTGAAGCATTGGATAACAAATAAACTTTTAAGCAAAACAAGAAGCTTCGAAGGAAAAGCAGGGTAATGAGGTATCCACAGACAGTGTGAAAAGCTCCAGCAGCTTCCTGGGGAGCTTGTGGGTTATGCAAATTGTAAGGTCTGAGCATTCACCCCAGGCTCTGCGTGTGCTTAGAATGATGTAAGAAGATCTTATGCTCTCACCACTGGTTGACCTTAAGACTCTGCACAGGTAGGAGAGGAAGGCTAAGGCAGAGATGAGGGTATGCCTCAACGGCCACATAGAGCACCTCTGCAAGACTGTGCGTGATTACTGATTCCAGGCCTTTAAAGAAAGGAGTATAATTTGAAAAACTAATGGCTGAACAATTCTCAAATTTACTAAAAATTATTAGTCTACACATCCAAGAAGTTCAGTGAACTCCACATATGCCAAACTCAAATTTCTGCATGAAATAGTCAAGAAACAGTCTTGATTGAAATTAGAGGGTAGCGACACATCATACATAAGGGATGCTCAATAAGATGAACAGGTGGTTTCTCATCAGCAGTGGTGGAGACCCAAGGCAGAGGGATAACATATTGAAAGTGCTGAAAGAAATGGGCTGCCAACGAGAAGCAATTTGCCAAATTATGTAACTTGGTAAATGGTAAGAATCAAAATACTGTCTGCATTCAGAGTTCTTTCTAAGAATCCACTTTAAAGAAACTGAAACTCGAATTTTTGGCTGATCATTTCCTTTGCAGTGCAGAAACATTGATGCAGTCCCATTTTTTAATTTTTAATTTGTTTCCCTTGCCTAAGTAAACATATCTCAAAAATATTACTAAGAACAAACTAAGAGAGCTCACCGCCAATGTTTACTTCTAGAAGTTGTATGGTATCAGGTCTTACATTTCAGTTTTTGATCCATTTTTAATTTATTTTTCTTAACGGAGTGAGAAAATCCAATTTGGTTCTTTTGCATGTAGCTGTCCAGTTTTCTCAAAGATCCCAGCACCATTGATTGAATAGGCTATTCTTTCCTTATTGTATATTCTTGCCTACTTATTAGTAGATTTATTGCCCAGGAAAGTCTGTACCTATTTCTGGGCTTTGGGTACTATTCTATTGATCTCTGCATTGGTGTTTGTGCCAGTGCCATACTCTTTTGTTAATTATAGCTTTGTGATTTAGTTTGAAATCAGAGTGCATGATACCGTCATATATATTCTTCATTCTCAAGAGTGTTTTGGCTATTGAGGGACTTTTGTTTCCATATAAATTTTAGAATTATTTGTTCTGAATATTGCTCTTGGTAATTTGATAGATATTGCACTAAATCTGTTGGTATTCTTGCATATGATGTTCATTTAGAAATATTAATTCTTACAGTCCATGAATATGGTATATCTCTTCATCTGTTTCCATCATCTTCAGTTTCTTTAATCAGTTACTTACCGTTTTCAAAGGAGAGATTTTTCACCTCTTATTTATATTTACTAGAGATTGAGAAAATAAATCCTCCCACTTGTAAGTAGTTAAACCACATTAATTTGGACTCTAAAGATGGATTCAAATTTACTAGAAATATGCGGAATAGTTGTGTTAAACAATTGTTTTAACACAATTTAAGTCGTGTCTGGCAACGTCAGGTACTTAACTCTGTGTTCGTTATTTGTCAGTTCCATTAAGTCACGAACCACGTGTTTCTCCCTTGTTGACTGCTGTATCCAGACCTTGCCATTACCCTAGAAACAATAAAATATTTGGTGAACAAATAAAGTATAGTTGCTGGGCTAATTAATCTCACTTTTACATATACACTGATGTATGTGTTGTATATATGTGATACATAGTAAAATATATGCTAAATAAAGTGTAGGTGTCAAAAATTGAGAAGTGTTTACCCAATTTGCAAGTGAACAACTTAGCCTGCTACAGTGTCATGGACACTGGTAGAAAATAGGGGAATGCTGGATCAGAGAAGAAAGACAGAGTATTACCGACAACAGAGTGTCTGCACATGTGCCATTTCCCCAGGCCTCGGTTCCCTTCGAGTAACAGGAACAGAGCCAGGTGACACTTAAACACACAGTGAGATACACTCTAAGAAAAGAACCCCAAATTTGGGGAACCTGAATCTTTAGAAAAGGAGGTAAACATGCCTGCCACTTTGTTTGTAGAGAGAGTCGATCTGTGTTTTCCATAGCTAATATAACTTTGTGTGTGTGTGTGTGTTTGTGTGTGTGTGTATAATATATATATATATGTGTTTGTGAGTGTGTTTGTATTATATGTATAATATATATCTATCTATCTATCTTTATCACTTTAAAGTTTTAAAGAGCTTGAGTTTTCTTATTCCATCATCTGATTTGTTTTTTGGTAAGAAGAGTGAGGCACTCATTGAGTCTTTGAATCCACTCAAGTTAAAAATTAGTGTGCAACTAATTTGACATTAGATTTAAGCTTCCCTGATTCCTAGTTAGCGTTCTTTACAGTGTACAGTATACATCTGACTATTCCATACAGATGAGTAAAATACTGACATGGAAGGGCTGAGAGTAGAGAACACTTTTGAATTCGAGTTTGTATTCTCTTTAAACGAAACCATAAATTAGACCATTTGCCCCTGGTGTAAGTGTTTTTTGACTAAGAAGTTCTTAATATTGATATATTATTTGCCTTTTTGTGAAATAGTATCTTGAAAGACATCATATTACAAACTTGAATTTTCCTGAAAATTTATAGCTCGAGAAATTTGTAAGATAACTGGGTCATATGTTAAGATTTTGAAAAACATACTCAAACATAGATCCTAATTAAAGAATGTGATACATTTACTTTTAAAGGCTAAAACAGTATTTCCCAGGACTCTTAAATACCCATATTCTTATACCAAGGGAAAATAAAGTCTGACTTAGAGTCTTGTTTTTACTGAGAGGGTCTTCCAAACAGAAAGGCAGTCTTGATGCAATGCAGTAAGCCACAGTAACAGTGTGGCATTGCAGGAGAAAATCTGCAGTTGTAAGCCTTCACCACAGTGTATAACAAATTTATGCTTGAGTATTTCCTTTACAGATATACGGTTTGTTTAACTATGTTTTCCAAGAGTAGATCACATTCAAATGTTATATAATCCTGATTTCCTGTTTTTGAAAACTTGTAGTTTCTCAACTGGTTACAAAATTTTAAGTATTTTTTTGTTTTAGTATGATTTCTATTAGATGAATATGTTTAGAAGCTATTCTTTTCCATCTTCAATACAACTAAAAAGCAAATACCTGTAAAAATTGTATTAATAGCTAAAATATTTGAAATTACATACATATCTCTATTTCATGTTATTACTTAATGTTCGATTTTTTCTTTGAATTAGACACAAAATACTGATAAATGCCATTATTAGAAGATATTTTACTTTTAATTGACTATTGAAAATCAGTTGTTATGTATGTTCTGTATAAAGAATTTGTTTTTTCCTGTTATAATGTAAATAACTGATTGGTATAAATATTCTTCATGCTTAAATGGACAGTTAAATGCAGTCACAATCAGGCAAAGCTGGTGTTTTTGAATGTACATTTTTAATGTTTACATTGCTGTAATTTTATCTTAATTTGTATATTAATATACAGATACACATTTATCCAAATTTCAATAATAATATGTAATAAATTATCCTAACTATATAATGATATATTGTATACATACACTGCACATTTTTGTCATGTATCAATCCACTATTTTATGCTCAATCCTCACATTCTATGTTCTAAGTATCCGCATACCTACTCTCTTCCAGTCATCAATTAAAAACCTTTTAGCTATACCTTGCTTTTCCATTGGATTCCCCAAGATGGAATATATTTGATCTTATCATCACCTTGACATTGTGATAAATGTTGTACACATTTTTACTTGGTAAACGAGGTAAAATAAATTTCTTTTAACAAAATGAAGGTTTCATAACATTTACTCTTTCAAAAGTTATCAACTAGGAATATTCAAGTGTAAAAATCCCTTTAGCTATCCACTGGTGTATGTCAGAAATAGTTTTCTTTAAATGGTGCCTGAAGCATTGGATAACAAATAAACTTTTAAGCAAAACAAGAAGCTTCGAAGGAAAAGCAGGGTAATGAGGTATCCACAGACAGTGTGAAAAGCTCCAGCAGCTTCCTGGGGAGCTTGTGGGTTATGCAAATTGTAAGGTCTGAGCATTCACCCCAGGCTCTGCGTGTGCTTAGAATGATGTAAGAAGATCTTATGCTCTCACCACTGGTTGACCTTAAGACTCTGCACAGGTAGGAGAGGAAGGCTAAGGCAGAGATGAGGGTATGCCTCAACGGCCACATAGAGCACCTCTGCAAGACTGTGCGTGATTACTGATTCCAGGCCTTTAAAGAAAGGAGTATAATTTGAAAAACTAATGGCTGAACAATTCTCAAATTTACTAAAAATTATTAGTCTACACATCCAAGAAGTTCAGTGAACTCCACATATGCCAAACTCAAATTTCTGCATGAAATAGTCAAGAAACAGTCTTGATTGAAATTAGAGGGTAGCGACACATCATACATAAGGGATGCTCAATAAGATGAACAGGTGGTTTCTCATCAGCAGTGGTGGAGACCCAAGGCAGAGGGATAACATATTGAAAGTGCTGAAAGAAATGGGCTGCCAACGAGAAGCAATTTGCCAAATTATGTAACTTGGTAAATGGTAAGAATCAAAATACTGTCTGCATTCAGAGTTCTTTCTAAGAATCCACTTTAAAGAAACTGAAACTGGAATTTTTGGCTGATCATTTCCTTTGCAGTGCAGAAACATTGATGCAGTCCCATTTTTTAATTTTTAATTTGTTTCCCTTGCCTAAGTAAACATATCTCAAAAATATTACTAAGAACAAACTAAGAGAGCTCACCGCCAATGTTTACTTCTAGAAGTTGTATGGTATCAGGTCTTACATTTCAGTTTTTGATCCATTTTTAATTTATTTTTCTTAACGGAGTGAGAAAATCCAATTTGGTTCTTTTGCATGTAGCTGTCCAGTTTTCTCAAAGATCCCAGCACCATTGATTGAATAGGCTATTCTTTCCTTATTGTATATTCTTGCCTACTTATTAGTAGATTTATTGCCCAGGAAAGTCTGTACCTATTTCTGGGCTTTGGGTACTATTCTATTGATCTCTGCATTGGTGTTTGTGCCAGTGCCATACTCTTTTGTTAATTATAGCTTTGTGATTTAGTTTGAAATCAGAGTGCATGATACCGTCATATATATTCTTCATTCTCAAGAGTGTTTTGGCTATTGAGGGACTTTTGTTTCCATATAAATTTTAGAATTATTTGTTCTGAATATTGCTCTTGGTAATTTGATAGATATTGCACTAAATCTGTTGGTATTCTTGCATATGATGTTCATTTAGAAATATTAATTCTTACAGTCCATGAATATGGTATATCTCTTCATCTGTTTCCATCATCTTCAGTTTCTTTAATCAGTTACTTACCGTTTTCAAAGGAGAGATTTTTCACCTCTTATTTATATTTACTAGAGATTGAGAAAATAAATCCTCCCACTTGTAAGTAGTTAAACCACATTAATTTGGACTCTAAAGATGGATTCAAATTTACTAGAAATATGCGGAATAGTTGTGTTAAACAATTGTTTTAACACAATTTAAGTCGTGTCTGGCAACGTCAGGTACTTAACTCTGTGTTCGTTATTTGTCAGTTCCATTAAGTCACGAACCACGTGTTTCTCCCTTGTTGACTGCTGTATCCAGACCTTGCCATTACCCTAGAAACAATAAAATATTTGGTGAACAAATAAAGTATAGTTGCTGGGCTAATTAATCTCACTTTTACATATACACTGATGTATGTGTTGTATATATGTGATACATAGTAAAATATATGCTAAATAAAGTGTAGGTGTCAAAAATTGAGAAGTGTTTACCCAATTTGCAAGTGAACAACTTAGCCTGCTACAGTGTCATGGACACTGGTAGAAAATAGGGGAATGCTGGATCAGAGAAGAAAGACAGAGTATTACCGACAACAGAGTGTCTGCACATGTGCCATTTCCCCAGGCCTCGGTTCCCTTCGAGTAACAGGAACAGAGCCAGGTGACACTTAAACACACAGTGAGATACACTCTAAGAAAAGAACCCCAAATTTGGGGAACCTGAATCTTTAGAAAAGGAGGTAAACATGCCTGCCACTTTGTTTGTAGAGAGAGTCGATCTGTGTTTTCCATAGCTAATATAACTTTGTGTGTGTGTGTGTGTTTGTGTGTGTGTGTATAATATATATATATATGTGTTTGTGAGTGTGTTTGTATTATATGTATAATATATATCTATCTATCTATCTTTATCACTTTAAAGTTTTAAAGAGCTTGAGTTTTCTTATTCCATCATCTGATTTGTTTTTTGGTAAGAAGAGTGAGGCACTCATTGAGTCTTTGAATCCACTCAAGTTAAAAATTAGTGTGCAACTAATTTGACATTAGAGTTAAGCTTCCCTGATTCCTAGTTAGCGTTCTTTACAGTGTACAGTATACATCTGACTATTCCATACAGATGAGTAAAATACTGACATGGAAGGGCTGAGAGTAGAGAACACTTTTGAATTCGAGTTTGTATTCTCTTTAAACGAAACCATAAATTAGACCATTTGCCCCTGGTGTAAGTGTTTTTTGACTAAGAAGTTCTTAATATTGATATATTATTTGCCTTTTTGTGAAATAGTATCTTGAAAGACATCATATTACAAACTTGAATTTTCCTGAAAATTTATAGCTCGAGAAATTTGTAAGATAACTGGGTCATATGTTAAGATTTTGAAAAACATACTCAAACATAGATCCTAATTAAAGAATGTGATACATTTACTTTTAAAGGCTAAAACAGTATTTCCCAGGACTCTTAAATACCCATATTCTTATACCAAGGGAAAATAAAGTCTGACTTAGAGTCTTGTTTTTACTGAGAGGGTCTTCCAAACAGAAAGGCAGTCTTGATGCAATGCAGTAAGCCACAGTAACAGTGTGGCATTGCAGGAGAAAATCTGCAGTTGTAAGCCTTCACCACAGTGTATAACAAATTTATGCTTGAGTATTTCCTTTACAGATATACGGTTTGTTTAACTATGTTTTCCAAGAGTAGATCACATTCAAATGTTATATAATCCTGATTTCCTGTTTTTGAAAACTTGTAGTTTCTCAACTGGTTACAAAATTTTAAGTATTTTTTTGTTTTAGTATGATTTCTATTAGATGAATATGTTTAGAAGCTATTCTTTTCCATCTTCAATACAACTAAAAAGCAAATACCTGTAAAAATTGTATTAATAGCTAAAATATTTGAAATTACATACATATCTCTATTTCATGTTATTACTTAATGTTCGATTTTTTCTTTGAATTAGACACAAAATACTGATAAATGCCATTATTAGAAGATATTTTACTTTTAATTGACTATTGAAAATCAGTTGTTATGTATGTTCTGTATAAAGAATTTGTTTTTTCCTGTTATAATGTAAATAACTGATTGGTATAAATATTCTTCATGCTTAAATGGACAGTTAAATGCAGTCACAATCAGGCAAAGCTGGTGTTTTTGAATGTACATTTTTAATGTTTACATTGCTGTAATTTTATCTTAATTTGTATATTAATATACAGATACACATTTATCCAAATTTCAATAATAATATGTAATAAATTATCCTAACTATATAATGATATATTGTATACATACACTGCACATTTTTGTCATGTATCAATCCACTATTTTATGCTCAATCCTCACATTCTATGTTCTAAGTATCCGCATACCTACTCTCTTCCAGTCATCAATTAAAAACCTTTTAGCTATACCTTGCTTTTCCATTGGATTCCCCAAGATGGAATATATTTGATCTTATCATCACCTTGACATTGTGATAAATGTTGTACACATTTTTACTTGGTAAACGAGGTAAAATAAATTTCTTTTAACAAAATGAAGGTTTCATAACATTTACTCTTTCAAAAGTTATCAACTAGGAATATTCAATTGTAAAAATCCCTTTACCAATCCACTGGTGTATGTCAGAAATTGTTTTCTTTAAATGGTGCCTGAAGCATTGGATAACAAATAAACTTTTAAGCAAAACAAAAATCTTCGAAGCAAAATCAGGGTAATGAGGTATCCACAGACAGTGTGAAAAGCTCCAGCAGCTTCCTGGGGAGCTTGTGGTTTATGCAAATTCTTAGGTCTGAGCATTCACCCCAGGCTCTGCGTGTGCTTAGAATGATGTAAGAAGGGCTTATTCTCTCACCACTGGTTGACCTTAAGACTCTGCACAGGTAGGAGAGGAAGGCTAAGGCAGAGATGAGGGTATGCCTCAACGGCCACATAGAGCACCTCTGCAAGACTGTGGGTGCTTACTGATTCCAGGCCTTTAAAGAAAGGAGAATAATTTGAAAAACTAATGGCTGAACAATTCTCAAATTTACTAAAAAGTATTAGTCTACACATCCAAGAAGTTCAGTGAACTCCACATATGCCAAACTCAAATTTCTGCATGAAATAGTCAAGAAAGAGTCTTGACTGAAACTAGAGGATAGCGACACATCATACATAAGGGATGCTCAATAAGATGAACAGGTGGTTTCTCATCAGCTGTGGTGGAGACCCAAGGCAGAGAGATAACATATTCAAAGTGCTGAAAGGAATGGGCTGCCAACGAGAAGCAATTTGCCAAATTATGTAACTTGGTAAATGGTAAGAATCAAAATACTGTCTGCATTCAGAGTTCTTTCTAAGAATCCACTTTAAAGAAACTGAAACTCGAATTTTTGTCTGATCATTTCCTTTGCAGTGCAGAAACATTGATGCAGTCCCATTTTTTAATTTTTAAATTGTTTCCCTTGCCTAAGTAAACATATCTCAAAAATATTACTAAGAACAAACTAAAAGAGCTCACCGCCTATGTTTACTTCTAGAAGTTGTATGGTTTCAGGTCTTACATTTCAGTTTTTGATCCATTTTTAATTTATTTTTCTTAACGGAGTGAGAAAATCCAATTTGCTTCTTCTGCATGTAGCTGCCCAGTTTTCTCAAAGTTCCCACCATCATTGATTGAAGAGGCTATTCTTTCCTCATTGTATATTCTTGCCTACTTTGTTGTAGATTTATTGCCCACGAAAGTCTGTACCTATTTCTGGGCTTTGGGTATTGTTCTATTGATCTCTGCATTGGTGTTTGTGCCAGTGCCATACTGTTTTGTTAACTCTAGCTTTGTGATTTAGTTTGAAATCAGAGTGCATGATACCGTCATATTTTTTCTTCTTTCTCAAGACTGTTTTGGCTATTGAGGGTCTTTTGTTTCCATATAAATTTTAGAATTATTCGTTCTGAATATTGCTCTTGGTAATTTGATAGATATTACACTAAATCTGTAGGTATTCTTGCATATGATGGTCATTTAAAAATATTAATTCTTACAGTCCATGAATATGGTATATCTCTTCATCTGTTTCCATCATCTTCAGTTTCTTTAATCAGTTACTTACCGTTTTCCAAGGAGAGATTTTTCACCTCTTATTTATATTTATGAGACATTGAGAAAATAAATCCCCCCACTTGTAAGTAGTTAAACCACATTAATTTGGACTCTAAAAATGGATTCAAATTTACTAGAAATATGCGGAATAGTTGTGTTAAAAAATTGTTTTAACACAATTTAAGTCGTGTCTGGCAACGTCAGGTACTTAACTCTGTGTTCGTTATTTGTCAGTTCCATTAAGTCACGAACCACGTGTTTCTCCCTTGTTGACTGCTGTATCCTGACCTTGCCCTTACCCTAGAAACAATAAATATTTGGTGAACAAATAAAGTATAGTTGCTGGGCTAATTAATCTCACTTTTACATATACACTGATGTATGTGTTGTATATATGTTATACATAGTAAAATATATGCTAAATAAAGTGTAGGTGTCAAAAATTGGGAAGTGTTTACCCAATTTGCAAGTGAACAGCTTAGCCTGCTACAGTGTCATGGACACTGGTAGAAAATAGGGGAATGCTGGATCAGAGAAGAAAGACATAGTATTACCGACAACAGAGTGTCTGCACATGTGCCATTTCCCCAAGCCGCGGTTCCCGTCGAGTAACAGGAACACACAGTGAGATACACTCTAAGAAAAGAACCCCAAATTTGGGGAACCTGAATCTTTTGGAAAGGAGGTAAACATGCCTGCCACTTTGTTTGTAGAGAGAGTCGATCTGTGTTTTCCATAGTTAATATATTTGTGTGTGTTTGTGTGTGTGTGTGTGTGTTTATAATATATATATATGTGTTTATGAGTTTGTATGAATTATATTTATAATATATATATATCTATCTCTCTTTATTACTTTAAAGTTTTAAAGAGCTTGAGTTTTCTTATTCCATCATCTGATTTTTTTTTTGGTAAGAAGAGTGAGGCACTCATTGAGTCTTTGAATCCACTTAAGTTAAAACTTAATGTGCAACTAATTTGACATTAGATTTAAGCTTCCCTGATTCCTAGTTAGCGTACTTTACAGTGTACAGTCTACATCTGACTATTCCATACAGATGAGTAAATTACTGACTAGGAAGGGCTGAGACTAGAGCACACTTTTGAATTCGAGTTTGTATTCTCTTTAAAAGAAACCATAAATTAGACCATTTGCCCCTGCTGTAAGTGTTTTTTGACTAAGAAGTTCTTAATATTGTTATATTATTTGTCATTTTGTGAAATAGTATCTTGAAAGACATCATAATACACACCTGGATTTTCCTGAAAATATGTAGCACGAGAAATTTGTAAGATAACTGGGTCATATGTTAAGATTTTGAAAAACATACTCAAACATAGATCCTAATTAAAGAATGTGATATATTTACTTTTAAAATCTAAAACACTATTTCCCAGGACTCTTAAATTCCCATATTCTAATACCAAGGGAAAATAAAGTCTGAACTTAGAGTCTTGATTGTACTGATAGGGTCTTCCAAAAAGAAAGGCAGTCTTGATGCAATGCAGTAAGCCACACTAACAGTGGGGCATTGCAGGGGAAAAATCTGCAGATGTAAGCCTTCACCTGAATGTATTACAACTTTATGCTGGAGTATTTCCTGTACAGATATACGACTTGTTTAACTATGTTTTCCAAGAGTAGATCACATTAAAATGTTATATAATCCTGATTTCCTCTTTTTGAAAACTTGTAGTTTCTCAACTTGTTCCAAAATTTTAAGTATTTTTTTGTTTTGGTATGATTTCTATTAGTTGAATATGTATAGAATCTATTCTTTTCCTTCTTCAAAAACAACTAAAAACCAAATACCTGTAAAAATAGTATTATTAGCTAAAATATTTGAAATTACGTACATATCTCTATTTCATGTTATTACTTAATGTTCGATTTTTTCCTTGAGTTAGACACAAAATACTGATAAATGCCATTATTAGAAGATATTTTACTTTTAATTGACTATTGAAAATCAGTTGTACTGTATGTTCTGTATAAAGAATTTGTTTTTTCCTGTTATAATGATAAATAACTGATTGTAATATATTTTCTTCATGCTTAAAGGACAGTTAAATGCAGTCACAATCAGGCAAAGCTGGTGTTTTTGAATGTACATTTTTAATGTTTACATTGCTGTAATTTTATCTTAATTTGTATATTAATATACAGATACACATTTATCCAAATTTCAATAATAATATGTAATAAATTATCCTAACTATATAATGATATATTGTATACATACACTGCACATTTTTGTCATGTATCAATCCACTATTTTATGCTCAATCCTCACATTCTATGTTCTAAGTATCCGCATACCTACTCTCTTCCAGTCATCAATTAAAAACCTTTTAGCTATACCTTGCTTTTCCATTGGATTCCCCAAGATGGAATATATTTGATCTTATCATCACCTTGACATTGTGATAAATGTTGTACACATTTTTACTTGGTAAACGAGGTAAAATAAATTTCTTTTAACAAAATGAAGGTTTCATAACATTTACTCTTTCAAAAGTTATCAACTAGGAATATTCAATTGTAAAAATCCCTTTACCAATCCACTGGTGTATGTCAGAAATTGTTTTCTTTAAATGGTGCCTGAAGCATTGGATAACAAATAAACTTTTAAGCAAAACAAAAATCTTCGAAGCAAAATCAGGGTAATGAGGTATCCACAGACAGTGTGAAAAGCTCCAGCAGCTTCCTGGGGAGCTTGTGGTTTATGCAAATTCTTAGGTCTGAGCATTCACCCCAGGCTCTGCGTGTGCTTAGAATGATGTAAGAAGGGCTTATTCTCTCACCACTGGTTGACCTTAAGACTCTGCACAGGTAGGAGAGGAAGGCTAAGGCAGAGATGAGGGTATGCCTCAACGGCCACATAGAGCACCTCTGCAAGAATGTGGGTGCTTACTGATTCCAGGCCTTTAAAGAAAGGAGAATAATTTGAAAAACTAATGGCTGAACAATTCTCAAATTTACTAAAAAGTATTAGTCTACACATCCAAGAAGTTCAGTGAACTCCACATATGCCAAACTCAAATTTCTGCATGAAATAGTCAAGAAAGAGTCTTGACTGAAACTAGAGGATAGTGACACATCATACATAAGGGATGCTCAATAAGATGAACAGGTGGTTTCTCATCAGCTGTGGTGGAGACCCAAGGCAGAGAGATAACATATTCAAAGTGCTGAAAGGAATGGGCTGCCAACGAGAAGCAATTTGCCAAATTATGTAACTTGGTAAATGGTAAGAATCAAAATACTGTCTGCATTCAGAGTTCTTTCTAAGAATCCACTTTAAAGAAACTGAAACTCGAATTTTTGTCTGATCATTTCCTTTGCAGTGCAGAAACATTGATGCAGTCCCATTTTTTAATTTTTAAATTGTTTCCCTTGCCTAAGTAAACATATCTCAAAAATATTACTAAGAACAAACTAAAAGAGCTCACCGCCTATGTTTACTTCTAGAAGTTGTATGGTTTCAGGTCTTACATTTCAGTTTTTGATCCATTTTTAATTTATTTTTCTTAACGGAGTGAGAAAATCCAATTTGCTTCTTCTGCATGTAGCTGCCCAGTTTTCTCAAAGTTCCCACCATCATTGATTGAAGAGGCTATTCTTTCCTCATTGTATATTCTTGCCTACTTTGTTGTAGATTTATTGCCTACGAAAGTCTGTACCTATTTCTGGGCTTTGGGTACTGTTCTATTGATCTCTGCATTGGTGTTTGTGCCAGTGCCATACTGTTTTGTTAACTCTAGCTTTGTGATTTAGTTTGTAATCAGAGTGCATGATACCGTCATATTTTTTCTTCTTTCTCAAGACTGTTTTGGCTATTGAGGGTCTTTTGTTTCCATATAAATTTTAGAATTATTCGTTCTGAATATTGCTCTTGGTAATTTGATAGATATTACACTCAATCTGTAGGTATTCTTGCATATGATGGTCATTTAAAAATATTAATTCTTACAGTCCATTAATATGGTATATCTCTTCATCTGTTTCCATCATCTTCAGTTTCTTTAATCAGTTACTTACCGTTTTCCAAGGAGAGATTTTTCACCTCTTATTTATATTTATGAGACATTGAGAAAATAAATCCCCCCACTTGTAAGTAGTTAAACCACATTAATTTGGACTCTAAAAATGGATTCAAATTTACTAGAAATATGCGGAATAGTTGTGTTAAAAAATTGTTTTAACACAATTTAAGTCGTGTCTGGCAACGTCAGGTACTTAACTCTGTGTTCGTTATTTGTCAGTTCCATTAAGTCACGAACCACGTGTTTCTCCCTTGTTGACTGCTGTATCCTGACCTTGCCCTTACCCTAGAAACAATAAATATTTGGTGAACAAATAAAGTATAGTTGCTGGGCTAATTAATCTCACTTTTACATATACACTGATGTATGTGTTGTATATATGTTATACATAGTAAAATATATGCTAAATAAAGTGTAGGTGTCAAAAATTGGGAAGTGTTTACCCAATTTGCAAGTGAACAGCTTAGCCTGCTACAGTGTCATGGACACTGGTAGAAAATAGGGGAATGCTGGATCAGAGAAGAAAGACATAGTATTACCGACAACAGAGTGTCTGCACATGTGCCATTTCCCCAAGCCGCGGTTCCCGTCGAGTAACAGGAACACACAGTGAGATACACTCTAAGAAAAGAACCCCAAATTTGGGGAACCTGAATCTTTTGGAAAGGAGGTAAACATGCCTGCCACTTTGTTTGTAGAGAGAGTCGATCTGTGTTTTCCATAGTTAATATATTTGTGTGTGTTTGTGTGTGTGTGTGTGTGTTTATAATATATATATATGTGTTTATGAGTTTGTATGAATTATATTTATAATATATATATATCTATCTCTCTTTATTACTTTAAAGTTTTAAAGAGCTTGAGTTTTCTTATTCCATCATCTGATTCTTTTTTTGGTAAGAAGAGTGAGGCACTCATTGAGTCTTTGAATCCACTTAAGTTAAAACTTAGTGTGCAACTAATTTGACATTAGATTTAAGCTTCCCTGATTCCTAGTTAGCGTACTTTACAGTGTACAGTCTACATCTGACTATTCCATACAGATGAGTAAAATACTGACTAGGAAGGGCTGAGACTAGAGCACACTTTTGAATTCGAGTTTGTATTCTCTTTAAAAGAAACCATAAATTAGACCATTTGCCCCTGCTGTAAGTGTTTTTTGACTAAGAAGTTCTTAATATTGATATATTATTTGTCATTTTGTGAAATAGTATCTTGAAAGACATCATAATACACACCTGGATTTTCCTGAAAATATGTAGCACGAGAAATTTGTAAGATAACTGGGTCATATGTTAAGATTTTGAAAAACATACTCAAACATAGATCCTAATTAAAGAATGTGATATATTTACTTTTAAAATCTAAAACACTATTTCCCAGGACTCTTAAATTCCCATATTCTAATACCAAGGGAAAATAAAGTCTGACTTAGAGTCTTGATTGTACTGAGAGGGTCTTCCAAAAAGAAAGGCAGTCTTGATGCAATGCAGTAAGCCACACTAACAGTGGGGCATTGCAGGGGAAAAATCTGCAGATGTAAGCCTTCACCTGAATGTATTACAACTTTATGCTGGAGTATTTCCTGTACAGATATACGACTTGTTTAACTATGTTTTCCAAGAGTAGATCACATGAAAATGTTATATAATCCTGATTTCCTCTTTTTGAAAACTTGTAGTTTCTCAACTGGTTCCAAAATTTTAACTATTTTTTTGTTTTGGTATGATTTCTATCAGTTGAATATGTATAGAATCTATTCTTTTCCTTCTTCAAAAACAACTAAAAACCAAATACCTGTAAAAATAGTATTATTAGCTAAAATATTTGAAATTACGTACATATCTCTATTTCATGTTATTACTTAATGTTCGATTTTTTCCTTGAGTTAGACACAAAATACTGATAAATGCCATTATTAGAAGATATTTTACTTTTAATTGACTATTGAAAATCAGTTGTACTGTATGTTCTGCATAAAGAATTTGTTTTTTCCTGTTATAATGATAAATAACTGATTGTAATATATTTTCTTCATGCTTAAAGGACAGTTAACTGCAGTCACAATCAGGCAAAGCTGGTGTTTTTGAATGTACATTTTTAATGTTTACATTGCTGTAATTTTATCTTAATTTGTATATTAATATACAGATACACATTTATCCAAATTTCAATAATAATATGTAATAAATTGTCCGAAATATATAATGATATATTGTATACATACACTGCACAATTTTGTCATGTATCAATCCACTATTTTATGCTCAATCCTCACATTCTATGTTCTAAGTATCTGCATACCTACTCTCTTCCAGTCATCAATTAAAAACATTTTACCTATCTTGCTTTTCCAAAGGATTCCCCAAGGTGGAATATATTTGATCTTATCATCACCTTGACATTGTGATAAATGTTGTACACATTTTTACTTGGTAAACGAGGTAAAATAAATTTCTTTTAACAAAATGAAGGTTTCATAACAGTTGCTCTTTCAAAAGTTATCAACTAGGAATATTCAAGTGTAAAAATCCCTTTACCTATCCACAGGTGTATGTCAGAAATTGTTTTCTTTAAATGGTGCCTGAAGCATTGGATAACAAATAAACTTTTAAGCAAAACAAGAAGCTTCGAAGGAAAAGCAGGGTAATGAGGTATCCAAAGACAGTGTGAAAAGCTCCAGCAGCTTCCTGGGGAGCTTGTGGGATACGCAAATTCTTAGGTCTGAGCATTTACTCCAGGCTCTGCGTGTGCTTAGAATGATGTAAGAAGGGCTTATGCTCTCACCACTGGTTGACCTTAAGGCTCTTCACACGTAGGAGAGGAAGGCTAAGGCAGAGATGAGGGTATGCCTCAACGGCCACATAGAGCACCTCTGCAAGATTGTGGGTGCTTACTGATTCCAGGCCTTTAAAGAAAGGAGAATAATTTGCAAAACTAATGGCTGAACAATTCTCAAATTTACTAAAAAGTATTAGTCTACACATCCAAGAAGTTCAGTGAACTCCACATATGCCAAACTCAAATTTCTGCATGAAATAGGCAAGAAACAGTCTTGACTGAAACTAGAGAGTAGCGACTCATCATACATAAGGGATGCTCAATAAGATGAACAGGTGGTTTCTCATCAGCAGTGGTGGAGACCCAAGGCAGAGAGATAACATATTCAAAGTGCTGAAAGGAATGGGCTGCCAACGAGAAGTAATTTGCCAAATTATGTAACTTGGTAAATGGTAAGAATCAAAATACTGTCTGCATTCAGAGTTCTTTTTAAGAATCCACTTTAAAGAAACTGAAACTGGAATTTTTGGCTGATCATTTCCTTTGCAGTGCAGAAACATTGATGCAGTCCCATTTTTTAATTTTTAAATTGTTTCCCTTGCCTAAGTAAACATATCTCAAAAATATTACTAAGAACAACCTAAAAGAGCTCACCGCCTATGTTTACTTCTAGAAGTTGTATGGTTTCAGGTCTTACATTTCAGTTTTTGATCCATTTTTAATTTATTTTTCTTAACGGAGTGAGAAAATCCAATTTGGTTCTTTTGCATGTAGCTGTCCAGTTTTCTCAAACTTCCCAGCACCATTGATTGAAGAGGCTATTCTTTCCTCATTGTATATTCTTGCCTACTTTGTTGTAGATTTATTGCCCACGAAAGTCTGTACGTATTTCTGGACTTTGGGTACTGTTCTATTGATCTCTGCATTGGTGTTTGTGCCAGTGCCATACTGTTTTGTTAACTCTAGCTTTGTGATTTAGTTTGAAATCAGAGTGCATGATACCGTCATATTTTTTCTCCTTTCTCAAGACTGTTTTGGCTATTGAGGGTCTTTTGTTTCCATATAAATTTTAGAATTATTTGTTCTGAATATTGCTCTTGGTAATTTGATAGATATTACACTAAATCTGTAGGTATTCTTGCATATGATGGTCATTTAAAAATATTAATTCTTACAGTCCATGAATATGGTATATCTCTTCATCTGTTTCCATCATCTTCAGTTTCTTTAATCAGTTACTTACCGTTTTCCAAGGAGAGATTTTTCACCTCTTATTTATATTTACTAGACATTGAGAAAATAAATCCCCCCACTTGTAAGTAGTTAACCCACATTAATTTGGACTCTAAAGATGGATTCAAATTTACTAGAAATATGCGGAATAGTTGTGTTAAACAATTGTTTTAACACAATTTAAGTCGTGTCTGGCAACGTCAGGTACTTAACTCTGTGTTCGTTATTTGTCAGTTCCATTAAGTCACGAACCACCTGTTTCTCCATTGTTGGCTGCTGTATCCTGACCTTGCCCTTACCCTAGAAACAATAAATACTTGGTGAACAAATAAAGTATAGTTGCTGGGCTAATTAATCTCACTTTTACATATTCACTGATGTATGTTTTGTATATATGTGATACATACTAAAATATATGCTAAATAAAGTGTAGGTGTCAAAAATTGTGAAGTGTTTACCCAATTTGCAAGTGAAAAGCTTAGCCTGCTACAGTGTCATGGACACTGGTAGAAAATAGGGGAATGTTGGTTCAGAGAATAAAGACAGAGTAATACCGACAACAGAGTGTCTGCACATGTGCCATTTCCCAAAGCTCGGTTCCCTTCGAGAAACAGGAACACACAGTGAGATAAACTCTAAGAAAAGAACCCCAAATTTGGGGAACCTGAATCTTTTGGAAAGGAGGTAAACATGCCTGCCACTTTGTTTGTAGAGAGAGTCGATCTGTGTTTTCCATAGCTAATATATCTGTGTGTGTTTGTGTGTGTGTGTGTGTCTGTGTGTGTATAATATATATATATGTGTTTGAGAGTGTGTATGTATTATATGTAAAATATATATATATATATATATATCTTTATCACTTTAAAGTTTTAAAGAGCTTGAGTTTTCTTATTCCATCATCTGATTTGTATTTTTTGTATGAAGATTGAGGCACACATTGAGTCTTTGAATCCACTCAAGTTAAAAATTAGTGTGCAACTAATTTGACATTAGATTTAAGCTTCAGTGATTCCTAGTTAGCATTCTTTTCAGTGTACATTCTGCATCTGACTATTCCATACAGGTGAGTAAAATACTGACTATGGAAGGCTGAGACAAGAGCACACTTTTGAATTCGAGTTTGTATTCTGTTTAAAAGAAACCATAAATTAGACCATTTGCCCCTGCTGTAAGTGTTTTTTGACTAAGAAGTTCTTAATATTGATATATTATTTGTCATTTTATGAAATAGTATCTTGAAATACATCATATTACACACCTGGATTTTCCTGAAAATTTGTAGCTCGAGAAATTTGTAAGATAACTGGGTCATATGTTAAGATTTTGAAAAACATACTCAAACATAGATCCTAATTAAAGAATGTGATACATTTACTTTTAAAGGCTAAAACAGTATTTCCCAGGACTCTTAAATTCCCATATTCTAATACCAAGGGAAAATAAAGTCTGAACTTAGAGTCTTGATTGTACTGAGAGGGTCTTCCAAAAAGAAAGGCAGTCTTGATGCAATGCAGTAAGCCACACTAACAGTGGGGCATTGCAGGAGAAAAATCTGCAGATGTAAGCCTTCAACAGAATGTATTACAACTTTATGCTGGAGTATTTCCTGTACAGATATACGGCTTGTTTAACTATGATTTCCAAGAGTAGATCACATTAAAATGTTATATAATCCTGATTTCCTCTTTTTGAAAACCTGTAGTTTCTCAACTGGTTCCAAAATTTTAACTATTTTTTTGTTTTGGTATGATTTCTATTAGTTGAATATGTATAGAAGCTATTCTTTTCCTTCTTCAAAAACAACTAAAAAGCAAATACTAGTAAAAATAGTATTATTAGCTAAAATATTTGAAATTACATACATATCTCTTTTTCATGTTATTACTTAATGTTCGATTTTTTCCTTGAGTTAGACACAAAATACTGATAAATGCCATTATTAGAAGATATTTTACTTTTAATTGACTATTGAAAATCAGTTGTACTGTATGTTCTGCATAAAGAATTTGTTTTTTCCTGTTATAATGATAAATAACTGATTGTAATAAATTTTCTTCATGCTTAAAGGACAGTTAACTGCAGTCACAATCAGGCAAAGCTGGTGTTTTTGAATGTACAATTTTAATGTTTACATTGCTGTAATTTTATCTTAATTTGTATATTAATATACAGATACACATTTATCCAAATTTCAATAATAATATGTAATAAATTGTCCGAAGTATATAATGATATATTGTATACATACACTGCACATTTTTGTCATGTATCAATCCACTATTTTATGCTCAATCCTCACATTCTATGTTCTAAGTATCTGCATACCTACTCTCTTCCAGTCATCAATTAAAAACATTTTACCTATCTTGCTTTTCCAAAATATTCCCCAAGGTGGAATATATTTGATCTTATCATCACCTTGACATTGTGATAAATGTTGTACACATTTTTACTTGGTAAACGAGGTAAAATAAATTTCTTTTAACAAAATGAAGGTTTCATAACAGTTGCTCTTTCAAAAGTTATCAACTAGGAATATTCAAGTGTAAAAATCCCTTTACCTATCCACTGGTGTATGTCAGAAATTGTTTTCTTTAAATGGTGCCTGAAGCATTGGATAACAAATAAACTTTTAAGCAAAACAAGAAGCTTCGAAGGAAAAGCAGGGTAATGAGGTATCCACAGACAGTGTGAAAAGCTCCAGCAGCTTCCTGGGGAGCTTGTGGGATACGCAAATTCTTAGGTCTGAGCATTCACTCCAGGCTCTGCGTGTGCTTAGAATGATGTAAGAAGGGCTTATGCTCTCACCACTGGTTGACCTTAAGGCTCTTCACACGTAGGAGAGGAAGGCTAAGGCAGAGATGAGGGTATGCCTCAACGGCCACATAAAGCACCTCTGCAAGATTGTGGGTGCTTACTGATTCCAGGCCTTTAAAGAAAGGAGAATAATTTGCAAAACTAATGGCTGAACAATTCTCAAATTTACTAAAAAGTATTAGTCTACACATCCAAGAAGTTCAGTGAACTCCACATATGCCAAACTCAAATTTCTGCATGAAATAGGCAAGAAACAGTCTTGACTGAAACTAGAGAGTAGCGACTCATCATACATAAGGGATGCTCAATAAGATGAACAGGTGGTTTCCCATCAGCAGTGGTGGAGACCCAAGGCAGAGAGATAACATATTCAAAGTGCTGAAAGGAATGGGCTGCCAACGTGAAGTAATTTGCCAAATTATGTAACTTGGTAAATGGTAAGAATCAAAATACTGTCTGCATTCAGAGTTCTTTCTAAGAATCCACTTTAAAGAAACTGAAACTGGAATTTTTGGCTGATCATTTCCTTTGCAGTGCAGAAACATTGATGCAGTCCCATTTTTTAATTTTTAAATTGTTTCCCTTGCCTAAGTAAACATATCTCAAAAATATTACTAAGAACAAACTAAAAGAGCTCACCGCCTATGTTTACTTCTAGAAGTTGTATGGCTTCAGGTCTTACATTTCAGTTTTTGATCCATTTTTAATTTATTTTTCTTAACGGAGTGAGAAAATCCAATTTGGTTCTTTTGCATGTAGCTGTCCAGTTTTCTCAAAGTCCCCAGCACCATTGATTGAAGAGGCTATTCTTTCCTCATTGTATATTCTTGCCTACATTGTTGTAGATTTATTGCCCACGAAAGTCTGTACCTATTTCTGGGCTTTGGGTACTGTTCTATTGATCTCTGCATTGGTGTTTGTGCCAGTGCCATACTGTTTTGTTAACTATAGCTTTGTGATTTAGTTTGAAATCAGAGTGCATGATACCGTCATATTTTTTCTTCTTTCTCAAGACTGTTTTGGCTATTGAGGGTCTTTTGTTTCCATATAAATTTTAGAATTATTTGTTCTGAATATTGCTCTTGGTAATTTGATAAATATTACACTAAATCTGTAGGTATTCTTGCATATGATGGTCATTTAAAAATATTAATTCTTACAGTCCATGAATATGGTATATCTCTTCATCTGTTTCCATCATCTTCAGTTTCTTTAATCAGTTACTTACCGTTTTCCAAGGAGAGATTTTTCACCTCTTATGTATATTTACTATACATTGAGAAAATAAATCCTCCCACTGCTAAGTAGTTAAACCACATTAATTTGGACTCTAAAGATGGATTCAAATTTACTAGAAATATGTGGAATAGTTGTGTTAAACAATTGTTTTAACACAATTTAAGTCGTGTCTGGCAACGTCAGGTACTTAACTTTATGTTCGTTATTTGTCAGTTCCATTAAGTCAAGAACCACGTGTTTCTCCCTTGTTGACTGCTGTATCCTGACCTTGCCCTTACCCTAGAAACAATAAATATTTGGTGAACAAATAAAGTATACTTGCTGGGCTAATTAACCTCACTTTTACATATACACTGATGTATGTGTTGTATATATGTGATACATAGTAAAATATATGCTAAATAAAGTGTAGGTGTCAAAAATTGTGAAGTGTTTACCCAATTTGCAAGTGAACAGCTTAGCCTGCTACAGTGTCATGGACACTGGTAGAAAATAGGGGAATGCTGGATCAGAGAAGAAAGACAGAGTATTACCGACAACAGAGTGTCTGCACATGTGCCATTTCCCCAAGCCTCGGTTCCCTTCGAGTAACAGGAACACACAGGGAGATACACTCTAAGAAAAGAACCACAAATTTGGGGAATCTGAATCTTTTGGAAAGGAGGTAAACATGCCTGCCACTTTGTTTGTAGAGAGAGTCGATCTGTGTTTTCCATAGTTAATATATCTGTGTGTGTTTGTGTGTGTGTGTGTGTTTATAATATATATATATGTGTTTATGAGTTTGTATGAATTATATGTATAATATATATATATCAATCTCTCTTTATTACTTTAAAGTTTTAAAGAGCTTGAGTTTTCTTATTCCATCATCTGATTTGTTTTTTTGGTAAGAAGAGTGAGGCACACATTGAGTCTTTGAATCCACTCAAGTTAAAAATTAGTGTGCAACTAATTTGACATTAGATTTAAGCTTCCCTGATTCCTAGTTAGCGTACTTTACAGTGTACAGTATACATCTGACTATTCCATACAGATGAGTAAAATACTGACTAGGAAGGGCTGAGACTAGAGCACACTTTTGAATTCGAGTTTGTATTCTGTTTAAAAGAAACCATAAATTAGACCATTTGCCCCTGCTGTAAGTGGTTTTTGACTAAGAAGTTCTTAATATTGATATATTATTTGTCATTTTATGAAATAGTATCTTGAAATACATCATATTACACACCTGGATTTTCCTGAAAATTTGTAGCTCGAGAAATTTGTAAGATAACTGGGTCATATTTTAAGATTTTGAAAAACATACTCAAACATAGATCCTAATTAAAGAATGTGATACATTTACTTTTAAAGGCTAAAACAGTATTTCCCAGGACTCTTAAATTCCCATATTCTAATACCAAGGGAAAATAAAGTCTGAACTTAGAGTCTTGATTGTACTGAGAGGGTCTTCCAAAAAGAAAGGCAGTCTTGATGCAATGCAGTAAGCCACACTAACAGTGGGGCATTGCAGGAGAAAAATCTGCAGATGTAAGCCTTCAACAGAATGTATTACAACTTTATGCTGGAGTATTTCCTGTACAGATATACGGCTTGTTTAACTATGATTTCCAAGAGTAGATCACATTAAAATGTTATATAATCCTGATTTCCTCTTTTTGAAAACCTGTAGTTTCTCAACTGGTTCCAAAATTTTAACTATTTTTTTGTTTTGGTATGATTTCTATTAGTTGAATATGTATAGAAGCTATTCTTTTCCTTCTTCAAAAACAACTAAAAAGCAAATACTAGTAAAAATAGTATTATTAGCTAAAATATTTGAAATTACATACATATCTCTTTTTCATGTTATTACTTAATGTTCGATTTTTTCCTTGAGTTAGACACAAAATACTGATAAATGCCATTATTAGAAGATATTTTACTTTTAATTGACTATTGAAAATCAGTTGTACTGTATGTTCTGCATAAAGAATTTGTTTTTTCCTGTTATAATGATAAATAACTGATTGTAATAAATTTTCTTCATGCTTAAAGGACAGTTAACTGCAGTCACAATCAGGCAAAGCTGGTGTTTTCGAATGTACAATTTTAATGTTTACATTGCTGTAATTTTATCTTAATTTGTATATTAATATACAGATACACATTTATCCAAATTTCAATAATAATATGTAATAAATTGTCCGAAGTATATAATGATATATTGTATACATACACTGCACATTTTTGTCATGTATCAATCCACTATTTTATGCTCAATCCTCACATTCTATGTTCTAAGTATCTGCATACCTACTCTCTTCCAGTCATCAATTAAAAACATTTTACCTATCTTGCTTTTCCAAAATATTCCCCAAGGTGGAATATATTTGATCTTATCATCACCTTGACATTGTGATAAATGTTGTACACATTTTTACTTGGTAAACGAGGTAAAATAAATTTCTTTTAACAAAATGAAGGTTTCATAACAGTTGCTCTTTCAAAAGTTATCAACTAGGAATATTCAAGTGTAAAAATCCCTTTACCTATCCACTGGTGTATGTCAGAAATTGTTTTCTTTAAATGGTGCCTGAAGCATTGGATAACAAATAAACTTTTAAGCAAAACAAGAAGCTTCGAAGGAAAAGCAGGGTAATGAGGTATCCACAGACAGTGTGAAAAGCTCCAGCAGCTTCCTGGGGAGCTTGTGGGATACGCAAATTCTTAGGTCTGAGCATTCACTCCAGGCTCTGCGTGTGCTTAGAATGATGTAAGAAGGGCTTATGCTCTCACCACTGGTTGACCTTAAGGCTCTTCACACGTAGGAGAGGAAGGCTAAGGCAGAGATGAGGGTATGCCTCAACGGCCACATAAAGCACCTCTGCAAGATTGTGGGTGCTTACTGATTCCAGGCCTTTAAAGAAAGGAGAATAATTTGCAAAACTAATGGCTGAACAATTCTCAAATTTACTAAAAAGTATTAGTCTACACATCCAAGAAGTTCAGTGAACTCCACATATGCCAAACTCAAATTTCTGCATGAAATAGGCAAGAAACAGTCTTGACTGAAACTAGAGAGTAGCGACTCATCATACATAAGGGATGCTCAATAAGATGAACAGGTGGTTTCCCATCAGCAGTGGTGGAGACCCAAGGCAGAGAGATAACATATTCAAAGTGCTGAAAGGAATGGGCTGCCAACGTGAAGTAATTTGCCAAATTATGTAACTTGGTAAATGGTAAGAATCAAAATACTGTCTGCATTCAGAGTTCTTTCTAAGAATCCACTTTAAAGAAACTGAAACTGGAATTTTTGGCTGATCATTTCCTTTGCAGTGCAGAAACATTGATGCAGTCCCATTTTTTAATTTTTAAATTGTTTACCTTGCCTAAGTAAACATATCTCAAAAATATTACTAAGAACAAACTAAAAGAGCTCACCGCCTATGTTTACTTCTAGAAGTTGTATGGCTTCAGGTCTTACATTTCAGTTTTTGATCCATTTTTAATTTATTTTTCTTAACGGAGTGAGAAAATCCAATTTGGTTCTTTTGCATGTAGCTGTCCAGTTTTCTCAAAGTCCCCAGCACCATTGATTGAAGAGGCTATTCTTTCCTCATTGTATATTCTTGCCTACATTGTTGTAGATTTATTGCCCACGAAAGTCTGTACCTATTTCTGGGCTTTGGGTACTGTTCTATTGATCTCTGCATTGGTGTTTGTGCCAGTGCCATACTGTTTTGTTAACTCTAGCTTTGTGATTTAGTTTGAAATCAGAGTGCATGATACCGTCATATTTTTTCTTCTTTCTCAAGACTGTTTTGGCTATTGAGGGTCTTTTGTTTCCATATAAATTTTAGAATTATTTGTTCTGAATATTGCTCTTGGTAATTTGATAAATATTACACTAAATCTGTAGGTATTCTTGCATATGATGGTCATTTAAAAATATTAATTCTTACAGTCCATGAATATGGTATATCTCTTCATCTGTTTCCATCATCTTCAGTTTCTTTAATCAGTTACTTACCGTTTTCCAAGGAGAGATTTTTCACCTCTTATGTATATTTACTATACATTGAGAAAATAAATCCTCCCACTGCTAAGTAGTTAAACCACATTAATTTGGACTCTAAAGATGGATTCAAATTTACTAGAAATATGCGGAATAGTTGTGTTAAACAATTGTTTTAACACAATTTAAGTCGTGTCTGGCAACGTCAGGTACTTAACTTTATGTTCGTTATTTGTCAGTTCCATTAAGTCAAGAACCACGTGTTTCTCCCTTGTTGACTGCTGTATCCTGACCTTGCCCTTACCCTAGAAACAATAAATATTTGGTGAACAAATAAAGTATACTTGCTGGGCTAATTAACCTCACTTTTACATATACACTGATGTATGTGTTGTATATATGTGATACATAGTAAAATATATGCTAAATAAAGTGTAGGTGTCAAAAATTGTGAAGTGTTTACCCAATTTGCAAGTGAACAGCTTAGCCTGCTACAGTGTCATGGACACTGGTAGAAAATAGGGGAATGCTGGATCAGAGAAGAAAGACAGAGTATTACCGACAACAGAGTGTCTGCACATGTGCCATTTCCCCAAGCCTCGGTTCCCTTCGAGTAACAGGAACACACAGGGAGATACACTCTAAGAAAAGAACCACAAATTTGGGGAATCTGAATCTTTTGGAAAGGAGGTAAACATGCCTGCCACTTTGTTTGTAGAGAGAGTCGATCTGTGTTTTCCATAGTTAATATATCTGTGTGTGTTTGTGTGTGTGTGTGTGTGTGTGTTTATAATATATATATATGTGTTTATGAGTTTGTATGAATTATATGTATAATATATATATATCAATCTCTCTTTATTACTTTAAAGTTTTAAAGAGCTTGAGTTTTCTTATTCCATCATCTGATTTGTTTTTTTGGTAAGAAGAGTGAGGCACACATTGAGTCTTTGAATCCACTCAAGTTAAAAATTAGTGTGCAACTAATTTGACATTAGATTTAAGCTTCCCTGATTCCTAGTTAGCGTACTTTACAGTGTACAGTATACATCTGACTATTCCATACAGATGAGTAAAATACTGACTAGGAAGGGCTGAGACTAGAGCACACTTTTGAATTCGAGTTTGTATTCTGTTTAAAAGAAACCATAAATTAGACCATTTGCCCCTGCTGTAAGTGGTTTTTGACTAAGAAGTTCTTAATATTGATATATTATTTGTCATTTTATGAAATAGTATCTTGAAATACATCATATTACACACCTGGATTTTCCTGAAAATTTGTAGCTCGAGAAATTTGTAAGATAACTGGGTCATATTTTAAGATTTTGAAAAACATACTCAAACATAGATCCTAATTAAAGAATGTGATACATTTACTTTTAAAGGCTAAAACAGTATTTCCCAGGACTCTTAAATTCCCATATTCTAATACCAAGGGAAAATAAAGTCTGAACTTAGAGTCTTGATTGTACTGAGAGGGTCTTCCAAAAAGAAAGGCAGTCTTGATGCAATGCAGTAAGCCACACTAACAGTGGGGCATTGCAGGAGAAAAATCTGCAGATGTAAGCCTTCAACAGAATGTATTACAACTTTATGCTGGAGTATTTCCTGTACAGATATACGGCTTGTTTAACTATGATTTCCAAGAGTAGATCACATTAAAATGTTATATAATCCTGATTTCCTCTTTTTGAAAACCTGTAGTTTCTCAACTGGTTCCAAACTTTTAAGTATTTTTTTGTTTTGGTATGATTTCTATTAGTTGAATATGTATAGAAGCTATTCTTTTCCTTCTTCAAAAACAACTAAAAAGCAAATACTAGTAAAAATAGTATTATTAGCTAAAATATTTGAAATTACATACATATCTCTTTTTCATGTTATTACTTAATGTTCGATTTTTTCCTTGAGTTAGACACAAAATACTGATAAATGCCATTATTAGAAGATATTTTACTTTTAATTGACTATTGAAAATCAGTTGTACTGTATGTTCTGCATAAAGAATTTGTTTTTTCCTGTTATAATGATAAATAACTGATTGTAATAAATTTTCTTCATGCTTAAAGGACAGTTAACTGCAGTCACAATCAGGCAAAGCTGGTGTTTTCGAATGTACAATTTTAATGTTTACATTGCTGTAATTTTATCTTAATTTGTATATTAATATACAGATACACATTTATCCAAATTTCAATAATAATATGTAATAAATTGTCCGAAGTATATAATGATATATTGTATACATACACTGCACATTTTTGTCATGTATCAATCCACTATTTTATGCTCAATCCTCACATTCTATGTTCTAAGTATCTGCATACCTACTCTCTTCCAGTCATCAATTAAAAACATTTTACCTATCTTGCTTTTCCAAAATATTCCCCAAGGTGGAATATATTTGATCTTATCATCACCTTGACATTGTGATAAATGTTGTACACATTTTTACTTGGTAAACGAGGTAAAATAAATTTCTTTTAACAAAATGAAGGTTTCATAACAGTTGCTCTTTCAAAAGTTATCAACTAGGAATATTCAAGTGTAAAAATCCCTTTACCTATCCACTGGTGTATGTCAGAAATTGTTTTCTTTAAATGGTGCCTGAAGCATTGGATAACAAATAAACTTTTAAGCAAAACAAGAAGCTTCGAAGGAAAAGCAGGGTAATGAGGTATCCACAGACAGTGTGAAAAGCTCCAGCAGCTTCCTGGGGAGCTTGTGGGATACGCAAATTCTTAGGTCTGAGCATTCACTCCAGGCTCTGCGTGTGCTTAGAATGATGTAAGAAGGGCTTATGCTCTCACCACTGGTTGACCTTAAGGCTCTTCACACGTAGGAGAGGAAGGCTAAGGCAGAGATGAGGGTATGCCTCAACGGCCACATAAAGCACCTCTGCAAGATTGTGGGTGCTTACTGATTCCAGGCCTTTAAAGAAAGGAGAATAATTTGCAAAACTAATGGCTGAACAATTCTCAAATTTACTAAAAAGTATTAGTCTACACATCCAAGAAGTTCAGTGAACTCCACATATGCCAAACTCAAATTTCTGCATGAAATAGGCAAGAAACAGTCTTGACTGAAACTAGAGAGTAGCGACTCATCATACATAAGGGATGCTCAATAAGATGAACAGGTGGTTTCCCATCAGCAGTGGTGGAGACCCAAGGCAGAGAGATAACATATTCAAAGTGCTGAAAGGAATGGGCTGCCAACGTGAAGTAATTTGCCAAATTATGTAACTTGGTAAATGGTAAGAATCAAAATACTGTCTGCATTCAGAGTTCTTTCTAAGAATCCACTTTAAAGAAACTGAAACTGGAATTTTTGGCTGATCATTTCCTTTGCAGTGCAGAAACATTGATGCAGTCCCATTTTTTAATTTTTAAATTGTTTCCCTTGCCTAAGTAAACATATCTCAAAAATATTACTAAGAACAAACTAAAAGAGCTCACCGCCTATGTTTACTTCTAGAAGTTGTATGGCTTCAGGTCTTACATTTCAGTTTTTGATCCATTTTTAATTTATTTTTCTTAACGGAGTGAGAAAATCCAATTTGGTTCTTTTGCATGTAGCTGTCCAGTTTTCTCAAAGTCCCCAGCACCATTGATTGAAGAGGCTATTCTTTCCTCATTGTATATTCTTGCCTACATTGTTGTAGATTTATTGCCCACGAAAGTCTGTACCTATTTCTGGGCTTTGGGTACTGTTCTATTGATCTCTGCATTGGTGTTTGTGCCAGTGCCATACTGTTTTGTTAACTCTAGCTTTGTGATTTAGTTTGAAATCAGAGTGCATGATACCGTCATATTTTTTCTTCTTTCTCAAGACTGTTTTGGCTATTGAGGGTCTTTTGTTTCCATATAAATTTTAGAATTATTTGTTCTGAATATTGCTCTTGGTAATTTGATAGATATTACACTATATCTGTAGGTATTCTTGCATATGATGGTCATTTAAAAATATTAATTCTTACAGTCCATGAATATGGTATATCTCTTCATCTGTTTCCATCATCTTCAGTTTCTTTAATCAGTTACTTACCGTTTTCCAAGGAGAGATTTTTCACCTCTTATGTATATTTACTATACATTGAGAAAATAAATCCTCCCACTGCTAAGTAGTTAAACCACATTAATTTGGACTCTAAAGATGGATTCAAATTTACTAGAAATATGCGGAATAGTTGTGTTAAACAATTGTTTTAACACAATTTAAGTCGTGTCTGGCAACGTCAGGTACTTAACTTTATGTTCGTTATTTGTCAGTTCCATTAAGTCAAGAACCACGTGTTTCTCCCTTGTTGACTGCTGTATCCTGACCTTGCCCTTACCCTAGAAACAATAAATATTTGGTGAACAAATAAAGTATACTTGCTGGGCTAATTAACCTCACTTTTACATATACACTGATGTATGTGTTGTATATATGTGATACATAGTAAAATATATGCTAAATAAAGTGTAGGTGTCAAAAATTGTGAAGTGTTTACCCAATTTGCAAGTGAACAGCTTAGCCTGCTACAGTGTCATGGACACTGGTAGAAAATAGGGGAATGCTGGATCAGAGAAGAAAGACAGAGTATTACCGACAACAGAGTGTCTGCACATGTGCCATTTCCCCAAGCCTCGGTTCCCTTCGAGTAACAGGATCACACAGGGAGATACACTCTAAGAAAAGAACCACAAATTTGGGGAATCTGAATCTTTTGGAAAGGAGGTAAACATGCCTGCCACTTTGTTTGTAGAGAGAGTCGATCTGTGTTTTCCATAGTTAATATATCTGTGTGTGTTTGTGTGTGTGTGTGTGTGTGTGTTTATAATATATATATATGTGTTTATGAGTTTGTATGAATTATATGTATAATATATATATATATCAATCTCTCTTTATTACTTTAAAGTTTTAAAGAGCTTGAGTTTTCTTATTCCATCATCTGATTTGTTTTTTTGGTAAGAAGAGTGAGGCACACATTGAGTCTTTGAATCCACTCAAGTTAAAAATTAGTGTGCAACTAATTTGACATTAGATTTAAGCTTCCCTGATTCCTAGTTAGCGTACTTTACAGTGTACAGTATACATCTGACTATTCCATACAGATGAGTAAAATACTGACTAGGAAGGGCTGAGACTAGAGCACACTTTTGAATTCGAGTTTGTATTCTGTTTAAAAGAAACCATAAATTAGACCATTTGCCCCTGCTGTAAGTGGTTTTTGACTAAGAAGTTCTTAATATTGATATATTATTTGTCATTTTATGAAATAGTATCTTGAAATACATCATATTACACACCTGGATTTTCCTGAAAATTTGTAGCTCGAGAAATTTGTAAGATAACTGGGTCATATTTTAAGATTTTGAAAAACATACTCAAACATAGATCCTAATTAAAGAATGTGATACATTTACTTTTAAAGGCTAAAACAGTATTTCCCAGGACTCTTAAATTCCCATATTCTAATACCAAGGGAAAATAAAGTCTGAACTTAGAGTCTTGATTGTACTGAGAGGGTCTTCCAAAAAGAAAGGCAGTCTTGATGCAATGCAGTAAGCCACACTAACAGTGGGGCATTGCAGGAGAAAAATCTGCAGATGTAAGCCTTCAACAGAATGTATTACAACTTTATGCTGGAGTATTTCCTGTACAGATATACGGCTTGTTTAACTATGATTTCCAAGAGTAGATCACATTAAAATGTTATATAATCCTGATTTCCTCTTTTTGAAAACCTGTAGTTTCTCAACTGGTTCCAAAATTTTAACTATTTTTTTGTTTTGGTATGATTTCTATTAGTTGAATATGTATAGAAGCTATTCTTTTCCTTCTTCAAAAACAACTAAAAAGCAAATACTAGTAAAAATAGTATTATTAGCTAAAATATTTGAAATTACATACATATCTCTTTTTCATGTTATTACTTAATGTTCGATTTTTTCCTTGAGTTAGACACAAAATACTGATAAATGCCATTATTAGAAGATATTTTACTTTTAATTGACTATTGAAAATCAGTTGTACTGTATGTTCTGCATAAAGAATTTGTTTTTTCCTGTTATAATGATAAATAACTGATTGTAATAAATTTTCTTCATGCTTAAAGGACAGTTAACTGCAGTCACAATCAGGCAAAGCTGGTGTTTTCGAATGTACAATTTTAATGTTTACATTGCTGTAATTTTATCTTAATTTGTATATTAATATACAGATACACATTTATCCAAATTTCAATAATAATATGTAATAAATTGTCCGAAGTATATAATGATATATTGTATACATACACTGCACATTTTTGTCATGTATCAATCCACTATTTTATGCTCAATCCTCACATTCTATGTTCTAAGTATCTGCATACCTACTCTCTTCCAGTCATCAATTAAAAACATTTTACCTATCTTGCTTTTCCAAAATATTCCCCAAGGTGGAATATATTTGATCTTATCATCACCTTGACATTGTGATAAATGTTGTACACATTTTTACTTGGTAAACGAGGTAAAATAAATTTCTTTTAACAAAATGAAGGTTTCATAACAGTTGCTCTTTCAAAAGTTATCAACTAGGAATATTCAAGTGTAAAAATCCCTTTACCTATCCACTGGTGTATGTCAGAAATTGTTTTCTTTAAATGGTGCCTGAAGCATTGGATAACAAATAAACTTTTAAGCAAAACAAGAAGCTTCGAAGGAAAAGCAGGGTAATGAGGTATCCACAGACAGTGTGAAAAGCTCCAGCAGCTTCCTGGGGAGCTTGTGGTATACGCAAATTCTTAGGTCTGAGCATTCACTCCAGGCTCTGCGTGTGCTTAGAATGATGTAAGAAGGGCTTATGCTCTCACCACTGGTTGACCTTAAGGCTCTTCACACGTAGGAGAGGAAGGCTAAGGCAGAGATGAGGGTATGCCTCAACGGCCACATAAAGCACCTCTGCAAGATTGTGGGTGCTTACTGATTCCAGGCCTTTAAAGAAAGGAGAATAATTTGCAAAACTAATGGCTGAACAATTCTCAAATTTACTAAAAAGTATTAGTCTACACATCCAAGAAGTTCAGTGAACTCCACATATGCCAAACTCAAATTTCTGCATGAAATAGGCAAGAAACAGTCTTGACTGAAACTAGAGAGTAGCGACTCATCATACATAAGGGATGCTCAATAAGATGAACAGGTGGTTTCCCATCAGCAGTGGTGGAGACCCAAGGCAGAGAGATAACATATTCAAAGTGCTGAAAGGAATGGGCTGCCAACGTGAAGTAATTTGCCAAATTATGTAACTTGGTAAATGGTAAGAATCAAAATACTGTCTGCATTCAGAGTTCTTTCTAAGAATCCACTTTAAAGAAACTGAAACTGGAATTTTTGGCTGATCATTTCCTTTGCAGTGCAGAAACATTGATGCAGTCCCATTTTTTAATTTTTAAATTGTTTCCCTTGCCTAAGTAAACATATCTCAAAAATATTACTAAGAACAAACTAAAAGAGCTCACCGCCTATGTTTACTTCTAGAAGTTGTATGGCTTCAGGTCTTACATTTCAGTTTTTGATCCATTTTTAATTTATTTTTCTTAACGGAGTGAGAAAATCCAATTTGGTTCTTTTGCATGTAGCTGTCCAGTTTTCTCAAAGTCCCCAGCACCATTGATTGAAGAGGCTATTCTTTCCTCATTGTATATTCTTGCCTACATTGTTGTAGATTTATTGCCCACGAAAGTCTGTACCTATTTCTGGGCTTTGGGTACTGTTCTATTGATCTCTGCATTGGTGTTTGTGCCAGTGCCATACTGTTTTGTTAACTATAGCTTTGTGATTTAGTTTGAAATCAGAGTGCATGATACCGTCATATTTTTTCTTCTTTCTCAAGACTGTTTTGGCTATTGAGGGTCTTTTGTTTCCATATAAATTTTAGAATTATTTGTTCTGAATATTGCTCTTGGTAATTTGATAGATATTACACTAAATCTGTAGGTATTCTTGCATATGATGGTCATTTAAAAATATTAATTCTTACAGTCCATGAATATGGTATATCTCTTCATCTGTTTCCATCATCTTCAGTTTCTTTAATCAGTTACTTACCGTTTTCCAAGGAGAGATTTTTCACCTCTTATGTATATTTACTATACATTGAGAAAATAAATCCTCCCACTGCTAAGTAGTTAAACCACATTAATTTGGACTCTAAAGATGGATTCAAATTTACTAGAAATATGCGGAATAGTTGTGTTAAACAATTGTTTTAACACAATTTAAGTCGTGTCTGGCAACGTCAGGTACTTAACTTTATGTTCGTTATTTGTCAGTTCCATTAAGTCAAGAACCACGTGTTTCTCCCTTGTTGACTGCTGTATCCTGACCTTGCCCTTACCCTAGAAACAATAAATATTTGGTGAACAAATAAAGTATACTTGCTGGGCTAATTAACCTCACTTTTACATATACACTGATGTATGTGTTGTATATATGTGATACATAGTAAAATATATGCTAAATAAAGTGTAGGTGTCAAAAATTGTGAAGTGTTTACCCAATTTGCAAGTGAACAGCTTAGCCTGCTACAGTGTCATGGACACTGGTAGAAAATAGGGGAATGCTGGATCAGAGAAGAAAGACAGAGTATTACCGACAACAGAGTGTCTGCACATGTGCCATTTCCCCAAGCCTCGGTTCCCTTCGAGTAACAGGAACACACAGGGAGATACACTCTAAGAAAAGAACCACAAATTTGGGGAATCTGAATCTTTTGGAAAGGAGGTAAACATGCCTGCCACTTTGTTTGTAGAGAGAGTCGATCTGTGTTTTCCATAGTTAATATATCTGTGTGTGTTTGTGTGTGTGTGTGTGTGTGTGTTTATAATATATATATATGTGTTTATGAGTTTGTATGAATTATATGTATAATATATATATATCAATCTCTCTTTATTACTTTAAAGTTTTAAAGAGCTTGAGTTTTCTTATTCCATCATCTGATTTGTTTTTTTGGTAAGAAGAGTGAGGCACACATTGAGTCTTTGAATCCACTCAAGTTAAAAATTAGTGTGCAACTAATTTGACATTAGATTTAAGCTTCCCTGATTCCTAGTTAGCGTACTTTACAGTGTACAGTATACATCTGACTATTCCATACAGATGAGTAAAATACTGACTAGGAAGGGCTGAGACTAGAGCACACTTTTGAATTCGAGTTTGTATTCTGTTTAAAAGAAACCATAAATTAGACCATTTGCCCCTGCTGTAAGTGGTTTTTGACTAAGAAGTTCTTAATATTGATATATTATTTGTCATTTTATGAAATAGTATCTTGAAATACATCATATTACACACCTGGATTTTCCTGAAAATTTGTAGCTCGAGAAATTTGTAAGATAACTGGGTCATATTTTAAGATTTTGAAAAACATACTCAAACATAGATCCTAATTAAAGAATGTGATACATTTACTTTTAAAGGCTAAAACAGTATTTCCCAGGACTCTTAAATTCCCATATTCTAATACCAAGGGAAAATAAAGTCTGAACTTAGAGTCTTGATTGTACTGAGAGGGTCTTCCAAAAAGAAAGGCAGTCTTGATGCAATGCAGTAAGCCACACTAACAGTGGGGCATTGCAGGAGAAAAATCTGCAGATGTAAGCCTTCAACAGAATGTATTACAACTTTATGCTGGAGTATTTCCTGTACAGATATACGGCTTGTTTAACTATGATTTCCAAGAGTAGATCACATTAAAATGTTATATAATCCTGATTTCCTCTTTTTGAAAACCTGTAGTTTCTCAACTGGTTCCAAACTTTTAAGTATTTTTTTGTTTTGGTATGATTACTATTAGTTGAATATGTATAGAAGCTATTCTTTTCCTTCTTCAAAAACAACTAAAAAGCAAATACTAGTAAAAATAGTATTATTAGCTAAAATATTTGAAATTACATACATATCTCTTTTTCATGTTATTACTTAATGTTCGATTTTTTCCTTGAGTTAGACACAAAATACTGATAAATGCCATTATTAGAAGATATTTTACTTTTAATTGACTATTGAAAATCAGTTGTACTGTATGTTCTGCATAAAGAAATTGTTTTTTCCTGTTATAATGATAAATAACTGATTGTAATAAATTTTCTTCATGCTTAAAGGACAGTTAACTGCAGTCACAATCAGGCAAAGCTGGTGTTTTTGAATGTACAATTTTAATGTTTACATTGCTGTAATTTTATCTTAATTTGTATATTAATATACAGATACACATTTATCCAAATTTCAATAATAATATGTAATAAATTGTCCGAAGTATATAATGATATATTGTATACATACACTGCACATTTTTGTCATGTATCAATCCACTATTTTATGCTCAATCCTCACATTCTATGTTCTAAGTATCTGCATACCTACTCTCTTCCAGTCATCAATTAAAAACATTTTACCTATCTTGCTTTTCCAAAATATTCCCCAAGGTGGAATATATTTGATCTTATCATCACCTTGACATTGTGATAAATGTTGTACACATTTTTACTTGGTAAACGAGGTAAAATAAATTTCTTTTAACAAAATAAAGGTTTCATAACAGTTGCTCTTTCAAAAGTTATCAACTAGGAATATTCAAGTGTAAAAATCCCTTTACCTATCCACTGGTGTATGTCAGAAATTGTTTTCTTTAAATGGTGCCTGAAGCATTGGATAACAAATAAACTTTTAAGCAAAACAAGAAGCTTCGAAGGAAAAGCAGGGTAATGAGGTATCCACAGACAGTGTGAAAAGCTCCAGCAGCTTCCTGGGGAGCTTGTGGTATACGCAAATTCTTAGGTCTGAGCATTCACTCCAGGCTCTGCGTGTGCTTAGAATGATGTAAGAAGGGCTTATGCTCTCACCACTGGTTGACCTTAAGGCTCTTCACACGTAGGAGAGGAAGGCTAAGGCAGAGATGAGGGTATGCCTCAACGGCCACATAAAGCACCTCTGCAAGATTGTGGGTGCTTACTGATTCCAGGCCTTTAAAGAAAGGAGAATAATTTGCAAAACTAATGGCTGAACAATTCTCAAATTTACTAAAAAGTATTAGTCTACACATCCAAGAAGTTCAGTGAACTCCACATATGCCAAACTCAAATTTCTGCATGAAATAGGCAAGAAACAGTCTTGACTGAAACTAGAGAGTAGCGACTCATCATACATAGGGGATGCTCAATAAGATGAACAGGTGGTTTCCCATCAGCAGTGGTGGAGACCCAAGGCAGAGAGATAACATATTCAAAGTGCTGAAAGGAATGGGCTGCCAACGTGAAGTAATTTGCCAAATTATGTAACTTGGTAAATGGTAAGAATCAAAATACTGTCTGCATTCAGAGTTCTTTCTAAGAATCCACTTTAAAGAAACTGAAACTGGAATTTTTGGCTGATCATTTCCTTTGCAGTGCAGAAACATTGATGCAGTCCCATTTTTTAATTTTTAAATTGTTTCCCTTGCCTAAGTAAACATATCTCAAAAATATTACTAAGAACAAACTAAAAGAGCTCACCGCCTATGTTTACTTCTAGAAGTTGTATGGCTTCAGGTCTTACATTTCAGTTTTTGATCCATTTTTAATTTATTTTTCTTAACGGAGTGAGAAAATCCAATTTGGTTCTTTTGCATGTAGCTGTCCAGTTTTCTCAAAGTCCCCAGCACCATTGATTGAAGAGGCTATTCTTTCCTCATTGTATATTCTTGCCTACATTGTTGTAGATTTATTGCCCACGAAAGTCTGTACCTATTTCTGGGCTTTGGGTACTGTTCTATTGATCTCTGCATTGGTGTTTGTGCCAGTGCCATACTGTTTTGTTAACTATAGCTTTGTGATTTAGTTTGAAATCAGAGTGCATGATACCGTCATATTTTTTCTTCTTTCTCAAGACTGTTTTGGCTATTGAGGGTCTTTTGTTTCCATATAAATTTTAGAATTATTTGTTCTGAATATTGCTCTTGGTAATTTGATAGATATTACACTAAATCTGTAGGTATTCTTGCATATGATGGTCATTTAAAAATATTAATTCTTACAGTCCATGAATATGGTATATCTCTTCATCTGTTTCCATCATCTTCAGTTTCTTTAATCAGTTACTTACCGTTTTCCAAGGAGAGATTTTTCACCTCTTATGTATATTTACTATACATTGAGAAAATAAATCCTCCCACTGCTAAGTAGTTAAACCACATTAATTTGGACTCTAAAGATGGATTCAAATTTACTAGAAATATGCGGAATAGTTGTGTTAAACAATTGTTTTAACACAATTTAAGTCGTGTCTGGCAACGTCAGGTACTTAACTTTATGTTCGTTATTTGTCAGTTCCATTAAGTCAAGAACCACGTGTTTCTCCCTTGTTGACTGCTGTATCCTGACCTTGCCCTTACCCTAGAAACAATAAATATTTGGTGAACAAATAAAGTATACTTGCTGGGCTAATTAACCTCACTTTTACATATACACTGATGTATGTGTTGTATATATGTGATACATAGTAAAATATATGCTAAATAAAGTGTAGGTGTCAAAAATTGTGAAGTGTTTACCCAATTTGCAAGTGAACAGCTTAGCCTGCTACAGTGTCATGGACACTGGTAGAAAATAGGGGAATGCTGGATCAGAGAAGAAAGACAGAGTATTACCGACAACAGAGTGTCTGCACATGTGCCATTTCCCCAAGCCTCGGTTCCCTTCGAGTAACAGGAACACACAGGGAGATACACTCTAAGAAAAGAACCACAAATTTGGGGAATCTGAATCTTTTGGAAAGGAGGTAAACATGCCTGCCACTTTGTTTGTAGAGAGAGTCGATCTGTGTTTTCCATAGTTAATATATCTGTGTGTGTTTGTGTGTGTGTGTGTGTGTGTGTTTATAATATATATATATGTGTTTATGAGTTTGTATGAATTATATGTATAATATATATATATCAATCTCTCTTTATTACTTTAAAGTTTTAAAGAGCTTGAGTTTTCTTATTCCATCATCTGATTTGTTTTTTTGGTAAGAAGAGTGAGGCACACATTGAGTCTTTGAATCCACTCAAGTTAAAAATTAGTGTGCAACTAATTTGACATTAGATTTAAGCTTCCCTGATTCCTAGTTAGCGTACTTTACAGTGTACAGTATACATCTGACTATTCCATACAGATGAGTAAAATACTGACTAGGAAGGGCTGAGACTAGAGCACACTTTTGAATTCGAGTTTGTATTCTGTTTAAAAGAAACCATAAATTAGACCATTTGCCCCTGCTGTAAGTGTTTTTTGACTAAGAAGTTCTTAATATTGATATATTATTTGTCATTTTATGAAATAGTATCTTGAGATACATCATATTACACACCTGGATTTTCCTGAAAATTTGTAGCTCGAGAAATTTGTAAGATAACTGGGTCATATTTTAAGATTTTGAAAAACATACTCAAACATAGATCCTAATTAAAGAATGTGATACATATACTTTTAAAGGCTAAAACAGTATTTCCCAGGACTCTTAAATTCCCATATTCTAATACCAAGGGAAAATAAAGTCTGAACTTAGAGTCTTGATTGTACTGAGAGGGTCTTCCAAAAAGAAAGGCAGTCTTGATGCAATGCAGTAAGCCACACTAACAGTGGGGCATTGCAGGAGAAAAATCTGCAGATGTAAGCCTTCAACAGAATGTATTACAACTTTATGCTGGAGTATTTCCTGTACAGATATACGGCTTGTTTAACTATGATTTCCAAGAGTAGATCACATTAAAATGTTATATAATCCTGATTTCCTCTTTTTGAAAACCTGTAGTTTCTCAACTGGTTCCAAACTTTTAAGTATTTTTTTGTTTTGGTATGATTTCTATTAGTTGAATATGTATAGAAGCTATTCTTTTCCTTCTTCAAAAACAACTAAAAAGCAAATACTAGTAAAAATAGTATTATTAGCTAAAATATTTGAAATTACATACATATCTCTTTTTCATGTTATTACTTAATGTTCGATTTTTTCCTTGAGTTAGACACAAAATACTGATAAATGCCATTATTAGAAGATATTTTACTTTTAATTGACTATTGAAAATCAGTTGTACTGTATGTTCTGCATAAAGAATTTGTTTTTTCCTGTTATAATGATAAATAACTGATTGTAATAAATTTTCTTCATGCTTAAAGGACAGTTAACTGCAGTCACAATCAGGCAAAGCTGGTGTTTTCGAATGTACAATTTTAATGTTTACATTGCTGTAATTTTATCTTAATTTGTATATTAATATACAGATACACATTTATCCAAATTTCAATAATAATATGTAATAAATTGTCCGAAGTATATAATGATATATTGTATACATACACTGCACATTTTTGTCATGTATCAATCCACTATTTTATGCTCAATCCTCACATTCTATGTTCTAAGTATCTGCATACCTACTCTCTTCCAGTCATCAATTAAAAACATTTTACCTATCTTGCTTTTCCAAAATATTCCCCAAGGTGGAATATATTTGATCTTATCATCACCTTGACATTGTGATAAATGTTGTACACATTTTTACTTGGTAAACGAGGTAAAATAAATTTCTTTTAACAAAATGAAGGTTTCATAACAGTTGCTCTTTCAAAAGTTATCAACTAGGAATATTCAAGTGTAAAAATCCCTTTACCTATCCACTGGTGTATGTCAGAAATTGTTTTCTTTAAATGGTGCCTGAAGCATTGGATAACAAATAAACTTTTAAGCAAAACAAGAAGCTTCGAAGGAAAAGCAGGGTAATGAGGTATCCACAGACAGTGTGAAAAGCTCCAGCAGCTTCCTGGGGAGCTTGTGGTATACGCAAATTCTTAGGTCTGAGCATTCACTCCAGGCTCTGCGTGTGCTTAGAATGATGTAAGAAGGGCTTATGCTCTCACCACTGGTTGACCTTAAGGCTCTTCACACGTAGGAGAGGAAGGCTAAGGCAGAGATGAGGGTATGCCTCAACGGCCACATAAAGCACCTCTGCAAGATTGTGGGTGCTTACTGATTCCAGGCCTTTAAAGAAAGGAGAATAATTTGCAAAACTAATGGCTGAACAATTCTCAAATTTACTAAAAAGTATTAGTCTACACATCCAAGAAGTTCAGTGAACTCCACATATGCCAAACTCAAATTTCTGCATGAAATAGGCAAGAAACAGTCTTGACTGAAACTAGAGAGTAGCGACTCATCATACATAAGGGATGCTCAATAAGATGAACAGGTGGTTTCCCATCAGCAGTGGTGGAGACCCAAGGCAGAGAGATAACATATTCAAAGTGCTGAAAGGAATGGGCTGCCAACGTGAAGTAATTTGCCAAATTATGTAACTTGGTAAATGGTAAGAATCAAAATACTGTCTGCATTCAGAGTTCTTTCTAAGAATCCACTTTAAAGAAACTGAAACTGGAATTTTTGGCTGATCATTTCCTTTGCAGTGCAGAAACATTGATGCAGTCCCATTTTTTAATTTTTAAATTGTTTCCCTTGCCTAAGTAAACATATCTCAAAATTATTACTAAGAACAAACTAAAAGAGCTCACCGCCTATGTTTACTTCTAGAAGTTGTATGGCTTCAGGTCTTACATTTCAGTTTTTGATCCATTTTTAATTTATTTTTCTTAACGGAGTGAGAAAATCCAATTTGGTTCTTTTGCATGTAGCTGTCCAGTTTTCTCAAAGTCCCCAGCACCATTGATTGAAGAGGCTATTCTTTCCTCATTGTATATTCTTGCCTACATTGTTGTAGATTTATTGCCCACGAAAGTCTGTACCTATTTCTGGGCTTTGGGTACTGTTCTATTGATCTCTGCATTGGTGTTTGTGCCAGTGCCATACTGTTTTGTTAACTATAGCTTTGTGATTTAGTTTGAAATCAGAGTGCATGATACCGTCATATTTTTTCTTCTTTCTCAAGACTGTTTTGGCTATTGAGGGTCTTTTGTTTCCATATAAATTTTAGAATTATTTGTTCTGAATATTGCTCTTGGTAATTTGATAAATATTACACTAAATCTGTAGGTATTCTTGCATATGATGGTCATTTAAAAATATTAATTCTTACAGTCCATGAATATGGTATATCTCTTCATCTGTTTCCATCATCTTCAGTTTCTTTAATCAGTTACTTACCGTTTTCCAAGGAGAGATTTTTCACCTCTTATGTATATTTACTATACATTGAGAAAATAAATCCTCCCACTGCTAAGTAGTTAAACCACATTAATTTGGACTCTAAAGATGGATTCAAATTTACTAGAAATATGCGGAATAGTTGTGTTAAACAATTGTTTTAACACAATTTAAGTCGTGTCTGGCAACGTCAGGTACTTAACTTTATGTTCGTTATTTGTCAGTTCCATTAAGTCAAGAACCACGTGTTTCTCCCTTGTTGACTGCTGTATCCTGACCTTGCCCTTACCCTAGAAACAATAAATATTTGGTGAACAAATAAAGTATACTTGCTGGGCTAATTAACCTCACTTTTACATATACACTGATGTATGTGTTGTATATATGTGATACATAGTAAAATATATGCTAAATAAAGTGTAGGTGTCAAAAATTGTGAAGTGTTTACCCAATTTGCAAGTGAACAGCTTAGCCTGCTACAGTGTCATGGACACTGGTAGAAAATAGGGGAATGCTGGATCAGAGAAGAAAGACAGAGTATTACCGACAACAGAGTGTCTGCACATGTGCCATTTCCCCAAGCCTCGGTTCCCTTCGAGTAACAGGAACACACAGGGAGATACACTCTAAGAAAAGAACCACAAATTTGGGGAATCTGAATCTTTTGGAAAGGAGGTAAACATGCCTGCCACTTTGTTTGTAGAGAGAGTCGATCTGTGTTTTCCATAGTTAATATATCTGTGTGTGTTTGTGTGTGTGTGTGTGTGTGTGTTTATAATATATATATATGTGTTTATGAGTTTGTATGAATTATATGTATAATATATATATATCAATCTCTCTTTATTACTTTAAAGTTTTAAAGAGCTTGAGTTTTCTTATTCCATCATCTGATTTGTTTTTTTGGTAAGAAGAGTGAGGCACACATTGAGTCTTTGAATCCACTCAAGTTAAAAATTAGTGTGCAACTAATTTGACATTAGATTTAAGCTTCCCTGATTCCTAGTTAGCGTACTTTACAGTGTACAGTATACATCTGACTATTCCATACAGATGAGTAAAATACTGACTAGGAAGGGCTGAGACTAGAGCACACTTTTGAATTCGAGTTTGTATTCTGTTTAAAAGAAACCATAAATTAGACCATTTGCCCCTGCTGTAAGTGTTTTTTGACTAAGAAGTTCTTAATATTGATATATTATTTGTCATTTTATGAAATAGTATCTTGAAAGACATCATATTACACACCTGGATTTTCCTGAAAATTTGTAGCTCGAGAAATTTGTAAGATAACTGGGTCATATTTTAAGATTTTGAAAAACATACTCAAACATAGATCCTAATTAAAGAATGTGATACATTTACTTTTAAAGGCTAAAACAGTATTTCCCAGGACTCTTAAATTCCCATATTCTAATACCAAGGGAAAATAAAGTCTGAACTTAGAGTCTTGATTGTACTGAGAGGGTCTTCCAAAAAGAAAGGCAGTCTTGATGCAATGCAGTAAGCCACACTAACAGTGGGGCATTGCAGGAGAAAAATCTGCAGATGTAAGCCTTCAACAGAATGTATTACAACTTTATGCTGGAGTATTTCCTGTACAGATATACGGCTTGTTTAACTATGATTTCCAAGAGTAGATCACATTAAAATGTTATATAATCCTGATTTCCTCTTTTTGAAAACCTGTAGTTTCTCAACTGGTTCCAAACTTTTAAGTATTTTTTTGTTTTGGTATGATTTCTATTAGTTGAATATGTATAGAAGCTATTCTTTTCCTTCTTCAAAAACAACTAAAAAGCAAATACTAGTAAAAATAGTATTATTAGCTAAAATATTTGAAATTACATACATATCTCTTTTTCATGTTATTACTTAATGTTCGATTTTTTCCTTGAGTTAGACACAAAATACTGATAAATGCCATTATTAGAAGATATTTTACTTTTAATTGACTATTGAAAATCAGTTGTACTGTATGTTCTGCATAAAGAATTTGTTTTTTCCTGTTATAATGATAAATAACTGATTGTAATAAATTTTCTTCATGCTTAAAGGACAGTTAACTGCAGTCACAATCAGGCAAAGCTGGTGTTTTTGAATGTACAATTTTAATGTTTACATTGCTGTAATTTTATCTTAATTTGTATATTAATATACAGATACACATTTATCCAAATTTCAATAATAATATGTAATAAATTGTCCGAAGTATATAATGATATATTGTATACATACACTGCACATTTTTGTCATGTATCAATCCACTATTTTATGCTCAATCCTCACATTCTATGTTCTAAGTATCTGCATACCTACTCTCTTCCAGTCATCAATTAAAAACATTTTACCTATCTTGCTTTTCCAAAATATTCCCCAAGGTGGAATATATTTGATCTTATCATCACCTTGACATTGTGATAAATGTTGTACACATTTTTACTTGGTAAACGAGGTAAAATAAATTTCTTTTAACAAAATGAAGGTTTCATAACAGTTGCTCTTTCAAAAGTTATCAACTAGGAATATTCAAGTGTAAAAATCCCTTTACCTATCCACTGGTGTATGTCAGAAATTGTTTTCTTTAAATGGTGCCTGAAGCATTGGATAACAAATAAACTTTTAAGCAAAACAAGAAGCTTCGAAGGAAAAGCAGGGTAATGAGGTATCCACAGACAGTGTGAAAAGCTCCAGCAGCTTCCTGGGGAGCTTGTGGGATACGCAAATTCTTAGGTCTGAGCATTCACTCCAGGCTCTGCGTGTGCTTAGAATGATGTAAGAAGGGCTTATGCTCTCACCACTGGTTGACCTTAAGGCTCTTCACACGTAGGAGAGGAAGGCTAAGGCAGAGATGAGGGTATGCCTCAACGGCCACATAAAGCACCTCTGCAAGATTGTGGGTGCTTACTGATTCCAGGCCTTTAAAGAAAGGAGAATAATTTGCAAAACTAATGGCTGAACAATTCTCAAATTTACTAAAAAGTATTAGTCTACACATCCAAGAAGTTCAGTGAACTCCACATATGCCAAACTCAAATTTCTGCATGAAATAGGCAAGAAACAGTCTTGACTGAAACTAGAGAGTAGCGACTCATCATACATAAGGGATGCTCAATAAGATGAACAGGTGGTTTCCCATCAGCAGTGGTGGAGACCCAAGGCAGAGAGATAACATATTCAAAGTGCTGAAAGGAATGGGCTGCCAACGTGAAGTAATTTGCCAAATTATGTAACTTGGTAAATGGTAAGAATCAAAATACTGTCTGCATTCAGAGTTCTTTCTAAGAATCCACTTTAAAGAAACTGAAACTGGAATTTTTGGCTGATCATTTCCTTTGCAGTGCAGAAACATTGATGCAGTCCCATTTTTTAATTTTTAAATTGTTTCCCTTGCCTAAGTAAACATATCTCAAAAATATTACTAAGAACAAACTAAAAGAGCTCACCGCCTATGTTTACTTCTAGAAGTTGTATGGCTTCAGGTCTTACATTTCAGTTTTTGATCCATTTTTAATTTATTTTTCTTAACGGAGTGAGAAAATCCAATTTGGTTCTTTTGCATGTAGCTGTCCAGTTTTCTCAAAGTCCCCAGCACCATTGATTGAAGAGGCTATTCTTTCCTCATTGTATATTCTTGCCTACATTGTTGTAGATTTATTGCCCACGAAAGTCTGTACCTATTTCTGGGCTTTGGGTACTGTTCTATTGATCTCTGCATTGGTGTTTGTGCCAGTGCCATACTGTTTTGTTAACTATAGCTTTGTGATTTAGTTTGAAATCAGAGTGCATGATACCGTCATATTTTTTCTTCTTTCTCAAGACTGTTTTGGCTATTGAGGGTCTTTTGTTTCCATATAAATTTTAGAATTATTTGTTCTGAATATTGCTCTTGGTAATTTGATAAATATTACACTAAATCTGTAGGTATTCTTGCATATGATGGTCATTTAAAAATATTAATTCTTACAGTCCATGAATATGGTATATCTCTTCATCTGTTTCCATCATCTTCAGTTTCTTTAATCAGTTACTTACCGTTTTCCAAGGAGAGATTTTTCACCTCTTATGTATATTTACTATACATTGAGAAAATAAATCCTCCCACTGCTAAGTAGTTAAACCACATTAATTTGGACTCTAAAGATGGATTCAAATTTACTAGAAATATGCGGAATAGTTGTGTTAAACAATTGTTTTAACACAATTTAAGTCGTGTCTGGCAACGTCAGGTACTTAACTTTATGTTCGTTATTTGTCAGTTCCATTAAGTCAAGAACCACGTGTTTCTCCCTTGTTGACTGCTGTATCCTGACCTTGCCCTTACCCTAGAAACAATAAATATTTGGTGAACAAATAAAGTATACTTGCTGGGCTAATTAACCTCACTTTTACATATACACTGATGTATGTGTTGTATATATGTGATACATAGTAAAATATATGCTAAATAAAGTGTAGGTGTCAAAAATTGTGAAGTGTTTACCCAATTTGCAAGTGAACAGCTTAGCCTGCTACAGTGTCATGGACACTGGTAGAAAATAGGGGAATGCTGGATCAGAGAAGAAAGACAGAGTATTACCGACAACAGAGTGTCTGCACATGTGCCATTTCCCCAAGCCTCGGTTCCCTTCGAGTAACAGGAACACACAGGGAGATACACTCTAAGAAAAGAACCACAAATTTGGGGAATCTGAATCTTTTGGAAAGGAGGTAAACATGCCTGCCACTTTGTTTGTAGAGAGAGTCGATCTGTGTTTTCCATAGTTAATATATCTGTGTGTGTTTGTGTGTGTGTGTGTGTGTTTATAATATATATATATGTGTTTATGAGTTTGTATGAATTATATGTATAATATATATATATCAATCTCTCTTTATTACTTTAAAGTTTTAAAGAGCTTGAGTTTTCTTATTCCATCATCTGATTTGTTTTTTTGGTAAGAAGAGTGAGGCACACATTGAGTCTTTGAATCCACTCAAGTTAAAAATTAGTGTGCAACTAATTTGACATTAGATTTAAGCTTCCCTGATTCCTAGTTAGCGTACTTTACAGTGTACAGTATACATCTGACTATTCCATACAGATGAGTAAAATACTGACTAGGAAGGGCTGAGACTAGAGCACACTTTTGAATTCGAGTTTGTATTCTGTTTAAAAGAAACCATAAATTAGACCATTTGCCCCTGCTGTAAGTGTTTTTTGACTAAGAAGTTCTTAATATTGATATATTATTTGTCATTTTATGAAATAGTATCTTGAAAGACATCATATTACACACCTGGATTTTCCTGAAAATTTGTAGCTCGAGAAATTTGTAAGATAACTGGGTCATATTTTAAGATTTTGAAAAACATACTCAAACATAGATCCTAATTAAAGAATGTGATACATTTACTTTTAAAGGCTAAAACAGTATTTCCCAGGACTCTTAAATTCCCATATTCTAATACCAAGGGAAAATAAAGTCTGAACTTAGAGTCTTGATTGTACTGAGAGGGTCTTCCAAAAAGAAAGGCAGTCTTGATGCAATGCAGTAAGCCACACTAACAGTGGGGCATTGCAGGAGAAAAATCTGCAGATGTAAGCCTTCAACAGAATGTATTACAACTTTATGCTGGAGTATTTCCTGTACAGATATACGGCTTGTTTAACTATGATTTCCAAGAGTAGATCACATTAAAATGTTATATAATCCTGATTTCCTCTTTTTGAAAACCTGTAGTTTCTCAACTGGTTCCAAAATTTTAACTATTTTTTTGTTTTGGTATGATTTCTATTAGTTGAATATGTATAGAAGCTATTCTTTTCCTTCTTCAAAAACAACTAAAAAGCAAATACTAGTAAAAATAGTATTATTAGCTAAAATATTTGAAATTACATACATATCTCTTTTTCATGTTATTACTTAATGTTCGATTTTTTTCCTTGAGTTAGACACAAAATACTGATAAATGCCATTATTAGAAGATATTTTACTTTTAATTGACTATTGAAAATCAGTTGTACTGTATGTTCTGCATAAAGAATTTGTTTTTTCCTGTTATAATGATAAATAACTGATTGTAATAAATTTTCTTCATGCTTAAAGGACAGTTAACTGCAGTCACAATCAGGCAAAGCTGGTGTTTTTGAATGTACAATTTTAATGTTTACATTGCTGTAATTTTATCTTAATTTGTATATTAATATACAGATACACATTTATCCAAATTTCAATAATAATATGTAATAAATTGTCCGAAGTATATAATGATATATTGTATACATACACTGCACATTTTTGTCATGTATCAATCCACTATTTTATGCTCAATCCTCACATTCTATGTTCTAAGTATCTGCATACCTACTCTCTTCCAGTCATCAATTAAAAACATTTTACCTATCTTGCTTTTCCAAAATATTCCCCAAGGTGGAATATATTTGATCTTATCATCACCTTGACATTGTGATAAATGTTGTACACATTTTTACTTGGTAAACGAGGTAAAATAAATTTCTTTTAACAAAATGAAGGTTTCATAACAGTTGCTCTTTCAAAAGTTATCAACTAGGAATATTCAAGTGTAAAAATCCCTTTACCTATCCACTGGTGTATGTCAGAAATTGTTTTCTTTAAATGGTGCCTGAAGCATTGGATAACAAATAAACTTTTAAGCAAAACAAGAAGCTTCGAAGGAAAAGCAGGGTAATGAGGTATCCACAGACAGTGTGAAAAGCTCCAGCAGCTTCCTGGGGAGCTTGTGGGATACGCAAATTCTTAGGTCTGAGCATTCACTCCAGGCTCTGCGTGTGCTTAGAATGATGTAAGAAGGGCTTATGCTCTCACCACTGGTTGACCTTAAGGCTCTTCACACGTAGGAGAGGAAGGCTAAGGCAGAGATGAGGGTATGCCTCAACGGCCACATAAAGCACCTCTGCAAGATTGTGGGTGCTTACTGATTCCAGGCCTTTAAAGAAAGGAGAATAATTTGCAAAACTAATGGCTGAACAATTCTCAAATTTACTAAAAAGTATTAGTCTACACATCCAAGAAGTTCAGTGAACTCCACATATGCCAAACTCAAATTTCTGCATGAAATAGGCAAGAAACAGTCTTGACTGAAACTAGAGAGTAGCGACTCATCATACATAAGGGATGCTCAATAAGATGAACAGGTGGTTTCCCATCAGCAGTGGTGGAGACCCAAGGCAGAGAGATAACATATTCAAAGTGCTGAAAGGAATGGGCTGCCAACGTGAAGTAATTTGCCAAATTATGTAACTTGGTAAATGGTAAGAATCAAAATACTGTCTGCATTCAGAGTTCTTTCTAAGAATCCACTTTAAAGAAACTGAAACTGGAATTTTTGGCTGATCATTTCCTTTGCAGTGCAGAAACATTGATGCAGTCCCATTTTTTAATTTTTAAATTGTTTCCCTTGCCTAAGTAAACATATCTCAAAAATATTACTAAGAACAAACTAAAAGAGCTCACCGCCTATGTTTACTTCTAGAAGTTGTATGGTTTCAGGTCTTACATTTCAGTTTTTGATCCATTTTTAATTTATTTTTCTTAACGGAGTGAGAAAATCCAATTTGGTTCTTTTGCATGTAGCTGTCCAGTTTTCTCAAAGTCCCCAGCACCATTGATTGAAGAGGCTATTCTTTCCTCATTGTATATTCTTGCCTACATTGTTGTAGATTTATTGCCCACGAAAGTCTGTACCTATTTCTGGGCTTTGGGTACTGTTCTATTGATCTCTGCATTGGTGTTTGTGCCAGTGCCATACTGTTTTGTTAACTATAGCTTTGTGATTTAGTTTGAAATCAGAGTGCATGATACCGTCATATTTTTTCTTCTTTCTCAAGACTGTTTTGGCTATTGAGGGTCTTTTGTTTCCATATAAATTTTAGAATTATTTGTTCTGAATATTGCTCTTGGTAATTTGATAAATATTACACTAAATCTGTAGGTATTCTTGCATATGATGGTCATTTAAAAATATTAATTCTTACAGTCCATGAATATGGTATATCTCTTCATCTGTTTCCATCATCTTCAGTTTCTTTAATCAGTTACTTACCGTTTTCCAAGGAGAGATTTTTCACCTCTTATGTATATTTACTATACATTGAGAAAATAAATCCTCCCACTGCTAAGTAGTTAAACCACATTAATTTGGACTCTAAAGATGGATTCAAATTTACTAGAAATATGCGGAATAGTTGTGTTAAACAATTGTTTTAACACAATTTAAGTCGTGTCTGGCAACGTCAGGTACTTAACTTTATGTTCGTTATTTGTCAGTTCCATTAAGTCAAGAACCACGTGTTTCTCCCTTGTTGACTGCTGTATCCTGACCTTGCCCTTACCCTAGAAACAATAAATATTTGGTGAACAAATAAAGTATACTTGCTGGGCTAATTAACCTCACTTTTACATATACACTGATGTATGTGTTGTATATATGTGATACATAGTAAAATATATGCTAAATAAAGTGTAGGTGTCAAAAATTGTGAAGTGTTTACCCAATTTGCAAGTGAACAGCTTAGCCTGCTACAGTGTCATGGACACTGGTAGAAAATAGGGGAATGCTGGATCAGAGAAGAAAGACAGAGTATTACTGACAACAGAGTGTCTGCACATGTGCCATTTCCCCAAGCCTCGGTTCCCTTCGAGTAACAGGAACACACAGGGAGATACACTCTAAGAAAAGAACCACAAATTTGGGGAATCTGAATCTTTTGGAAAGGAGGTAAACATGCCTGCCACTTTGTTTGTAGAGAGAGTCGATCTGTGTTTTCCATAGTTAATATATCTGTGTGTGTTTGTGTGTGTGTGTGTGTGTGTGTTTATAATATATATATATGTGTTTATGAGTTTGTATGAATTATATGTATAATATATATATATCAATCTCTCTTTATTACTTTAAAGTTTTAAAGAGCTTGAGTTTTCTTATTCCATCATCTGATTTGTTTTTTTGGTAAGAAGAGTGAGGCACACATTGAGTCTTTGAATCCACTCAAGTTAAAAATTAGTGTGCAACTAATTTGACATTAGATTTAAGCTTCCCTAATTCCTAGTTAGCGTACTTTACAGTGTACAGTATACATCTGACTATTCCATACAGATGAGTAAAATACTGACTAGGAAGGGCTGAGACTAGAGCACACTTTTGAATTCGAGTTTGTATTCTGTTTAAAAGAAACCATAAATTAGACCATTTGCCCCTGCTGTAAGTGTTTTTTGACTAAGAAGTTCTTAATATTGATATATTATTTGTCATTTTATGAAATAGTATCTTGAAATATATCGTATTACACACCTGGATTTTCCTGAAAATTTGTAGCTCGAGAAATTTGTAAGATAACTGGGTCATATTTTAAGATTTTGAAAAACATACTCAAACATAGATCCTAATTAAAGAATGTGATACATTTACTTTTAAAGGCTAAAACAGTATTTCCCAGGACTCTTAAATTCCCATATTCTAATACCAAGGGAAAATAAAGTCTGAACTTAGAGTCTTGATTGTACTGAGAGGGTCTTCCAAAAAGAAAGGCAGTCTTGATGCAATGCAGTAAGCCACACTAACAGTGGGGCATTGCAGGAGAAAAATCTGCAGATGTAAGCCTTCAACAGAATGTATTACAACTTTATGCTGGAGTATTTCCTGTACAGATATACGGCTTGTTTAACTATGATTTCCAAGAGTAGATCACATTAAAATGTTATATAATCCTGATTTCCTCTTTTTGAAAACCTGTAGTTTCTCAACTGGTTCCAAAATTTTAACTATTTTTTTGTTTTGGTATGATTTCTATTAGTTGAATATGTATAGAAGCTATTCTTTTCCTTCTTCAAAAACAACTAAAAAGCAAATACTAGTAAAAATAGTATTATTAGCTAAAATATTTGAAATTACATACATATCTCTTTTTCATGTTATTACTTAATGTTCGATTTTTTTCCTTGAGTTAGACACAAAATACTGATAAATGCCATTATTAGAAGATATTTTACTTTTAATTGACTATTGAAAATCAGTTGTACTGTATGTTCTGCATAAAGAATTTGTTTTTTCCTGTTATAATGATAAATAACTGATTGTAATAAATTTTCTTCATGCTTAAAGGACAGTTAACTGCAGTCACAATCAGGCAAAGCTGGTGTTTTTGAATGTACAATTTTAATGTTTACATTGCTGTAATTATATCTTAATTTGTATATTAATATACAGATACACATTTATCCAAATTTCAATAATAATATGTAATAAATTGTCCGAAGTATATAATGATATATTGTATACATACACTGCACATTTTTGTCATGTATCAATCCACTATTTTATGCTCAATCCTCACATTCTATGTTCTAAGTATCTGCATACCTACTCTCTTCCAGTCATCAATTAAAAACATTTTACCTATCTTGCTTTTCCAAAATATTCCCCAAGGTGGAATATATTTGATCTTATCATCACCTTGACATTGTGATAAATGTTGTACACATTTTTACTTTGTAAACGAGGTGAAATAAATTTCTTTTCACAAAATGAATGTTTCATAACAGTTGCTCTTTCAAAAGTTATCAACTAGGAATATTCAAGTGTAAAAATCCCTTTACCTATCCACTGGTGTATGTCAGAAATAGTTTTCTTTAAATGGTGCCTGAAGCATTGGATAACAAATAAACTTTTAAGCAAAACAAGAAGCTTCGAAGGAAAAGCAGGGTAATGAGGTATCCACAGACAGTGTGAAAAGCTCCAGCAGCTTCCTGGGGAGCTTGTGGTATACGCAAATTCTTAGGTCTGAGCATTCACTCCAGGCTCTGCGTGTGCTTAGAATGATGTAAGAAGGGCTTATGCTCTCACCACTGGTTGACCTTAAGGCTCTTCACACGTAGGAGAGGAAGGCTAAGGCAGAGATGAGGGTATGCCTCAACGGCCACATAAAGCACCTCTGCAAGATTGTGGGTGCTTACTGATTCCAGGCCTTTAAAGAAAGGAGAATAATTTGCAAAACTAATGGCTGAACAATTCTCAAATTTACTAAAAAGTATTAGTCTACACATCCAAGAAGTTCAGTGAACTCCACATATGCCAAACTCAAATTTCTGCATGAAATAGGCAAGAAACAGTCTTGACTGAAACTAGAGAGTAGCGACTCATCATACATAAGGGATGCTCAATAAGATGAACAGGTGGTTTCCCATCAGCAGTGGTGGAGACCCAAGGCAGAGAGATAACATATTCAAAGTGCTGAAAGGAATGGGCTGCCAACGTGAAGTAATTTGCCAAATTATGTAACTTGGTAAATGGTAAGAATCAAAATACTGTCTGCATTCAGAGTTCTTTCTAAGAATCCACTTTAAAGAAACTGAAACTGGAATTTTTGGCTGATCATTTCCTTTGCAGTGCAGAAACATTGATGCAGTCCCATTTTTTAATTTTTAAATTGTTTCCCTTGCCTAAGTAAACATATCTCAAAATTATTACTAAGAACAAACTAAAAGAGCTCACCGCCTATGTTTACTTCTAGAAGTTGTATGGCTTCAGGTCTTACATTTCAGTTTTTGATCCATTTTTAATTTATTTTTCTTAACGGAGTGAGAAAATCCAATTTGGTTCTTTTGCATGTAGCTGTCCAGTTTTCTCAAAGTCCCCAGCACCATTGATTGAAGAGGCTATTCTTTCCTCATTGTATATTCTTGCCTACATTGTTGTAGATTTATTGCCCACGAAAGTCTGTACCTATTTCTGGGCTTTGGGTACTGTTCTATTGATCTCTGCATTGGTGTTTGTGCCAGTGCCATACTGTTTTGTTAACTATAGCTTTGTGATTTAGTTTGAAATCAGAGTGCATGATACCGTCATATTTTTTCTTCTTTCTCAAGACTGTTTTGGCTATTGAGGGTCTTTTGTTTCCATATAAATTTTAGAATTATTTGTTCTGAATATTGCTCTTGGTAATTTGATAAATATTACACTAAATCTGTAGGTATTCTTGCATATGATGGTCATTTAAAAATATTAATTCTTACAGTCCATGAATATGGTATATCTCTTCATCTGTTTCCATCATCTTCAGTTTCTTTAATCAGTTACTTACCGTTTTCCAAGGAGAGATTTTTCACCTCTTATGTATATTTACTATACATTGAGAAAATAAATCCTCCCACTGCTAAGTAGTTAAACCACATTAATTTGGACTCTAAAGATGGATTCAAATTTACTAGAAATATGCGGAATAGTTGTGTTAAACAATTGTTTTAACACAATTTAAGTCGTGTCTGGCAACGTCAGGTACTTAACTTTATGTTCGTTATTTGTCAGTTCCATTAAGTCAAGAACCACGTGTTTCTCCCTTGTTGACTGCTGTATCCTGACCTTGCCCTTACCCTAGAAACAATAAATATTTGGTGAACAAATAAAGTATACTTGCTGGGCTAATTAACCTCACTTTTACATATACACTGATGTATGTGTTGTATATATGTGATACATAGTAAAATATATGCTAAATAAAGTGTAGGTGTCAAAAATTGTGAAGTGTTTACCCAATTTGCAAGTGAACAGCTTAGCCTGCTACAGTGTCATGGACACTGGTAGAAAATAGGGGAATGCTGGATCAGAGAAGAAAGACAGAGTATTATCGACAACAGAGTGTCTGCACATGTGCCATTTCCCCAAGCCTCGGTTCCCTTCGAGTAACAGGAACACACAGGGAGATACACTCTAAGAAAAGAACCACAAATTTGGGGAATCTGAATTTTTTGGAAAGGAGGTAAACATGCCTGCCACTTTGTTTGTAGAGAGAGTCGATCTGTGTTTTCCATAGTTAATATATCTGTGTGTGTTTGTGTGTGTGTGTGTGTTTATAATATATATATATGTGTTTATGAGTTTGTATGAATTATATGTATAATATATATATATCAATCTCTCTTTATTACTTTAAAGTTTTAAAGAGCTTGAGTTTTCTTATTCCATCATCTGATTTGTTTTTTTGGTAAGAAGAGTGAGGCACACATTGAGTCTTTGAATCCACTCAAGTTAAAAATTAGTGTGCAACTAATTTGACATTAGATTTAAGCTTCCCTGATTCCTAGTTAGCGTACTTTACAGTGTACAGTATACATCTGACTATTCCATACAGATGAGTAAAATACTGACTAGGAAGGGCTGAGACTAGAGCACACTTTTGAATTCGAGTTTGTATTCTGTTTAAAAGAAACCATAAATTAGACCATTTGCCCCTGCTGTAAGTGTTTTTTGACTAAGAAGTTCTTAATATTGATATATTATTTGTCATTTTATGAAATAGTATCTTGAAAGACATCATATTACACACCTGGATTTTCCTGAAAATTTGTAGCTCGAGAAATTTGTAAGATAACTGGGTCATATTTTAAGATTTTGAAAAACATACTCAAACATAGATCCTAATTAAAGAATGTGATACATTTACTTTTAAAGGCTAAAACAGTATTTCCCAGGACTCTTAAATTCCCATATTCTAATACCAAGGGAAAATAAAGTCTGAACTTAGAGTCTTGATTGTACTGAGAGGGTCTTCCAAAAAGAAAGGCAGTCTTGATGCAATGCAGTAAGCCACACTAACAGTGGGGCATTGCAGGAGAAAAATCTGCAGATGTAAGCCTTCAACAGAATGTATTACAACTTTATGCTGGAGTATTTCCTGTACAGATATACGGCTTGTTTAACTATGATTTCCAAGAGTAGATCACATTAAAATGTTATATAATCCTGATTTCCTCTTTTTGAAAACCTGTAGTTTCTCAACTGGTTCCAAACTTTTAAGTATTTTTTTGTTTTGGTATGATTTCTATTAGTTGAATATGTATAGAAGCTATTCTTTTCCTTCTTCAAAAACAACTAAAAAGCAAATACTAGTAAAAATAGTATTATTAGCTAAAATATTTGAAATTACATACATATCTCTTTTTCATGTTATTACTTAATGTTCGATTTTTTCCTTGAGTTAGACACAAAATACTGATAAATGCCATTATTAGAAGATATTTTACTTTTAATTGACTATTGAAAATCAGTTGTACTGTATGTTCTGCATAAAGAATTTGTTTTTTCCTGTTATAATGATAAATAACTGATTGTAATAAATTTTCTTCATGCTTAAAGGACAGTTAACTGCAGTCACAATCAGGCAAAGCTGGTGTTTTTGAATGTACAATTTTAATGTTTACATTGCTGTAATTTTATCTTAATTTGTATATTAATATACAGATACACATTTATCCAAATTTCAATAATAATATGTAATAAATTGTCCGAAGTATATAATGATATATTGTATACATACACTGCACATTTTTGTCATGTATCAATCCACTATTTTATGCTCAATCCTCACATTCTATGTTCTAAGTATCTGCATACCTACTCTCTTCCAGTCATCAATTAAAAACATTTTACCTATCTTGCTTTTCCAAAATATTCCCCAAGGTGGAATATATTTGATCTTATCATCACCTTGACATTGTGATAAATGTTGTACACATTTTTACTTGGTAAACGAGGTAAAATAAATTTCTTTTAACAAAATGAAGGTTTCATAACAGTTGCTCTTTCAAAAGTTATCAACTAGGAATATTCAAGTGTAAAAATCCCTTTACCTATCCACTGGTGTATGTCAGAAATTGTTTTCTTTAAATGGTGCCTGAAGCATTGGATAACAAATAAACTTTTAAGCAAAACAAGAAGCTTCGAAGGAAAAGCAGGGTAATGAGGTATCCACAGACAGTGTGAAAAGCTCCAGCAGCTTCCTGGGGAGCTTGTGGTATACGCAAATTCTTAGGTCTGAGCATTCACTCCAGGCTCTGCGTGTGCTTAGAATGATGTAAGAAGGGCTTATGCTCTCACCACTGGTTGACCTTAAGGCTCTTCACACGTAGGAGAGGAAGGCTAAGGCAGAGATGAGGGTATGCCTCAACGGCCACATAAAGCACCTCTGCAAGATTGTGGGTGCTTACTGATTCCAGGCCTTTAAAGAAAGGAGAATAATTTGCAAAACTAATGGCTGAACAATTCTCAAATTTACTAAAAAGTATTAGTCTACACATCCAAGAAGTTCAGTGAACTCCACATATGCCAAACTCAAATTTCTGCATGAAATAGGCAAGAAACAGTCTTGACTGAAACTAGAGAGTAGCGACTCATCATACATAAGGGATGCTCAATAAGATGAACAGGTGGTTTCCCATCAGCAGTGGTGGAGACCCAAGGCAGAGAGATAACATATTCAAAGTGCTGAAAGGAATGGGCTGCCAACGTGAAGTAATTTGCCAAATTATGTAACTTGGTAAATGGTAAGAATCAAAATACTGTCTGCATTCAGAGTTCTTTCTAAGAATCCACTTTAAAGAAACTGAAACTGGAATTTTTGGCTGATCATTTCCTTTGCAGTGCAGAAACATTGATGCAGTCCCATTTTTTAATTTTTAAATTGTTTCCCTTGCCTAAGTAAACATATCTCAAAAATATTACTAAGAACAAACTAAAAGAGCTCACCGCCTATGTTTACTTCTAGAAGTTGTATGGCTTCAGGTCTTACATTTCAGTTTTTGATCCATTTTTAATTTATTTTTCTTAACGGAGTGAGAAAATCCAATTTGGTTCTTTTGCATGTAGCTGTCCAGTTTTCTCAAAGTCCCCAGCACCATTGATTGAAGAGGCTATTCTTTCCTCATTGTATATTCTTGCCTACATTGTTGTAGATTTATTGCCCACGAAAGTCTGTACCTATTTCTGGGCTTTGGGTACTGTTCTATTGATCTCTGCATTGGTGTTTGTGCCAGTGCCATACTGTTTTGTTAACTATAGCTTTGTGATTTAGTTTGAAATCAGAGTGCATGATACCGTCATATTTTTTCTTCTTTCTCAAGACTGTTTTGGCTATTGAGGGTCTTTTGTTTCCATATAAATTTTAGAATTATTTGTTCTGAATATTGCTCTTGGTAATTTGATAAATATTACACTAAATCTGTAGGTATTCTTGCATATGATGGTCATTTAAAAATATTAATTCTTACAGTCCATGAATATGGTATATCTCTTCATCTGTTTCCATCATCTTCAGTTTCTTTAATCAGTTACTTACCGTTTTCCAAGGAGAGATTTTTCACCTCTTATGTATATTTACTATACATTGAGAAAATAAATCCTCCCACTGCTAAGTAGTTAAACCACATTAATTTGGACTCTAAAGATGGATTCAAATTTACTAGAAATATGCGGAATAGTTGTGTTAAACAATTGTTTTAACACAATTTAAGTCGTGTCTGGCAACGTCAGGTACTTAACTTTATGTTCGTTATTTGTCAGTTCCATTAAGTCAAGAACCACGTGTTTCTCCCTTGTTGACTGCTGTATCCTGACCTTGCCCTTACCCTAGAAACAATAAATATTTGGTGAACAAATAAAGTATACTTGCTGGGCTAATTAACCTCACTTTTACATATACACTGATGTATGTGTTGTATATATGTGATACATAGTAAAATATATGCTAAATAAAGTGTAGGTGTCAAAAATTGTGAAGTGTTTACCCAATTTGCAAGTGAACAGCTTAGCCTGCTACAGTGTCATGGACACTGGTAGAAAATAGGGGAATGCTGGATCAGAGAAGAAAGACAGAGTATTACCGACAACAGAGTGTCTGCACATGTGCCATTTCCCCAAGCCTCGGTTCCCTTCGAGTAACAGGAACACACAGGGAGATACACTCTAAGAAAAGAACCACAAATTTGGGGAATCTGAATCTTTTGGAAAGGAGGTAAACATGCCTGCCACTTTGTTTGTAGAGAGAGTCGATCTGTGTTTTCCATAGTTAATATATCTGTGTGTGTTTGTGTGTGTGTGTGTGTTTATAATATATATATATGTGTTTATGAGTTTGTATGAATTATATGTATAATATATATATATCAATCTCTCTTTATTACTTTAAAGTTTTAAAGAGCTTGAGTTTTCTTATTCCATCATCTGATTTGTTTTTTTGGTAAGAAGAGTGAGGCACACATTGAGTCTTTGAATCCACTCAAGTTAAAAATTAGTGTGCAACTAATTTGACATTAGATTTAAGCTTCCCTGATTCCTAGTTAGCGTACTTTACAGTGTACAGTATACATCTGACTATTCCATACAGATGAGTAAAATACTGACTAGGAAGGGCTGAGACTAGAGCACACTTTTGAATTCGAGTTTGTATTCTGTTTAAAAGAAACCATAAATTAGACCATTTGCCCCTGCTGTAAGTGGTTTTTGACTAAGAAGTTCTTAATATTGATATATTATTTGTCATTTTATGAAATAGTATCTTGAAATACATCATATTACACACCTGGATTTTCCTGAAAATTTGTAGCTCGAGAAATTTGTAAGATAACTGGGTCATATTTTAAGATTTTGAAAAACATACTCAAACATAGATCCTAATTAAAGAATGTGATACATTTACTTTTAAAGGCTAAAACAGTATTTCCCAGGACTCTTAAATTCCCATATTCTAATACCAAGGGAAAATAAAGTCTGAACTTAGAGTCTTGATTGTACTGAGAGGGTCTTCCAAAAAGAAAGGCAGTCTTGATGCAATGCAGTAAGCCACACTAACAGTGGGGCATTGCAGGAGAAAAATCTGCAGATGTAAGCCTTCAACAGAATGTATTACAACTTTATGCTGGAGTATTTCCTGTACAGATATACGGCTTGTTTAACTATGATTTCCAAGAGTAGATCACATTAAAATGTTATATAATCCTGATTTCCTCTTTTTGAAAACCTGTAGTTTCTCAACTGGTTCCAAAATTTTAACTATTTTTTTGTTTTGGTATGATTTCTATTAGTTGAATATGTATAGAAGCTATTCTTTTCCTTCTTCAAAAACAACTAAAAAGCAAATACTAGTAAAAATAGTATTATTAGCTAAAATATTTGAAATTACATACATATCTCTTTTTCATGTTATTACTTAATGTTCAATTTTTTCCTTGAGTTAGACACAAAATACTGATAAATGCCATTATTAGAAGATATTTTACTTTTAATTGACTATTGAAAATCAGTTGTACTGTATGTTCTGCATAAAGAATTTGTTTTTTCCTGTTATAATGATAAATAACTGATTGTAATAAATTTTCTTCATGCTTAAAGGACAGTTAACTGCAGTCACAATCAGGCAAAGCTGGTGTTTTTGAATGTACAATTTTAATGTTTACATTGCTGTAATTTTATCTTAATTTGTATATTAATATACAGATACACATTTATCCAAATTTCAATAATAATATGTAATAAATTGTCCGAAGTATATAATGATATATTGTATACATACACTGCACATTTTTGTCATGTATCAATCCACTATTTTATGCTCAATCCTCACATTCTATGTTCTAAGTATCTGCATACCTACTCTCTTCCAGTCATCAATTAAAAACATTTTACCTATCTTGCTTTTCCAAAATATTCCCCAAGGTGGAATATATTTGATCTTATCATCACCTTGACATTGTGATAAATGTTGTACACATTTTTACTTGGTAAACGAGGTAAAATAAATTTCTTTTAACAAAATGAAGGTTTCATAACAGTTGCTCTTTCAAAAGTTATCAACTAGGAATATTCAAGTGTAAAAATCCCTTTACCTATCCACTGGTGTATGTCAGAAATTGTTTTCTTTAAATGGTGCCTGAAGCATTGGATAACAAATAAACTTTTAAGCAAAACAAGAAGCTTCGAAGGAAAAGCAGGGTAATGAGGTATCCACAGACAGTGTGAAAAGCTCCAGCAGCTTCCTGGGGAGCTTGTGGTATACGCAAATTCTTAGGTCTGAGCATTCACTCCAGGCTCTGCGTGTGCTTAGAATGATGTAAGAAGGGCTTATGCTCTCACCACTGGTTGACCTTAAGGCTCTTCACACGTAGGAGAGGAAGGCTAAGGCAGAGATGAGGGTATGCCTCAACGGCCACATAAAGCACCTCTGCAAGATTGTGGGTGCTTACTGATTCCAGGCCTTTAAAGAAAGGAGAATAATTTGCAAAACTAATGGCTGAACAATTCTCAAATTTACTAAAAAGTATTAGTCTACACATCCAAGAAGTTCAGTGAACTCCACATATGCCAAACTCAAATTTCTGCATGAAATAGGCAAGAAACAGTCTTGACTGAAACTAGAGAGTAGCGACTCATCATACATAAGGGATGCTCAATAAGATGAACAGGTGGTTTCCCATCAGCAGTGGTGGAGACCCAAGGCAGAGAGATAACATATTCAAAGTGCTGAAAGGAATGGGCTGCCAACGTGAAGTAATTTGCCAAATTATGTAACTTGGTAAATGGTAAGAATCAAAATACTGTCTGCATTCAGAGTTCTTTCTAAGAATCCACTTTAAAGAAACTGAAACTGGAATTTTTGGCTGATCATTTCCTTTGCAGTGCAGAAACATTGATGCAGTCCCATTTTTTAATTTTTAAATTGTTTCCCTTGCCTAAGTAAACATATCTCAAAAATATTACTAAGAACAAACTAAAAGAGCTCACCGCCTATGTTTACTTCTAGAAGTTGTATGGCTTCAGGTCTTACATTTCAGTTTTTGATCCATTTTTAATTTATTTTTCTTAACGGAGTGAGAAAATCCAATTTGGTTCTTTTGCATGTAGCTGTCCAGTTTTCTCAAAGTCCCCAGCACCATTGATTGAAGAGGCTATTCTTTCCTCATTGTATATTCTTGCCTACATTGTTGTAGATTTATTGCCCACGAAAGTCTGTACCTATTTCTGGGCTTTGGGTACTGTTCTATTGATCTCTGCATTGGTGTTTGTGCCAGTGCCATACTGTTTTGTTAACTATAGCTTTGTGATTTAGTTTGAAATCAGAGTGCATGATACCGTCATATTTTTTCTTCTTTCTCAAGACTGTTTTGGCTATTGAGGGTCTTTTGTTTCCATATAAATTTTAGAATTATTTGTTCTGAATATTGCTCTTGGTAATTTGATAAATATTACACTAAATCTGTAGGTATTCTTGCATATGATGGTCATTTAAAAATATTAATTCTTACAGTCCATGAATATGGTATATCTCTTCATCTGTTTCCATCATCTTCAGTTTCTTTAATCAGTTACTTACCGTTTTCCAAGGAGAGATTTTTCACCTCTTATGTATATTTACTATACATTGAGAAAATAAATCCTCCCACTGCTAAGTAGTTAAACCACATTAATTTGGACTCTAAAGATGGATTCAAATTTACTAGAAATATGCGGAATAGTTGTGTTAAACAATTGTTTTAACACAATTTAAGTCGTGTCTGGCAACGTCAGGTACTTAACTTTATGTTCGTTATTTGTCAGTTCCATTAAGTCAAGAACCACGTGTTTCTCCCTTGTTGACTGCTGTATCCTGACCTTGCCCTTACCCTAGAAACAATAAATATTTGGTGAACAAATAAAGTATACTTGCTGGGCTAATTAACCTCACTTTTACATATACACTGATGTATGTGTTGTATATATGTGATACATAGTAAAATATATGCTAAATAAAGTGTAGGTGTCAAAAATTGTGAAGTGTTTACCCAATTTGCAAGTGAACAGCTTAGCCTGCTACAGTGTCATGGACACTGGTAGAAAATAGGGGAATGCTGGATCAGAGAAGAAAGACAGAGTATTATCGACAACAGAGTGTCTGCACATGTGCCATTTCCCCAAGCCTCGGTTCCCTTCGAGTAACAGGAACACACAGGGAGATACACTCTAAGAAAAGAACCACAAATTTGGGGAATCTGAATTTTTTGGAAAGGAGGTAAACATGCCTGCCACTTTGTTTGTAGAGAGAGTCGATCTGTGTTTTCCATAGTTAATATATCTGTGTGTGTTTGTGTGTGTGTGTGTGTGTGTGTTTATAATATATATATATGTGTTTATGAGTTTGTATGAATTATATGTATAATATATATATATCAATCTCTCTTTATTACTTTAAAGTTTTAAAGAGCTTGAGTTTTCTTATTCCATCATCTGATTTGTTTTTTTGGTAAGAAGAGTGAGGCACACATTGAGTCTTTGAATCCACTCAAGTTAAAAATTAGTGTGCAACTAATTTGACATTAGATTTAAGCTTCCCTGATTCCTAGTTAGCGTACTTTACAGTGTACAGTATACATCTGACTATTCCATACAGATGAGTAAAATACTGACTAGGAAGGGCTGAGACTAGAGCACACTTTTGAATTCGAGTTTGTATTCTGTTTAAAAGAAACCATAAATTAGACCATTTGCCCCTGCTGTAAGTGTTTTTTGACTAAGAAGTTCTTAATATTGATATATTATTTGTCATTTTATGAAATAGTATCTTGAAATATATCGTATTACACACCTGGATTTTCCTGAAAATTTGTAGCTCGAGAAATTTGTAAGATAACTGGGTCATATTTTAAGATTTTGAAAAACATACTCAAACATAGATCCTAATTAAAGAATGTGATACATTTACTTTTAAAGGCTAAAACAGTATTTCCCAGGACTCTTAAATTCCCATATTCTAATACCAAGGGAAAATAAAGTCTGAACTTAGAGTCTTGATTGTACTGAGAGGGTCTTCCAAAAAGAAAGGCAGTCTTGATGCAATGCAGTAAGCCACACTAACAGTGGGGCATTGCAGGAGAAAAATCTGCAGATGTAAGCCTTCAACAGAATGTATTACAACTTTATGCTGGAGTATTTCCTGTACAGATATACGGCTTGTTTAACTATGATTTCCAAGAGTAGATCACATTAAAATGTTATATAATCCTGATTTCCTCTTTTTGAAAACCTGTAGTTTCTCAACTGGTTCCAAAATTTTAACTATTTTTTTGTTTTGGTATGATTTCTATTAGTTGAATATGTATAGAAGCTATTCTTTTCCTTCTTCAAAAACAACCAAAAAACAAATACTAGTAAAAATAGTATTATTAGCTAAAATATTTGAAATTACATACATATCTCTTTTTCATGTTATTACTTAATGTTCGATTTTTTCCTTGAGTTAGACACAAAATACTGATAAATGCCATTATTAGAAGATATTTTACTTTTAATTGACTAATGAAAATCAGTTGTACTGTATGTTCTGCATAAAGAATTTGTTTTTTCCTGTTATAATGATAAATAACTGATTGTAATAAATTTTCTTCATGCTTAAAGGACAGTTAACTGCAGTCACAATCAGGCAAAGCTGGTGTTTTTGAATGTACAATTTTAATGTTTACATTGCTGTAATTTTATCTTAATTTGTATATTAATATACAGATACACATTTATCCAAATTTCAATAATAATATATAATAAATTGTCCGAAGTATATAATGATATATTGTATACATACACTGCACATTTTTGTCATGTATCAATCCACTATTTTATGCTCAATCCTCACATTCTATGTTCTAAGTATCTGCATACCTACTCTCTTCCAGTCATCAATTAAAAATATTTTACCTATCTTGCTTTTCCAAAATATTCCCCAAGGTGGAATATATTTGATCTTATCATCACCTTGACATTGTGATAAATGTTGTACACATTTTTACTTGGTAAACGAGGTAAAATAAATTTCTTTTAACAAAATGAAGGTTTCATAACAGTTGCTCTTTCAAAAGTTATCAACTAGGAATATTCAAGTGTAAAAATCCCTTTACCTATCCACTGGTGTATGTCAGAAATTGTTTTCTTTAAATGGTGCCTGAAGCATTGGATAACAAATAAACTTTTAAGCAAAACAAGAAGCTTCGAAGGAAAAGCAGGGTAATGAGGTATCCACAGACAGTGTGAAAAGCTCCAGCAGCTTCCTGGGGAGCTTGTGGTATACGCAAATTCTTAGGTCTGAGCATTCACTCCAGGCTCTGCGTGTGCTTAGAATGATGTAAGAAGGGCTTATGCTCTCACAACTGGTTGACCTTAAGGCTCTTCACACGTAGGAGAGGAAGGCTAAGGCAGAGATGAGGGTATGCCTCAACGGCCACATAAAGCACCTCTGCAAGATTGTGGGTGCTTACTGATTCCAGGCCTTTAAAGAAAGGAGAATAATTTGCAAAACTAATGGCTGAACAATTCTCAAATTTACTAAAAAGTATTAGTCTACACATCCAAGAAGTTCAGTGAACTCCACATATGCCAAACTCAAATTTCTGCATGAAATAGGCAAGAAACAGTCTTGACTGAAACTAGAGAGTAGCGACTCATCATACATAAGGGATGCTCAATAAGATGAACAGGTGGTTTCCCATCAGCAGTGGTGGAGACCCAAGGCAGAGAGATAACATATTCAAAGTGCTGAAAGGAATGGGCTGCCAACGTGAAGTAATTTGCCAAATTATGTAACTTGGTAAATGGTAAGAATCAAAATACTGTCTGCATTCAGAGTTCTTTCTAAGAATCCACTTTAAAGAAACTGAAACTGGAATTTTTGGCTGATCATTTCCTTTGCAGTGCAGAAACATTGATGCAGTCCCATTTTTTAATTTTTAAATTGTTTCCCTTGCCTAAGTAAACATATCTCAAAAATATTACTAAGAACAAACTAAAAGAGCTCACCGCCTATGTTTACTTCTAGAAGTTGTATGGCTTCAGGTCTTACATTTCAGTTTTTGATCCATTTTTAATTTATTTTTCTTAACGGAGTGAGAAAATCCAATTTGGTTCTTTTGCATGTAGCTGTCCAGTTTTCTCAAAGTCCCCAGCACCATTGATTGAAGAGGCTATTCTTTCCTCATTGTATATTCTTGCCTACATTGTTGTAGATTTATTGCCCACGAAAGTCTGTACCTATTTCTGGGCTTTGGGTACTGTTCTATTGATCTCTGCATTGGTGTTTGTGCCAGTGCCATACTGTTTTGTTAACTATAGCTTTGTGATTTAGTTTGAAATCAGAGTGCATGATACCGTCATATTTTTTCTTCTTTCTCAAGACTGTTTTGGCTATTGAGGGTCTTTTGTTTCCATATAAATTTTAGAATTATTTGTTCTGAATATTGCTCTTGGTAATTTGATAAATATTACACTAAATCTGTAGGTATTCTTGCATATGATGGTCATTTAAAAATATTAATTCTTACAGTCCATGAATATGGTATATCTCTTCATCTGTTTCCATCATCTTCAGTTTCTTTAATCAGTTACTTACCGTTTTCCAAGGAGAGATTTTTCACCTCTTATGTATATTTACTATACATTGAGAAAATAAATCCTCCCACTGCTAAGTAGTTAAACCACATTAATTTGGACTCTAAAGATGGATTCAAATTTACTAGAAATATGCGGAATAGTTGTGTTAAACAATTGTTTTAACACAATTTAAGTCGTGTCTGGCAACGTCAGGTACTTAACTTTATGTTCGTTATTTGTCAGTTCCATTAAGTCAAGAACCACGTGTTTCTCCCTTGTTGACTGCTGTATCCTGACCTTGCCCTTACCCTAGAAACAATAAATATTTGGTGAACAAATAAAGTATACTTGCTGGGCTAATTAACCTCACTTTTACATATACACTGATGTATGTGTTGTATATATGTGATACATAGTAAAATATATGCTAAATAAAGTGTAGGTGTCAAAAATTGTGAAGTGTTTACCCAATTTGCAAGTGAACAGCTTAGCCTGCTACAGTGTCATGGACACTGGTAGAAAATAGGGGAATGCTGGATCAGAGAAGAAAGACAGAGTATTATCGACAACAGAGTGTCTGCACATGTGCCATTTCCCCAAGCCTCGGTTCCCTTCGAGTAACAGGAACACACAGGGAGATACACTCTAAGAAAAGAACCACAAATTTGGGGAATCTGAATTTTTTGGAAAGGAGGTAAACATGCCTGCCACTTTGTTTGTAGAGAGAGTCGATCTGTGTTTTCCATAGTTAATATATCTGTGTGTGTTTGTGTGTGTGTGTGTGTGTGTGTTTATAATATATATATATGTGTTTATGAGTTTGTATGAATTATATGTATAATATATATATATCAATCTCTCTTTATTACTTTAAAGTTTTAAAGAGCTTGAGTTTTCTTATTCCATCATCTGATTTGTTTTTTTGGTAAGAAGAGTGAGGCACACATTGAGTCTTTGAATCCACTCAAGTTAAAAATTAGTGTGCAACTAATTTGACATTAGATTTAAGCTTCCCTGATTCCTAGTTAGCGTACTTTACAGTGTACAGTATACATCTGACTATTCCATACAGATGAGTAAAATACTGACTAGGAAGGGCTGAGACTAGAGCACACTTTTGAATTCGAGTTTGTATTCTGTTTAAAAGAAACCATAAATTAGACCATTTGCCCCTGCTGTAAGTGTTTTTTGACTAAGAAGTTCTTAATATTGATATATTATTTGTCATTTTATGAAATAGTATCTTGAAATATATCGTATTACACACCTGGATTTTCCTGAAAATTTGTAGCTCGAGAAATTTGTAAGATAACTGGGTCATATTTTAAGATTTTGAAAAACATACTCAAACATAGATCCTAATTAAAGAATGTGATACATTTACTTTTAAAGGCTAAAACAGTATTTCCCAGGACTCTTAAATTCCCATATTCTAATACCAAGGGAAAATAAAGTCTGAACTTAGAGTCTTGATTGTACTGAGAGGGTCTTCCAAAAAGAAAGGCAGTCTTGATGCAATGCAGTAAGCCACACTAACAGTGGGGCATTGCAGGAGAAAAATCTGCAGATGTAAGCCTTCAACAGAATGTATTACAACTTTATGCTGGAGTATTTCCTGTACAGATATACGGCTTGTTTAACTATGATTTCCAAGAGTAGATCACATTAAAATGTTATATAATCCTGATTTCCTCTTTTTGAAAACCTGTAGTTTCTCAACTGGTTCCAAACTTTTAAGTATTTTTTTGTTTTGGTATGATTTCTATTAGTTGAATATGTATAGAAGCTATTCTTTTCCTTCTTCAAAAACAACTAAAAAGCAAATACTAGTAAAAATAGTATTATTAGCTAAAATATTTGAAATTACATACATATCTCTTTTTCATGTTATTACTTAATGTTCGATTTTTTCCTTGAGTTAGACACAAAATACTGATAAATGCCATTATTAGAAGATATTTTACTTTTAATTGACTATTGAAAATCAGTTGTACTGTATGTTCTGCATAAAGAAATTGTTTTTTCCTGTTATAATGATAAATAACTGATTGTAATAAATTTTCTTCATGCTTAAAGGACAGTTAACTGCAGTCACAATCAGGCAAAGCTGGTGTTTTTGAATGTACAATTTTAATGTTTACATTGCTGTAATTTTATCTTAATTTGTATATTAATATACAGATACACATTTATCCAAATTTCAATAATAATATGTAATAAATTGTCCGAAGTATATAATGATATATTGTATACATACACTGCACATTTTTGTCATGTATCAATCCACTATTTTATGCTCAATCCTCACATTCTATGTTCTAAGTATCTGCATACCTACTCTCTTCCAGTCATCAATTAAAAACATTTTACCTATCTTGCTTTTCCAAAATATTCCCCAAGGTGGAATATATTTGATCTTATCATCACCTTGACATTGTGATAAATGTTGTACACATTTTTACTTGGTAAACGAGGTAAAATAAATTTCTTTTAACAAAATGAAGGTTTCATAACAGTTGCTCTTTCAAAAGTTATCAACTAGGAATATTCAAGTGTAAAAATCCCTTTACCTATCCACTGGTGTATGTCAGAAATTGTTTTCTTTAAATGGTGCCTGAAGCATTGGATAACAAATAAACTTTTAAGCAAAACAAGAAGCTTCGAAGGAAAAGCAGGGTAATGAGGTATCCACAGACAGTGTGAAAAGCTCCAGCAGCTTCCTGGGGAGCTTGTGGTATACGCAAATTCTTAGGTCTGAGCATTCACTCCAGGCTCTGCGTGTGCTTAGAATGATGTAAGAAGGGCTTATGCTCTCACCACTGGTTGACCTTAAGGCTCTTCACACGTAGGAGAGGAAGGCTAAGGCAGAGATGAGGGTATGCCTCAACGGCCACATAAAGCACCTCTGCAAGATTGTGGGTGCTTACTGATTCCAGGCCTTTAAAGAAAGGAGAATAATTTGCAAAACTAATGGCTGAACAATTCTCAAATTTACTAAAAAGTATTAGTCTACACATCCAAGAAGTTCAGTGAACTCCACATATGCCAAACTCAAATTTCTGCATGAAATAGGCAAGAAACAGTCTTGATTGAAACTAGAGAGTAGCGACTCATCATACATAAGGGATGCTCAATAAGATGAACAGGTGGTTTCCCATCAGCAGTGGTGGAGACCCAAGGCAGAGAGATAACATATTCAAAGTGCTGAAAGGAATGGGCTGCCAACGTGAAGTAATTTGCCAAATTATGTAACTTGGTAAATGGTAAGAATCAAAATACTGTCTGCATTCAGAGTTCTTTCTAAGAATCCACTTTAAAGAAACTGAAACTGGAATTTTTGGCTGATCATTTCCTTTGCAGTGCAGAAACATTGATGCAGTCCCATTTTTTAATTTTTAAATTGTTTCCCTTGCCTAAGTAAACATATCTCAAAAATATTACTAAGAACAAACTAAAAGAGCTCACCGCCTATGTTTACTTCTAGAAGTTGTATGGCTTCAGGTCTTACATTTCAGTTTTTGATCCATTTTTAATTTATTTTTCTTAACGGAGTGAGAAAATCCAATTTGGTTCTTTTGCATGTAGCTGTCCAGTTTTCTCAAAGTCCCCAGCACCATTGATTGAAGAGGCTATTCTTTCCTCATTGTATATTCTTGCCTACATTGTTGTAGATTTATTGCCCACGAAAGTCTGTACCTATTTCTGGGCTTTGGGTACTGTTCTATTGATCTCTGCATTGGTGTTTGTGCCAGTGCCATACTGTTTTGTTAACTATAGCTTTGTGATTTAGTTTGAAATCAGAGTGCATGATACCGTCATATTTTTTCTTCTTTCTCAAGACTGTTTTGGCTATTGAGGGTCTTTTGTTTCCATATAAATTTTAGAATTATTTGTTCTGAATATTGCTCTTGGTAATTTGATAAATATTACACTAAATCTGTAGGTATTCTTGCATATGATGGTCATTTAAAAATATTAATTCTTACAGTCCATGAATATGGTATATCTCTTCATCTGTTTCCATCATCTTCAGTTTCTTTAATCAGTTACTTACCGTTTTCCAAGGAGAGATTTTTCACCTCTTATGTATATTTACTATACATTGAGAAAATAAATCCTCCCACTGCTAAGTAGTTAAACCACATTAATTTGGACTCTAAAGATGGATTCAAATTTACTAGAAATATGCGGAATAGTTGTGTTAAACAATTGTTTTAACACAATTTAAGTCGTGTCTGGCAACGTCAGGTACTTAACTTTATGTTCGTTATTTGTCAGTTCCATTAAGTCAAGAACCACGTGTTTCTCCCTTGTTGACTGCTGTATCCTGACCTTGCCCTTACCCTAGAAACAATAAATATTTGGTGAACAAATAAAGTATACTTGCTGGGCTAATTAACCTCACTTTTACATATACACTGATGTATGTGTTGTATATATGTGATACATAGTAAAATATATGCTAAATAAAGTGTAGGTGTCAAAAATTGTGAAGTGTTTACCCAATTTGCAAGTGAACAGCTTAGCCTGCTACAGTGTCATGGACACTGGTAGAAAATAGGGGAATGCTGGATCAGAGAAGAAAGACAGAGTATTACCGACAACAGAGTGTCTGCACATGTGCCATTTCCCCAAGCCTCGGTTCCCTTCGAGTAACAGGAACACACAGGGAGATACACTCTAAGAAAAGAACCACAAATTTGGGGAATCTGAATCTTTTGGAAAGGAGGTAAACATGCCTGCCACTTTGTTTGTAGAGAGAGTCGATCTGTGTTTTCCATAGTTAATATATCTGTGTGTGTTTGTGTGTGTGTGTGTGTGTGTGTGTTTATAATATATATATATGTGTTTATGAGTTTGTATGAATTATATGTATAATATATATATATCAATCTCTCTTTATTACTTTAAAGTTTTAAAGAGCTTGAGTTTTCTTATTCCATCATCTGATTTGTTTTTTTGGTAAGAAGAGTGAGGCACACATTGAGTCTTTGAATCCACTCAAGTTAAAAATTAGTGTGCAACTAATTTGACATTAGATTTAAGCTTCCCTGATTCCTAGTTAGCGTACTTTACAGTGTACAGTATACATCTGACTATTCCATACAGATGAGTAAAATACTGACTAGGAAGGGCTGAGACTAGAGCACACTTTTGAATTCGAGTTTGTATTCTGTTTAAAAGAAACCATAAATTAGACCATTTGCCCCTGCTGTAAGTGGTTTTTGACTAAGAAGTTCTTAATATTGATATATTATTTGTCATTTTATGAAATAGTATCTTGAAATACATCATATTACACACCTGGATTTTCCTGAAAATTTGTAGCTCGAGAAATTTGTAAGATAACTGGGTCATATTTTAAGATTTTGAAAAACATACTCAAACATAGATCCTAATTAAAGAATGTGATACATTTACTTTTAAAGGCTAAAACAGTATTTCCCAGGACTCTTAAATTCCCATATTCTAATACCAAGGGAAAATAAAGTCTGAACTTAGAGTCTTGATTGTACTGAGAGGGTCTTCCAAAAAGAAAGGCAGTCTTGATGCAATGCAGTAAGCCACACTAACAGTGGGGCATTGCAGGAGAAAAATCTGCAGATGTAAGCCTTCAACAGAATGTATTACAACTTTATGCTGGAGTATTTCCTGTACAGATATACGGCTTGTTTAACTATGATTTCCAAGAGTAGATCACATTAAAATGTTATATAATCCTGATTTCCTCTTTTTGAAAACCTGTAGTTTCTCAACTGGTTCCAAACTTTTAAGTATTTTTTTGTTTTGGTATGATTTCTATTAGTTGAATATGTATAGAAGCTATTCTTTTCCTTCTTCAAAAACAACTAAAAAGCAAATACTAGTAAAAATAGTATTATTAGCTAAAATATTTGAAATTACATACATATCTCTTTTTCATGTTATTACTTAATGTTCGATTTTTTCCTTGAGTTAGACACAAAATACTGATAAATGCCATTATTAGAAGATATTTTACTTTTAATTGACTATTGAAAATCAGTTGTACTGTATGTTCTGCATAAAGAATTTGTTTTTTCCTGTTATAATGATAAATAACTGATTGTAATAAATTTTCTTCATGCTTAAAGGACAGTTAACTGCAGTCACAATCAGACAAAGCTGGTGTTTTTGAATGTACAATTTTAATGTTTACATTGCTGTAATTTTATCTTAATTTGTATATTAATATACAGATACACATTTATCCAAATTTCAATAATAATATGTAATAAATTGTCCGAAGTATATAATGATATATTGTATACATACACTGCACATTTTTGTCATGTATCAATCCACTATTTTATGCTCAATCCTCACATTCTATGTTCTAAGTATCTGCATACCTACTCTCTTCCAGTCATCAATTAAAAACATTTTACCTATCTTGCTTTTCCAAAATATTCCCCAAGGTGGAATATATTTGATCTTATCATCACCTTGACATTGTGATAAATGTTGTACACATTTTTACTTGGTAAACGAGGTAAAATAAATTTCTTTTAACAAAATGAAGGTTTCATAACAGTTGCTCTTTCAAAAGTTATCAACTAGGAATATTCAAGTGTAAAAATCCCTTTACCTATCCACTGGTGTATGTCAGAAATTGTTTTCTTTAAATGGTGCCTGAAGCATTGGATAACAAATAAACTTTTAAGCAAAACAAGAAGCTTCGAAGGAAAAGCAGGGTAATGAGGTATCCACAGACAGTGTGAAAAGCTCCAGCAGCTTCCTGGGGAGCTTGTGGGATACGCAAATTCTTAGGTCTGAGCATTCACTCCAGGCTCTGCGTGTGCTTAGAATGATGTAAGAAGGGCTTATGCTCTCACAACTGGTTGACCTTAAGGCTCTGCACACGTAGGAGAGGAAGGCTAAGGCAGAGATGAGGGTATGCCTCAACGGCCACATAAAGCACCTCTGCAAGACTGTGGGTGCTTACTGATTCCAGGCCTTTAAAGAAAGGAGAATAATTTGCAAAACTAATGGCTGAACAATTCTCAAATTTACTAAAAAGTATTAGTCTACACATCCAAGAAGTTCAGTGAACTCCACATATGCCAAACTCAAATTTCTGCATGAAATAGGCAAGAAACAGTCTTGACTGAAACTAGAGAGTAGCGACTCATCATACATAAGGGATGCTCAATAAGATGAACAGGTGGTTTCCCATCAGCAGTGGTGGAGACCCAAGGCAGAGAGATAACATATTCAAAGTGCTGAAAGGAATGGGCTGCCAACGTGAAGTAATTTGCCAAATTATGTAACTTGGTAAATGGTAAGAATCAAAATACTGTCTGCATTCAGAGTTCTTTCTAAGAATCCACTTTAAAGAAACTGAAACTGGAATTTTTGGCTGATCATTTCCTTTGCAGTGCAGAAACATTGATGCAGTCCCATTTTTTAATTTTTAAATTGTTTCCCTTGCCTAAGTAAACATATCTCAAAAATATTACTAAGAACAAACTAAAAGAGCTCACCGCCTATGTTTACTTCTAGAAGTTGTATGGCTTCAGGTCTTACATTTCAGTTTTTGATCCATTTTTAATTTATTTTTCTTAACGGAGTGAGAAAATCCAATTTGGTTCTTTTGCATGTAGCTGTCCAGTTTTCTCAAAGTCCCCAGCACCATTGATTGAAGAGGCTATTCTTTCCTCATTGTATATTCTTGCCTACATTGTTGTAGATTTATTGCCCACGAAAGTCTGTACCTATTTCTGGGCTTTGGGTACTGTTCTATTGATCTCTGCATTGGTGTTTGTGCCAGTGCCATACTGTTTTGTTAACTATAGCTTTGTGATTTAGTTTGAAATCAGAGTGCATGATACCGTCATATTTTTTCTTCTTTCTCAAGACTGTTTTGGCTATTGAGGGTCTTTTGTTTCCATATAAATTTTAGAATTATTTGTTCTGAATATTGCTCTTGGTAATTTGATAAATATTACACTAAATCTGTAGGTATTCTTGCATATGATGGTCATTTAAAAATATTAATTCTTACAGTCCATGAATATGGTATATCTCTTCATCTGTTTCCATCATCTTCAGTTTCTTTAATCAGTTACTTACCGTTTTCCAAGGAGAGATTTTTCACCTCTTATGTATATTTACTATACATTGAGAAAATAAATCCTCCCACTGCTAAGTAGTTAAACCACATTAATTTGGACTCTAAAGATGGATTCAAATTTACTAGAAATATGCGGAATAGTTGTGTTAAACAATTGTTTTAACACAATTTAAGTCGTGTCTGGCAACGTCAGGTACTTAACTCTGTGTTCGTTATTTGTCAGTTCCATTAAGTCACGAACCACGTGTTTCTCCCTTGTTGACTGCTGTATCCTGACCTTGCCCTTACCCTAGAAACAATAAATATTTGGTGAACAAATAAAGTATAGTCGCTGGGCTAATTAATCTCACTTTTACATATACACTGATGTATGTGTTGTATATATGTGATACATAGTAAAATATATGCTAAATAAAGTGCAGGTGTCAAAAATTGTGAAGTGTTTACCCAATTTGCAAGTGAACAGCTTAGCCTGCTACAGTGTCATGGACCCTGGTAGAAAATAGGGGAATGCTGGATCAGAGAAGAAAGACAGAGTATTACCGACAACAGAGTGTCTGCACATGTGCCATTTCCCCAAGCCTCGGTTCCCTTCGAGTAACAGGAACACACAGAGTGATACACTCTAAGAAAAGAACCCCAAATTTGGGGAACCTGAATCTTTTGGAAAGGAGGTAAACATGCCTGCCACTTTGTTTGTAGAGAGAGTCGATCTGTGTTTTCCTTAGCTAATATATCTGTGTGTGTTTGTGTGTGTGTGTGTGTGTGTGTATAATATATATATATGTGTTTGTGAGTGTGTATGTATGATATGTATAATATATATATATATATATATATATCTTTATCACTTTAAATTTTAAAGAGCTTGAATTTTCTTATTCCATCATCTGATTTGTTTTTGGTAAGAAGAGTGAGGCACACATTGAGTCTTTGAATCCACTCAAGTTAAAAATTAGTGTGCAACTAATTTGACATTATATTTAAGCTTCCCTGATTCCTAGTTAGCGTTCTTTACAGTGTACAGTCTACATCTGACTATTCCATACAGATGAGTAAAATACTGACTAGGAAGGGCTGAGACTAGAGCACACTTTTGAATTCGAGTTTGTATTCTCTTTAAAAGAAACCATAAATTAGACCATTTGCCCCTGCTGTAAGTGTTTTTTGACTAAGAAGTTCTCTAATATTGATATATTATTTGTCTTTTTGTGAAATAGTATCTTGAAAGACATCATATTACACACCTGGATTTTCCTGAAAATTTGTAGCTCGAGAAATTTGTAAGATAACTGGGTCATATGTTAAGATTTTGAAAACATACTCAAACATAGATCCTTTTTAAAGAATGTGATACATTTACTTTTAAAAGCTAAAACAGTATTTCCCAGGACCCTTAAATTCCCACAGTGTAATACAAGGGGAAAATAAAGTCTGAACTTAGAGTCTTGTTTGTACTGAGAGGGTCTTCCAAACAGAAAGGCAGTCTTGATGCAATGCAGTAAGCCACAGTAACAGTGGGGCATTGCAGGAGAAAAATCTGCAGATGTAAGCCTTCACCACAATGTATTACAACTTTATGCTGGAGTATTTCCTGTACAGATATACGGTTCCTTTAACTATGTTTCCAAGAGTAGATCACATTAAAATGTTATATAATCCTGATTTCCTGTTTTTGAAAATTTTACTTTCTCAACTGGTTCCAAAATTTTAAGTATTTTTTTGTTTTGGTATGATTTCTATTCGTTGAATATGTATAGAAGCTATTCTGTTCCTACATCACAAGCAACTAAAAAGCAAATACCTGTAAAAATAGTATTATTAGCTAAAATATTTGAAATTACATACATATCTCTATTTCATGTTATTACTTAATGTTCGATTTTTTCTTTGAATTAGACACAAAATACTGATAAATGCCATTATTAGAAGATATTTTACTTTTAATTGACTATTGAAAATCAGTTGTTCTCTATGTTCTGTATAAAGAATATGTTTTTTCCTGTTATAATGATAAATAACTGATTGTAATAAATTTTCTTCATGCTTAAAGGACAGTTAAGTGCAGTCACAATCAGGGAAATCTGGTGTTTTTGTATGTACATTTTTAATGTTTACATTGCTGTAATTTTATCTTAATTTGTATATTAATATACAGATACACATTTATCCAAATTTCAATAATAATATGTAATAAATTGTCCGAACTATATAATGATATATTGTATACATACACTGCACATTTTTGTCATGTATCAATCCACTATTTTATGCTCAATCTTCACATTCTATGTTCTAAGTATCTGCATACCTACTCTCTTCCAGTCATCTATTAAAAACATTTTACCTATCTTGCTTTTCCAATGGATTCCCCAAGGTGGAATATATTTGATCTTATCATCACCTTGACATTGTGATAAATGTTGTACACATTTTTACTTGGTAAACGAGGTAAAATAAATTTCTTTTAACAAAATGAAGGTTTCATAACAGTTACTCTTTCAAAAGTTATCAACTAGTAATATTCAAGTGTAAAAATCCCTTTACCTATCCACTGGTGTATGTCAGAAATTGTTTTCTTTAAATGGTGCCTGAAGCATTGGATAACAAATAAACTTTTAAGCAAAACAAGAAGCTTCGAAGGAAAAGCAAGGTAATGAGGTATCCAAAGACAGTGTGAAAAGCTCCAGCAGCTTCCTGGGGAGCTTGTGGGATACGCAAATTCTTAGGTCTGAGCATTCACTCCAGGCTCTGCGTGTGCTTAGAATGATGTAAGAAGGGCTTATGCTCTCACCACTGGTTGAGCTTAAGACTCTGCACAGGTAGGAGAGGAAGGCTAAGGCAGAGATGAGGGTATGCCTCAACGGCCACATAGAGCACCTCTGCAAGACTGTGGGTGCTTACTGATTCCAGGCCTTTAAAGAAAGGAGAATAATTTGCAAAACTAATGGCTGAACAATTCTCAAATTTACTAAAAAGTATTAGTCTACACATCCAAGAAGTTCAGTGAACTCCACATATGCCAAACTCAAATTTCTGCATGAAATAGGCAAGAAACAGTCTTGACTGAAACTAGAGAGTAGCGACTCATCATACATAAGGGATGATCAATAAGATGAACAGGTGGTTTCTCATCAGCAGTGGTGGAGACCCAAGGCAGAGAGATAACATATTCAAAGTGCTGAAAGGAATGGTCTGCCAACGAGAAGTAATTTGTCAAATTATGTAACTTGGTAAATGGTAAGAATCAAAATACTGTCTGCATTCAGAGTTCTTTCTAAGAATCCACTTTAAAGAAACTGAAACTGGAATTTTTGGCTGATCATTTCCTTTGCAGTGCAGAAACATTGATGCAGTCCCATTTTTTAATTTTTAAATTGTTTCCCTTGCCTAAGTAAACATATCTCAAAAATATTACTAAGAACAAACTAAAAGAGCTCACCGCCTATGTTTACTTCTAGAAGTTGTATGGTTTCAGGACTTACATTTCAGTTTTTGATCCATTTTTAATTTATTTTTCTTAACGGAGTGAGAAAATCCAATTTGGTTCTTTTGCATGTAGCTGTCCAGTTTTCTCAAAGTTCCCAGCACCATTGATTGAAGAGGCTATTCTTTCCTCATTGTATATTCTTGCCTACTTTTTTGTAGATTTATTGCCCACGAAAGTCTGTACCTATTTCTGGGCTTTGGGTACTGTTCTATTGATCTCTGCATTGGTGTTTGTGCCAGTGCAATACTGTTCTGTTAACTATAGCTTTGTGATTTAGTTTGAAATCAGAGTGCATGATACCGTCATATTTTTTCTTCTTTCTCAAGACTCTTTTGGCTATTGAGGGTCTTTTGTTTCCATATAAATTTTAGAATTATTTGTTCTGAATATTGCTCTTGGTAATTTGATAGATATTACACTAAATCTGTAGGTATTCTTGCATATGATGGTCATTTAAAAATATTAATTCTTACAGTCCATGAATATGGTATATCTCTTCATCTGTTTCCATCATCTTCAGTTTCTTTAATCAGTTACTTACCGTTTTCCAAGGAGAGATTTTTCACCTCTTATTTATATTTACTAGACATTGAGAAAATAAATCCTCCCACTTGTAAGGAGTTAAACAACATTAATTTGGACTCGAATGATGGATTCAAATTTAGTAGAAATATGCGGAATAGTTGTGTTAAACAATTGTTTTAAAACAATTTAAGTCGTGTCTGGCAACGTCAGGTACTTAACTCTGTGTTCGTTATTTGTCAGTTCCATTAAGTCACGAACCACGTGTTTCTCCCTTGTTGACTGCTGTATCCTGACCTTGCCCTTACCCTAGAAACAATAAATATTTGGTGAACAAATAAAGTATAGTTGCTGGGCTAATTAATCTCACTTTTACATATACATTGATGTATGTGTTGTATATATGTTATACATAGTAAAATATATGCTAAATAATGTGTCGGTGTCAAAAATTGGGAAGTGTTTACCCAATTTGCAAGTGAACAGCTTAGCCTGCTACAGTGTCATGGACACTGGTAGAAAATAGGGGAATGCTGGATCAGAGAAGAAAGACATAGTATTACCGACAACAGAGTGTCTGCACATGTGCCATTACCCCAAGCCGCGGTTCCCGTCTAGTAACAGGAACACACAGTGAGATACACTCTAAGAAAAGAACCCCAAATTTGGGGAACCTGAATCTTTTGAAAAGGAGGTAAACATGCCTGCCACTTTGTTTGTAGAGAGAGTCGATCTGTGTTTTCCATAGTTAATATATATGTGTGTGTTTGTGTGTGTGTGTGTGTGTTTATAATATATATATATGTGTTTATGAGTTTGTATTAATTATATGTATAATATATATATATATATATATATATATATATATATATCTTTATTACTTTAAAGTTTTAAAGAGCTTGAGTTTTCTTATTCCATCATCTGATTTTTTTTTTGGTAAGAAGAGTGAGGCACACATTGAGTCTTTGAATCCACTTAAGTTAAAACTTAGTGTGCAACTAATTGACATTAGATTTAAGCTTCCCTGATTCCTAGTTAGCGTACTTTACAGTGTACAGTCTACATCTGACTATTCCATACAGATGAGTAAAATACTGACTAGGAAGGGCTGAGACTAGAGCACACTTTTGAATTCGAGTTTGTATTCTCTTTAAAAGAAACCATAAATTAGACCATTTGCCCCTGCTGTAAGTGTTTTTTGACTAAGAAGTTCTTAATATTGATATATTATTTGTCATTTTGTGAAATAGTATCTTGAAAGACATCATATTACACACCTGGTATTTCCTGAATATTTGTAGCACGAGAAATTTGTAAGATAACTGGGTCATATGTTAAGATTTTGAAAAACATACTCAAACATAGATCCTAATTAAAGAATGTGATACATTTACTTTTAAAGTCTAAAACACAATTTCCCAGGACTTTTAAATTCCCATATTCTAATACCAAGGGAAAATAAAGTCTGAACTTAGAGTCTTGATTGTACTGAGAGGGTCTTCCAAAAAGAAAGGCAGTCTTGATGCAATGCAGTAAGCCACACTAACAGTGGGGCACTGCAGGAGAAAAATCTGCAGATGTAAGCCTTCACCTGAATGTATTACAACTTTATACTGGAGTATTTCCTGTACAGATATACGACTTGTTTAACTATGTTTTCCAAGGGTAGATCACATTAAAATGTTATATAATCCTGAATTCCTCTTTTTGAAAACTTTTAGTTTCTCAACTGGTTACAAAATTATAAGTAATTTTTTGTTTTGGTATGATTTCTATTAGTTGAATATGTATAGAAGCTATTCTTTTCCTTCTTCAAAAACAACTAAAAAGCAAATACCTGTAAAAATAGTATTATTAGCTAAAATATTTGAAATTACATACATATCTCTATTTCATGTTATTACTTAATGTTCGATTTTTTCCTTGAGTTAGACACAAAATACTGATAAATGCCATTATTAGAAGATATTTTACTTTTAATTGACTATTGAAAATCAGTTGTACTGTATGTTCTGTATAAAGAATTTGTTTTTTCCTGTTATAATGATAAATAACTGTAATAAATTTTCTTCATGCTTAAAGGACAGTTAACTGCAGTCACAATCAGGCAAAGCTGGTGTTTTTGAATGTACATTTTTAATGTTTACATTGCTGTTATTTTATCTTAATTTGTATATTAATATACAGATACACATTTATCCAAATTTCAATAATAATATGTAATAAATTGTCCGAAGTATATAATGATATATTGTATACATACACTGCACATTTTTGTCATGTATCAATCCACTATTTTATGCTCAATCCTCACATTCTATGTTCTAAGTATCTGCATACCTACTCTCTTCCAGTCATCAATTAAAAACATTTTACCTATCTTGCTTTTCCAATGGATTCCCCAAGGTGGAATATATTTGATCTTATCATCACCTTGACATTGTGATAAATGTTGTACACATTTTTACTTTGTAAACGAGGTGAAATAAATTTCTTTTCACAAAATGAATGTTTCATAACAGTTGCTCTTTCAAAAGTTATCAACTAGGAATATTCAAGTGTAAAAATCCCTTTACCTATCCACTGGTGTATGTCAGAAATAGTTTTCTTTAAATGGTGCCTGAAGCATTGGATAACAAATAAACTTTTAAGCAAAACAAGAAGCTTCGAAGGAAAAGCAGGGTAATGAGGTATCCAAAGACAGTGTGAAAAGCTCCAGCAGCTTCCTGGGGAGCTTGTGGGATATGCAAATTCTTAGGTCTGAGCATTCACTCCAGGCTCTGCGTGTGCTTAGAATGATGTAAGAAGGGCTTATGCTCTCACCGCTGGTTGACCTTAAGACTCTGCACACGTAGGAGAGGAAGGCTAAGGCAGAGATGAGGGTATGCCTCAACGGCCACATAGAGCACCTCTGCAAGACTGTGGGTGCTTACTGATTCCAGGCCTTTAAAGAAAGGAGAATAATTTGCAAAACTAATGGCTGAACAATTCTCAAATTTACTAAAAATTATTAGTCTACACATCCAAGAAGTTCAGTGAACTCCACATATGCCAAACTCAAATTTCTGCATGAAATAGGCAAGAAACAGTCTTGACTGAAACTAGAGAGTAGCGACTCATCATACATAAGGGATGCTCAATAAGATGAACAGGTGGTTTCTAATCAGCAGTGGTGGAGACCCAAGGCAGAGAGATAACATATTCAAAGTGCTGAAAGGAATGGGCTGCCAACGAGAAGTAATTTGCCAAATTATGTAACTTGGTAAATGGTAAGAATCAAAATACTGTCTGCATTCAGAGTTCTTTCTAAGAATCCACTTTAAAGAAACTGAAACTGGAATTTTTGGCTGATCATTTCCTTTGCAGTGCAGAAACATTGATGCAGTCCCATTTTTTAATTTTTAAATTGTTTCCCTGGCCTAAGTAAACATATCTCAAAAATATTACTAAGAACAAACTAAAAGAGCTCACCGCCTATGTTTACTTCTAGAAGTTGTATGGTTTCAGGTCTTACATTTCAGTTTTTGATCCATTTTTAATTTATTTTTCTTAACAGAGTGAGAAAATCCAATTTGGTTCTTTTGCATGTAGCTGTCCAGTTTTCTCAAAGTCCCCAGCACCATTGATTGAAGAGGCTATTCTTTCCTCATTGTATATTCTTGCCTACTTTGTTGTAGATTTATTGCCCACGAAAGTCTGTACCTATTTCTGGGCTTTGGGTACTGTTCTATTGATCTCTGCATTGGTGTTTGTGCCAGTGCCATACTGTTTTGTTAACTATAGCTTTGTGATTTAGTTTGAAATCAGAGTGCATGATACTGTCAAATTTTTTCTTCTTTCTCAAGACTGTTTTGGCTATTGAGGGTCTTTTGTTTCCATATAAATTTTAGAATTATTTGTTCTGAATATTGCTCTTGGTAATTTGATAAATATTACACTAAATCTGTAGGTATTCTTGCATATGATGGTCATTTAAAAATATTAATTCTTACAGTCCATGAATATGGTATATCTCTTCATCTGTTTCCATCATCTTCAGTTTCTTTAATCAGTTACTTACAGTTTTCCAAGGAGAGATTTTTCACCTCTTATTTATATTTATTTGACATTGAGAAAATAAATCCTCCCACTTGTAAGTAGTTAACCCACATTAATTTGGACTCTAAAGATGGATTCAAATTTACTAGAAATATGCGGAATAGTTGTGTTAAACAATTGTTTTAACACAATTTAAGTCGTGTCTGGCAACGTCAGGTACTTAACTCTGTGTTCGTTATTTGTCAGTTCCATTAAGTCACGAACCACGTGTTTCTCCCTTGTTGACTGCTGTATCCTGACCTTGCCCTTACCCTAGAAACAATAAATATTTGGTGAACAAATAAAGTATACTTGCTGGGATAATTAACCTCACTTTTACATATACACTGATGTATGTGTTGTATATATGTGATACATAGTAAAATATATGCTAAATAAAGTGTAGGTGTCAAAAATTGTGAAGTGTTTACCCAATTTGCAAGTGAACAGCTTAGCCTGCTACAGTGTCATGGACACTGGTAGAAAATAGGGGAATGCTGGATCAGAGAAGAAAGACAGAGTATTACCGACAACAGAGTGTCTGCACATGTGCCATTTCCCCAAGCCTCGGTTCCCTTCGAGTAACAGGAACACACAGAGAGATACACTCTAAGAAAAGAACCACAAATTTGGGGAATCTGAATCTTTTGGAAAGGAGGTAAACATGCCTGCCACTTTGTTTGTAGAGAGAGTCGATCTGTGTTTTCCATAGTTAATATATCTGTGTGTGTTTGTGTGTGTGTGTGTGTGTGTGTTTATAATATATATATATGTGTTTATGAGTTTGTATGAATTATATGTATAATATATATATATCAATCTCTCTTTATTACTTTAAAGTTTTAAAGAGCTTGAGTTTTCTTATTCCATCATCTGATTTGTTTTTTTGGTAAGAAGAGTGAGGCACACATTGAGTCTTTGAATCCACTCAAGTTAAAAATTAGTGTGCATCTAATTTGACATTATATTTAAGCTTCCCTGATTCCTAGTTAGCGTTCTTTACAGTGTACAGTCTACATCTGACTATTCCATACAGATGAGTAAAATACTGACTAGGAAGGGCTGAGACTAGAGCACACTTTTGAATTCGAGTTTGTATTCTCTTTAAAAGAAACCATAAATTAGACCATTTGCCCCTGCTGTAAGTGTTTTTTGACTAAGAAGTTCTCTAATATTGATATATTATTTGTCTTTTTGTGAAATAGTATCTTGAAAGACATCATATTACACACCTGGATTTTCCTGAAAATTTGTAGCTCGAGAAATTTGTAAGATAACTGGGTCATATGTTAAGATTTTGAAAACATACTCAAACATAGATCCTTTTTAAAGAATGTGATACATTTACTTTTAAAGGCTAAAACAGTATTTCCCAGGACTCTTAAATTCCCACAGTGTAATACAAGGGGAAAATAAAGTCTGAACTTAGAGTCTTGTTTGTACTGAGAGGGTCTTCCAAACAGAAAGGCAGTCTTGATGCAATGCAGTAAGCCACAGTAACAGTGGGGCATTGCAGGAGAAAAATCTGCAGATGTAAGCCTTCACCACAATGTATTACAACTTTATGCTGGAGTATTTCCTGTACAGATATACGGTTCCTTTAACTATGTTTTCCAAGAGTAGATCACATTAAAATGTTATATAATCCTGATTTCCTGTTTTTGAAAATTTTAGTTTCTCAACTGGTTCCAAAATTTTAAGTATTTTTTTGTTTTGGTATGATTTCTATTAGTTGAATATGTATAGAAGCTATTCTTTTCCTTCTTCAAAAACAACTAAAAAGCAAATACCTGTAAAAATAGTATTATTAGCTAAAATATTTGAAATTACATACATATCTCTATTTCATGTTATTACTTAATGTTCGATTTTTTCCTTGAGTTAGACACAAAATACTGATAAATGCCATTATTAGAAGATATTTTACTTTTAATTGACTATTGAAAATCAGTTGTACTGTATGTTCTGTATAAAGAATTTGTTTTTTCCTGTTATAATGATAAATAACTGTAATAAATTTTCTTCATGCTTAAAGGACAGTTAACTGCAGTCACAATCAGGCAAAGCTGGTGTTTTTGAATGTACATTTTTAATGTTTACATTGCTGTTATTTTATCTTAATTTGTATATTAATATACAGATACACATTTATCCAAATTTCAATAATAATATGTAATAAATTGTCCGAACTATATAATGATATATTGTATACATACACTGCACATTTTTGTCATGTATCAATCCACTATTTTATGCTCAATCCTCACATTCTATGTTCTAAGTATCTGCATACCTACTCTCTTCCAGTCATCAATTAAAAACATTTTACCTATCTTGCTTTTCCAATGGATTCCCCAAGGTGGAATATATTTGATCTTATCATCACCTTGACATTGTGATAAATGTTGTACACATTTTTACTTTGTAAACGAGGTGAAATAAATTTCTTTTCACAAAATGAATGTTTCATAACAGTTGCTCTTTCAAAAGTTATCAACTAGGAATATTCAAGTGTAAAAATCCCTTTACCTATCCACTGGTGTATGTCAGAAATAGTTTTCTTTAAATGGTGCCTGAAGCATTGGATAACAAATAAACTTTTAAGCAAAACAAGAAGCTTCGAAGGAAAAGCAGGGTAATGAGGTATCCAAAGACAGTGTGAAAAGCTCCAGCAGCTTCCTGGGGAGCTTGTGGGATATGCAAATTCTTAGGTCTGAGCATTCACTCCAGGCTCTGCGTGTGCTTAGAATGATGTAAGAAGGGCTTATGCTCTCACCGCTGGTTGACCTTAAGACTCTGCACACGTAGGAGAGGAAGGCTAAGGCAGAGATGAGGGTATGCCTCAACGGCCACATAGAGCACCTCTGCAAGACTGTGGGTGCTTACTGATTCCAGGCCTTTAAAGAAAGGAGAATAATTTGCAAAACTAATGGCTGAACAATTCTCAAATTTACTAAAAATTATTAGTCTACACATCCAAGAAGTTCAGTGAACTCCACATATGCCAAACTCAAATTTCTGCATGAAATAGTCAAGAAACAGTCTTGACTGAAACTAGAGAGTAGCGACTCATCATACATAAGGGATGCTCAATAAGATGAACAGGTGGTTTCTAATCAGCAGTGGTGGAGACCCAAGGCAGAGAGATAACATATTCAAAGTGCTGAAAGGAATGGGCTGCCAACGAGAAGTAATTTGCCAAATTATGTAACTTGGTAAATGGTAAGAATCAAAATACTGTCTGCATTCAGAGTTCTTTCTAAGAATCCACTTTAAAGAAACTGAAACTGGAATTTTTGGCTGATCATTTCCTTTGCAGTGCAGAAACATTGATGCAGTCCCATTTTTTAATTTTTAAATTGTTTCCCTGGCCTAAGTAAACATATCTCAAAAATATTACTAAGAACAAACTAAAAGAGCTCACCGCCTATGTTTACTTCTAGAAGTTGTATGGTTTCAGGTCTTACATTTCAGTTTTTGATCCATTTTTAATTTATTTTTCTTAACGGAGTGAGAAAATCCAATTTGGTTCTTTTGCATGTAGCTGTCCAGTTTTCTCAAAGTCCCCAGCACCATTGATTGAAGAGGCTATTCTTTCCTCATTGTATATTCTTGCCTACTTTGTTGTAGATTTATTGCCCACGAAAGTCTGTACCTATTTCTGGGCTTTGGGTACTGTTCTATTGATCTCTGCATTGGTGTTTGTGCCAGTGCCATACTGTTTTGTTAACTATAGCTTTGTGATTTAGTTTGAAATCAGAGTGCATGATACTGTCAAATTTTTTCTTCTTTCTCAAGACTGTTTTGGCTATTGAGGGTCTTTTGTTTCCATATAAATTTTAGAATTATTTGTTCTGAATATTGCTCTTGGTAATTTGATAAATATTACACTAAATCTGTAGGTATTCTTGCATATGATGGTCATTTAAAAATATTAATTCTTACAGTCCATGAATATGGTATATCTCTTCATCTGTTTCCATCATCTTCAGTTTCTTTAATCAGTTACTTACAGTTTTCCAAGGAGAGATTTTTCACCTCTTATTTATATTTATTTGACATTGAGAAAATAAATCCTCCCACTTGTAAGTAGTTAACCCACATTAATTTGGACTCTAAAGATGGATTCAAATTTACTAGAAATATGCGGAATAGTTGTGTTAAACAATTGTTTTAACACAATTTAAGTCGTGTCTGGCAACGTCAGGTACTTAACTCTGTGTTCGTTATTTGTCAGTTCCATTAAGTCACGAACCACGTGTTTCTCCCTTGTTGACTGCTGTATCCTGACCTTGCCCTTACCCTAGAAACAATAAATATTTGGTGAACAAATAAAGTATACTTGCTGGGATAATTAACCTCACTTTTACATATACACTGATGTATGTGTTGTATATATGTGATACATAGTAAAATATATGCTAAATAAAGTGTAGGTGTCAAAAATTGTGAAGTGTTTACCCAATTTGCAAGTGAACAGCTTAGCCTGCTACAGTGTCATGGACACTGGTAGAAAATAGGGGAATGCTGGATCAGAGAAGAAAGACAGAGTATTACCGACAACAGAGTGTCTGCACATGTGCCATTTCCCCAAGCCTCGGTTCCCTTCGAGTAACAGGAACACACAGAGAGATACACTCTAAGAAAAGAACCACAAATTTGGGGAATCTGAATCTTTTGGAAAGGAGGTAAACATGCCTGCCACTTTGTTTGTAGAGAGAGTCGATCTGTGTTTTCCATAGTTAATATATCTGTGTGTGTTTGTGTGTGTGTGTGTGTGTGTGTTTATAATATATATATATGTGTTTATGAGTTTGTATGAATTATATGTATAATATATATATATCAATCTCTCTTTATTACTTTAAAGTTTTAAAGAGCTTGAGTTTTCTTATTCCATCATCTGATTTGTTTTTTTGGTAAGAAGAGTGAGGCACACATTGAGTCTTTGAATCCACTCAAGTTAAAAATTAGTGTGCATCTAATTTGACATTATATTTAAGCTTCCCTGATTCCTAGTTAGCGTTCTTTACAGTGTACAGTCTACATCTGACTATTCCATACAGATGAGTAAAATACTGACTAGGAAGGGCTGAGACTAGAGCACACTTTTGAATTCGAGTTTGTATTCTCTTTAAAAGAAACCATAAATTAGACCATTTGCCCCTGCTGTAAGTGTTTTTTGACTAAGAAGTTCTCTAATATTGATATATTATTTGTCTTTTTGTGAAATAGTATCTTGAAAGACATCATATTACACACCTGGATTTTCCTGAAAATTTGTAGCTCGAGAAATTTGTAAGATAACTGGGTCATATGTTAAGATTTTGAAAACATACTCAAACATAGATCCTTTTTAAAGAATGTGATACATTTACTTTTAAAGGCTAAAACAGTATTTCCCAGGACTCTTAAATTCCCACAGTGTAATACAAGGGGAAAATAAAGTCTGAACTTAGAGTCTTGTTTGTACTGAGAGGGTCTTCCAAACAGAAAGGCAGTCTTGATGCAATGCAGTAAGCCACACTAACAGTGGGGCATTGCAGGAGAAAAATCTGCAGATGTAAGCCTTCACCACAATGTATTACAACTTTATGCTGGAGTATTTCCTGTACAGATATACGGTTCCTTTAACTATGTTTTCCAAGAGTAGATCACATTAAAATGTTATATAATCCTGATTTCCTGTTTTTGAAAATTTTAGTTTCTCAACTGGTTCCAAAATTTTAAGTATTTTTTTGTTTTGGTATGATTTCTATTCGTTGAATATGTATAGAAGCTATTCTGTTCCTACATCAAAAGCAACTAAAAAGCAAATACCTGTAAAAATAGTATTATAAGCTAAAATATTTGAAATTACATAGATATCTCTATTTCATGTTATTAATTAATGTTCGATTTTTTCTTTGAATTAGACACAAAATACTGATAAATGCCATTATTAGAAGATATTTTACTTTTAATTGACTATTGAAAATCAGTTGTTCTGTATGTTCTGTATAAAGAATATGTTTTTTCCTGTTATAATGATAAATAACTGATTGTAATAAATTTTCTTCATGCTTAAAGGACAGTTAAGTGCAGTCACAATCAGGCAAATCTGGTGTTTTTGTATGTACATTTTTAATGTTTACATTGCTGTAATTTTATCTTAATTTGTATATTAATATACAGATACACATTTATTCAAATTTCAATAATAATATGTAATAAATTGTCCAAACTATATAATGATATATTGTATACATACACTGCACATTTTTGTCATGTATCAATCCACTATTTTATGCTCAATCCTCACATTCTATATTCTAAGTATTCGCATACCTACTCTCTTCCAGTCATCAATTAAAAACTTTTTACCTATATCTTGCTTTTCCATTGGATTCCCCAAGGTGGAATATATTTGATCTTATCATCACCTTGACATTGTGATAAATGTTGTACACATTTTTACTTGGTAAACGAGGTAAAATAAATTTCTTTTAACAAAATGAAGTTTCATAACAGTTGCTCTTTCAAAAGTTATCAACTAGGAATATTCAAGTGTAAAAATCCCTTTACCTATCCACTGGTGTATGTCAGAAATTGTTTTCTTTAAATGGTGCCTGAAGCATTGGATAACAAATAAACTTTTAAGCAAAACAAGAAGCTTCGAAGGAAAAGCAGGGTAATGAGGTATCCACAGACAGTGTGAAAAGCTCCAGCAGCTTCCTGGGGAGCTTGTGGGATACGCAAATTCTTAGGTCTGAGCATTCACTCCAGGCTCTGCGTGTGCTTAGAATGATGTAAGAAGGGCTTATGCTCTCACCACTGGTTGAGCTTAAGACTCTGCACAGGTAGGAGAGGAAGGCTAAGGCAGAGATGAGGGTATGCCTCAACGGCCACATAGAGCACCTCTGCAAGGCTGTGGGTGCTTACTGATTCCAGGCCTTTAAAGAAAGGAGAATAATTTGCAAAACTAATGGCTGAACAATTCTCAAATTTACTAAAAAGTATTAGTCTACACATCCAAGAAGTTCAGTGAACTCCACATATGCCAAACTCAAATTTCTGCATGAAATAGGCAAGAAACAGTCTTGACTGAAACTAGAGAGTAGCGACTCATCATACATAAGGGATGATCAATAAGATGAACAGGTGGTTTCTCATCAGTAGTGGTGGAGACCCAAGGCAGAGAGATAACATATTCAAAGTGCTGAAAGGAATGTGCTGCCAACGAGAAGTAGTTTGCCAAATTATGTAACTTGGTAAATGGTAAGAATGAAAATACTGTCTGCATTCAGAGTTCTTTCTAAGAATCCACTTTAAAGAAACTGAAACTGGAATTTTTGGCTGATCATTTCCTTTGCAGTGCAGAAACATTGATGCAGTCCCATTTTTTAATTTTTAAATTGTTTCCCTTGCCTAAGTAAACATATCTCAAAAATATTACTAAGAACAAACTAAAAGAGCTCACCGCCTATGTTTACTTCTAGAAGTTGTATGGTTTCAGGTCTTGCATTTCAGTTTTTGAACCATTTTTAATTTATTTTTCTTAACGGAGTGAGAAAATCCAATTTGGTTCTTTTGCATGTAGCTGTCCAGTTTTCTCAAAGTTCCCAGCACCATTGATTGAAGAGGCTATTCTTTCCTCATTGTATATTCTTGCCTACATTGTTGTAGATTTATTGCCCACGAAAGTCTGTACCTATTTCTGGGCTTTGGGTACTGTTCTATTGATCTCTGCATTGGTGTTTGTGCCAGTGCCATACTGTTTTGTTAACTATAGCTTTGTGATTTAGTTTGAAATCAGAGTGCATGATACCGTCATATTTTTTCTCCTTTCTCAGGACTGTTTTGGCTATTGAGGGTCTTTTGTTTCCATATAAATTTTAGAATTATTTGTTCTGAATATTGCTCTTGGTAATTTGATAGATATTACACTAAATCTGTAGGTATTCTTGCATATGATGGTCATTTAAAAATATTAATTCTTACAGTCCATGAATATGGTATATCTCTTCATCTGTTTCCATCATCTTCAGTTTCTTTAATCAGTTACTTACCGTTTTCCAAGGAGAGATTTTTCACCTCTTATTTATATTTACTAGACATTGAGGAAATAAATCCTCCCACTTGAAAGTAGTTAACCCACATTAATTTGGACTCTAAAGATGGATTCAAATTTACTAGAAATATGCGGAATAGTTGTGTTAAACAATTGTTTAACACAATTTAAGTCGTGTCTGGCAACGTCAGGTACTTAACTCTGTGTTCGTTATTGTCAGTTCCATTAAGTCAAGAACCACGTGTTTCTCCCTTGTTGACTGCTGTATCCAGACCTTGCCCTTACCCTAGAAACAATAAATATTTGGTGAACAAATAAAGTATAGTCGCTGGGCTAATTAATCTCACTTTTACATATACACTGATGTATGTTTTGTATATATGTGATACATAGTAAAATATATGCTAAATAAAGTGTAGGTGTCAAAAATTGTGAAGTGTTTACCCAATTTGCAAGTGAACAGCTTAGCCTGCTACAGTGTCATGGACACTGGTAGAAAATAGAGGAATGCTGGATCAGAGAAGAAAGACAGAGTATTTCTGACAACAGAGTGTCTGCACATGTGCCAATAACCCAAGCCTCGGTTCCCTTCGAGTAAGAGGAACACACAGGGAGATACACTCTAAGAAAAGAACCCCAAATTTGGGGAACCTGAATCTTTTGGAAAGGAGGTAAACATGCCTGCCACTTTGTTTGTAGAGAGAGTCGATCTGTGTTTTCCATAGCTAATATATCTGTGTGTGTTTGTGTGTGTGTGTGTGTGTGTGTGTATAATATATATATATGTGTTTGTGAGTGTGTATGTATTATATGTATAATATATATATATATATATATATATCTTTATCACTTTAAAGTTTAAAGAGCTTGAATTTTCTTATTCCATCATCTGATTTGTTTTTTGGTAAGAAGAGTGCGGCACACATTGAGTCTTTGAATCCACTCAAGTTAAATTTTGTGTGCAACTAATTTGACATTAGATTTAAGCTTCCCTGATTCCTAGTTAGCGTTCTTTACAGTGTACAGTCTACATCTGGCTATTCCATACAGATGAGTAAAATACTGACTAGGAAGGGCTGAGACTAGAGCACACTTTTGAATTCGAGTTTGTATTCTCTTTAAAAGAAACCATAAATTAGACCATTTGCCCCTGCTGTAAGTGTTTTTTGACTAAGAAGTTCTTAATATTGATATATTATTTGTCTTTTTGTGGAATAGTATCTTGAAAGACATCATATTACAAACCTGGATTTTCCTGAAAATTTGTAGATCGAGAAATTTGTAAGATAACTGGGTCATATGTTAAGATTTTGAAAAACATACTCAAACATTGATCCTAATTAAACAATGTGATTCATTTACTTTTAAAGGCTAAAACAGTATTTCCCAGGACTCTTAAATTCCCATATTCTAATACCAAGGGAAAATAAAATCTGAACTTAGAGTCTTGTTTGTACTGAGAGGGTCTTCCAAACAGAAAGGCAGTCTTGATGCAATGCAGTAAGCCACACTAACAGTGGGGCATTGCAGGAGAAAAATCTGCAGATGTAAGCCTTCACCACAATGTATTACAACTTTATGCTGGAGTATTTCCTGTACAGATATACAGTTTGTTTAACTATCTTTTCCAAGAGTAGATCACATTAAAATGTTATATAATCCTGATTTCCTGTTTTTGAAAACTTGTTGTTTCTCAACTGGTTCCAAAATTTTAACTATTTTTTTTGTTTTGGTATGATTTCTATTAGTTGAATATGTATAGAAGCTATTCTTTTCCTTCTTCAAAAACAACTAAAAAGCAAATACCTATAAAAATAGTATTATTAGCTAAAATATTTGAAATTACATACATATCTCTATTTCATGTTATTACTTAATGTTCGATTTTTTCTTTGAATTAGACACAAAATACTGATAAATGCAATTATTAGAAGATATTTTACTTTTAATTGACTATTGAAAATCAGTTGTTCTGTATGTTCGGTATAAAGAATTTGTTTTTTCCTGTTATAATGATAAATAACTGATTGTAATAAATTATCTTCATGCTTAAAAGGACAGTTAAGTGCAGTCACAATCATAAGTGGAATAAAGCATTCTTTATTTCTTAAGGCAAAGCTGGTTTTTTGAATGTACATTTTTAATGTTTACATTGCTGTAATTTTATCTTAATTTGTATATTAATATACAGATACACATTTATCCAAATTTCAATAATAATATGTAATAAATTATCCTAAATATATAATGATATATTGTATAAATACACTGCATATTTTTGTCATGTATCAATCCACTATTTTATGCTCAATCCTCACATTCTATGTTCTAAGTATCCGCATGCCTACTCTCTTCCAGTCATCAATTAAAAAGTTTTTACCTATATTCTGCTTTTCCATTGGATTCCCCAAGGTGGAATATATTTGATCTTATCATCACCTTGACATTGTGATAAATGTTGTACACATTTTTACATGGTAAACGAGGTAAAATAAATTTCTTTTAACAAAATAAAAGTTTCATAACTGTTACTCTTTCAAAAGGTATCAACTAGGAATATTCAAGTGTAAAAATCCCTTTACCTATCCACTGGTGTATGTCAGAAATTGTTTTCTTTAAATGGTGCCTGAAGCATTGGATAACAAATAAAATTTTAAACAAAACAAGAAGCTTCGAAGGAAAAGCAGGGTAATGAGGTATCCACAGACAGTGTGAAAAGCTTCAGCAGCTTCCTGGGGAGCTTGTGGGATACGCAAATTCTTAGGTCTGAGCATTCACTCCAGGCTCTGCGTGTGCTTAGAATGATGTAAGAAGGGCTTATGCTCTCACCACTAGTTGACCTTAAGGCTCTTCACACGTAGGAGAGGAAGGCTTAGGCAGAGATGAGGGTATGCTTCAACGGCCACATAGAGCACATCTGCAAGACTGTGGGTGCTTACTGATTCCAGGCCTTTAAAGAAAGGAGAATAATTTGCAAAACTAATGGCTGAACAATTCTCAAATTTACTAAAAATATTAGTCTACACATCCAAGAAGTTCAGTGAACTCCACATATGCCAAACTCAAATTTCTGCATGAAATAGTCAAGAAACAGTCTTGACTGAAACTAGAGAGTAGCGACTCATCATACATAAGGGATGCTCAATAAGATGAACAGTTGGTTACTCATCAGCAGTGGTGGAGACCCAAGGCAGAGAGATAACATATTCAAAGTGCTGAAAGGAATGGGCTGCCAAAGAGAAGTAATTTGCCAAATTATGTAACTTGGTAAATGGTAAGAATGAAAATACTGTCTGCATTCAGAGTTCTTTCTAAGAATCCACTTTAAAGAAACTGAAACTGGAATTTTTGGCTGATCATTTCCTTTGCAGTGCAGAAACATTGATGCAGTCCCATTTTTTAATTTTTAATTTGTTTCCCTTGCCTAAGTAAACATATCTCAAAAATATTACTAAGAACAAACTAAAAGAGCTCACCGCCTATGTTTACTTCTAGAAGTTGTATGGTTTCAGGTCTTACATTTCAGTTTATGATCCATTTTTTATTTATTTTTCTTAACGGAGTGAGATAATCCAATTTGGTTCTTTTGCATGTAGCTGTCCAGTTTTCTCAAAGTTCCCAGCACCATTGATTGAAGAGGCTATTCTTTCCTCATTGTATATTCTTGCCTACTGTGTTGTAGATTTATTTCCCACGAAAGTCTGTACCTATTTCTGGGCTTTGGGTACTGTTCTATTGATCTCTGCATTGGTGTTTGTGCCAGTGCCATGCTGTTTTGTTAACTATAGCTTTGTGATTTAGTTTGAAATCAGAGTGCATGATACCGTCATATTTTTTCTTCTTTCTCAAGACTGTTTTGGCTATTGAGAGCCTTATGTTTCCATATAAATTTTAGAATTATTTGTTCTGAATATTGCTCTTGGTAATTTGATAGATATTACACTAAATCTGTAGGTATTCTTGCATATGATGGTCATTTAAAAATATTAATTCTTACAGTCCATGAATATGGTATATCTCTTCATCTGTTTCCATCATCTTCAGTTTCTTTAATCAGTTACTTACCGTTTTCCAAGGAGAGATTTTTCACCTCTTATTTATATTTTCTAGACATTGAGAAAATAAATTCTCCCACTTGTAAGTAGTTAACCCACATTAATTTGGACTCTAAAGATGGATTCAAATTTACTAGAAATATGAGGAATAGTTGTGTTAAACAATTGTTTTAACAAAATTTAATTCGTGTCTGGCAACATCACGTACTTAACTCTGTGTTCGTTATTTGTCAGTTCCATTAAGTCACGAACCACGTGTTTCTCCCTTGTTGACTGCTGTATCCTGACCTTGCCCTTACCCTAGAAACAATAAATATTTGGTGAACAAATAAAGTATAGTTGCTGGGCTAATTAATCTCACTTTTACATATACACTGATGTATGTGTTGTATATATGTGATACATAGTAAAATATATGCTAAATAAAGTGCAGGTGTCAAAAATTGTGAAGTGTTTAACCAATTTGCAAGTGAACAGCTTAGCCTGCTACAGTGTCATGGACACTGGTAGAAAATAGGGGAATGCTGGATCAGAGAAGAAAGACAGAGTATTACCGACAACAGAGTGTCTGCACATGTGCCATTTCCCCAAGCCTCGGTTCCGTTCGAGTAACAGGAATAGAGCCAGGTAACACTTAAACACACAGTGAGATACACTCTAAGAAAAGAACCCCAAATTTGGGGAACCTGAATCATTTGAAAAGGAGGTAAACATGCCTGCCACATTGTTTGTAGAGAGAGTCGAACTGTGTTTTCCATAGCTAATATATCTTTGTGTGTGTGTGTGTGTGTGTGTGTGTATAATATATATATATGTGTTTGTAAGAGTGTATGTATTTTATGTATAATATATATATATATATATATATATATATATATATATATATATCTTTATCACTTTAAAGTTTTAAAGAACTTGAGTTTTCTTATTCCATCATCTGATTTTTTTTTTGGTAAATTGAGTGAGGCACACATTGAATCTTTGAATCCACTCAAGTTAAAAGTTTGTGTGCAACTAATTTGACATTAGATTTAAGCTTCCCTGATTCTTAGTTAGCGTTCTTTACAGTGTACAGTCTACATCTGAATATTCCATACAGATGAGTAAAATATTGACTAGGAAGGGCTGAGACTAGAGCACACTTTTGAATTCGAGTTTGTATTCTCTTTAAAAGAAACCATAAATTAGACCATTTGCCCTTGCTGTAAGTGTTTTTTGAAAAAGAAGTTCTTAATATTGATATATTAATTGTCTTTTTGTGAAATAGTATCTTGAAAGACATCATATTACACACCTGGATTTTCCTGAAAATTTGTAGCTCGAGAAATTTGTAAGATAACTGGGTCATATGTTAAGATTTTGAAAAACATACTCAAACATAGATCCTAATTAAAGAATGTGATACATTTACTTTTAAAGGCTAAAACTGTATTTCCCAGGACTCTTAAATTCCCATATTCTAATACCAAGGGAAAATAAAATCTGAACTTAGAGTCTTGTTTGTACTGAGAGGGTCTTCCAAACAGAAAGGCAGTCTTGATGCAATGCAGTAAGCCACAGTAACAGTGGGGCATTGCAGGAGAAATATCTGCAGATGTAAGCCTTCACCACAATGTATTACAACTTTATGCTGGAGTATTTCCTATACAGATATACGGTTTGTTTAACTATGTTTTCCAAGAGTAGATCACATTAAAATGTTATATAATCTGATTTCCTGTTTTGGAAAACTTGTAGTTTCTCAACTGGTTCCAAAATTTTAACTATTTTTTTGTTTTGATATGATTTCTATTAGTTGAGTAAGTATAGAAGCTATTCTTTTCCTACTTCAAAAACAACTAAAAAGCAGATACATATAAAAATAGTATTATTAGCTAAAATATTTGAAATTACATACATATCTCTATTTCATGTTATTACTTAATGTTCGATTTTTTCTTTGAATTAGACACAAAATACTGATAAATGCCATTATTAGAAGATATTTTACTTTTAATTGACTATTGAAAATCAGTTGTTCTGTATGTTTGGTATAAAGAATTTGTTTTTTCCTGTTATAATGATAAATAACTGATTGTAATAAATTTTCTTCATGCTTAAAAGGACAGTTAAGTGCAGTCACAATCATAAGTGGAATACAGCATTCTTTATTTCTTAAGGCAAAGCTGGTTTTTTGAATGTACATTTTTAATGTTTACATTGCTGTAATTTTATCTTAACTTGTATATTATTATACAGATACACATTTATTCAAATTTCAATAATAATATGTAATAAATTATCCTAACTATATAATGATATATTGTATACATACTCTGCACATTTTTGTCATGTATCAATCCACTATTTTATGCTCAATCCTCACATTCTATGTTCTAAGTATCTGCATGCCTACTCTCTTCCAGTCATCAATTAAAAAATTTTACCTATATCTTGCTTTTCCATTGGATTCCCCAAGGTGGAATATATTTGATCTTATCATCACCTTGACATTGTGATAAATGTTGTACACATTTTTACTTGGTAAACGAGGTAAAATAAATTTCTTTTAACAAAATGAAGGTTTCATAACAGATACTCTTTCAAAAGTTATCAACTAAGATATTCAAGTGTAAAAATCCCTTTACCTATCCACTGGTGTATGTCAGAAATGGTTTTCTTTAAATGGTGCCTGAAGCATTGGATAACAAATAAAATTTTAAGCAAAACAAGAAGCTTCGAAGTAAAAGCAGGGTAATGAGGTATCCACAGACAGTGTGAAAAGCTCCAGCAGCTTCCTGGGGAGCTTGTGGGATACGCATATTCTTAGGTCTGAGCATTCACTCCAGGCTCTGCGTGTGCTTAGAATGATGTAAGAAGGGCTTATGCTCTCACCGCTGGTTGACCTTAAGACTCTGCACACGTAGGAGAGGAAGGCTAAGGCAGAGATGAGGGTATGCCTCAACGGCCACATAGAGCACCTCTGCAAGACTGTGGGTGCTTACTGATTCCAGGCCTTTAAAGTAAGGAGAATAATTTGCAAAACTAATGGCTGAACAATTCTCAAATTTACTAAAAATATTAGTCTACACATCCAAGAAGTTCAGTGAACTCCACATATGCAAAACTCAAATTTCTGCATGAAATAGTCAAGAAACAGTCTTGACTGAAACTAGAGAGTAGCGACTCATCATACATAAGGGATGCTCAATAAGATGAACAGGTGGTTTCTCATCAGCAGTGGTGGAGACCCAAGGCAGAGAGATAACATATTCAAAGTGCTGAAAGAATGGGCTGCCAACGAGAAGTAATTTGCCAAATTATGTAACTTGGTAAATGGTAAGAATCAAAATACTGTCTGCATTCAGAGTTCTTTCTAAGAATCCACTTTAAAGAAACTGAAACTGGAATTTTTGGCTGATCATTTCCTTTGCAATGCAGAAACATTGATGGAGTCCCATTTTTTAATTTTTAATTTGTTTCCCTTGCCTAAGTAAACATATCTCAAAAATATTACTAAGAACAAACTAAAAGAGCTCACCGCCTATGTTTACTTCTAGAAGTTGTATGGTTTCAGGTCTTACATTTCAGTTTATGATCCATTTTTAATTTATTTTTCTTAACGGAGTGAGAAAATCCAATTTGGTTCTTTTGCATGTAGCTGTCCAGTTTTCTCAAAGTCCCCAGCACCATTGATTGAAGAGGCTATTCTTTCCTCATTGTATATTCTTGCCTACTTTGTTGTAGATTTATTGCCCACGAAAGTCTGTACCTATTTCTGGGCTTTGGGTACTGTTCTATTGATCTCTGCATTGGTGTTTGTGCCAGTGCCATACTGTTTTGTTAACTCTAGCTTTGTGATTTAGTTTGAAATCAGAGTGCATGATACCGTCATATTTTTTCTTCTTTCTCAAGACTGTTTTGGCTATTGAGGGCCTTTTGTTTCCATATAAATTTTAGAATTATTTGTTCTGAATATTGCTCTTGGTAATTTGATAGATATTACACTAAATCTGTAGGTATTCTTGCATATGATGGTCATTTAAAAATATTAATTCTTACAGTCCATGAATATGGTATATCTCTTCATCTGTTTCCATCATCTTCAGTTTCTTTAATCAGTTACTTACCGTTTTCCAAGGAGAGATTTTTCACCTCTTATTTATATTTTCTAGACATTGAGAAAATAAATTCTCCCACTTGTAAGTAGTTAACCCACATTATTTTGGACTCTAAAGATGGATTCAAATTTACTAGAAATATGCGGAATAGTTGTGTTAAACAATTGTTTTAACACAATTTAAGTCGTGTCTGGCAACGTCAGGTACTTAACTCTGTGTTCGTTATTTGTCAGTTCCATTAAGTCACGAACCACGTGTTTCTCCCTTGTTGACTGCTGTATCCAGACCTTGCCCTTACCCTAGAAACAATAAATATTTGGTGAACAAATAAAGTATAGTCGCTGGGATAATTAATCTCACTTTTACATATACACTGATGTATGTGTTGTATATATGTGATACATAGTAAAATATATGCTAAATAAAGTGTAGGTGTCAAAAATTGTGAAGTGTTTACCCAATTTGCAAGTGAACAGCTTAGCCTGCTACAGTGTCATGGACACTGGTAGAAAATAGAGGAATGCTGGATCAGAGAAGAAAGACAGAGTATTTCTGACAACAGAGTGTCTGCACATGTGCCAATTCCCCAAGCCTCGGTTCCCTTCGAGTAAGAGGAACACACAGGGAGATACACTCTAAGAAAAGAACCCCAAATTTGGGGAACCTGAATCTTTTGGAAAGGAGGTAAACATGCCTGCCACTTTGTTTGTAGAGAGAGTCGATCTGTGTTTTCCATAGCTAATATATCTGTGTGTGTTTGTGTGTGTGTGTGTGTGTGTGTGTATAATATATATATATGTGTTTGTGAGTGTGTATGTATTATATGTATAATATATATATATATATATATATATATCTTTATCACTTTAAAGTTTAAAGAGCTTGAATTTTCTTATTCCATCATCTGATTTGTTTTTTGGTAAGAAGAGTGAGGCACACATTGAGTCTTTGAATCCACTCAAGTTAAATTTTGTGTGCAACTAATTTGACATTAGATTTAAGCTTCCCTGATTCCTAGTTAGCGTTCTTTACAGTGTACAGTCTACATCTGGCTATTCCATACAGATGAGTAAAATACTGACTAGAAAGGGCTGAGACTAGAGCACACTTTTGAATTCGAGTTTGTATTCTCTTTAAAAGAAACCATAAATTAGACCATTTGCCCTTGCTGTAAGTGTTTTTTGACTAAGAAGTTCTTAATATTGATATATTATTTGTCTTTTTGTGGAATAGTATCTTGAAAGACATCATATTACAAACCTGGATTTTCCTGAAAATTTGTAGATATAGAAATTTGTAAGATAACTGGGTCATATGTTAAGATTTTGAAAAACATACTCAAACATAGATCCTAATTAAACAATGTGATTCATTTACTTTTAAAAGCTAAAACAGTATTTCCCAGGACTCTTAAATTCCCATATTCTAATACCAAGGGAAAATAAAATCTGAACTTAGAGTCTTGTTTGTACTGAGAGGGTCTTCCAAACAGAAAGGCAGTCTTGATGCAATGCAGTAAGCCACACTAACAGTGGGGCATTGCAGGAGAAAAATCTGCAGATGTAAGCCTTCACCACAATGTATTACAACTTTATGCTGGAGTATTTCCTGTACAGATATACAGTTTGTTTAACTATCTTTTCCAAGAGTAGATCACATTAAAATGTTATATAATCCTGATTTCCTGTTTTTGAAAAATTGTTGTTTCTCAACTGGTTCCAAAATTTTAACTATTTTTTTTGTTTTGGTATGATTTCTATTAGTTGAATATGTATAGAAGCTATTCTTTTCCTTCTTCAAAAACAACTAAAAAGCAAATACCTATAAAAATAGTATTATTAGCTAAAATATTTGAAATTACATACATATCTCTATTTCATGTTATTACTTAATGTTCGATTTTTTCTTTGAATTAGACACAAAATACTGATAAATGCAATTATTAGAAGATATTTTACTTTTAATTGACTATTGAAAATCAGTTGTTCTGTATGTTCGGTATAAAGAATTTGTTTTTTCCTGTTATAATGATAAATAACTGATTGGAATAAATTATCTTCATGCTTAAAAGGACAGTTAAGTGCAGTCACAATCATAAGTGGAATAAAGCATTCTTTATTTCTTAAGGCAAAGCTGGTTTTTTGAATGTACATTTTTAATGTTTACATTGCTGTAATTTTATCTTAATTTGTATATTAATATACAGATACACATTTATCCAAATTTCAATAATAATATGTAATAAATTATCCTAAATATATAATGATATATTGTATAAATACACTGCATATTTTTGTCATGTATCAATCCACTATTTTATGCTCAATCCTCACATTCTATGTTCTAAGTATCCGCATGCCCACTCTCTTCCAGTCATCAATTAAAAAGTTTTTACCTATATTCTGCTTTTCCATTGGATTCCCCAAGGTGGAATATATTTGATCTTATCATCACCTTGACATTGTGATAAATGTTGTACACATTTTTACATGGTAAACGAGGTAAAATAAATTTCTTTTAACAAAATAAAAGTTTCATAACTGTTACTCTTTCAAAAGGTATCAACAAGGAATATTCAAGTGTAAAAATCCCTTTACCTATCCACTGGTGTATGTCAGAAATTGTTTTCTTTAAATGGTGCCTGAAGCATTGGATAACAAATAAAATTTTAAACAAAACAAGAAGCTTCGAAGGAAAAGCAGGGTAATGAGGTATCCACAGACAGTGTGAAAAGCTTCAGCAGCTTCCTGGGGAGCTTGTGGGATACGCAAATTCTTAGGTCTGAGCATTCACTCCAGGCTCTGCGTGTGCTTAGAATGATGTAAGAAGGGCTTATGCTCTCACCACTAGTTGACCTTAAGGCTCTTCACACGTAGGAGAGGAAGGCTTAGGCAGAGATGAGGGTATGCTTCAACGGCCACATAGAGCACATCTGCAAGACTGTGGGTGCTTACTGATTCCAGGCCTTTAAAGAAAGGAGAATAATTTGCAAAACTAATGGCTGAACAATTCTCAAATTTACTAAAAATATTAGTCTACACATCCAAGAAGTTCAGTGAACTCCACATATGCCAAACTCAAATTTCTGCATGAAATAGTCAAGAAACAGTCTTGACTGAAACTAGAGAGTAGCGACTCATCATACATAAGGGATGCTCAATAAGATGAACAGTTGGTTACTCATCAGCAGTGGTGGAGACCCAAGGCAGAGAGATAACATATTCAAAGTGCTGAAAGGAATGGGCTGCCAAAGAGAAGTAATTTGCCAAATTATGTAACTTGGTAAATGGTAAGAATGAAAATACTGTCTGCATTCAGAGTTCTTTCTAAGAATCCACTTTAAAGAAACTGAAACTGGAATTTTTGGCTGATCATTTCCTTTGCAGTGCAGAAACATTGATGCAGTCCCATTTTTTAATTTTTAATTTGTTTCCCTTGCCTAAGTAAACATATCTCAAAAATATTACTAAGAACAAACTAAAAGAGCTCACCGCCTATGTTTACTTCTAGAAGTTGTATGGTTTCAGGTCTTACATTTCAGTTTATGATCCATTTTTTATTTATTTTTCTTAACGGAGTGAGATAATCCAATTTGGTTCTTTTGCATGTAGCTGTCCAGTTTTCTCAAAGTTCCCAGCACCATTGATTGAAGAGGCTATTCTTTCCTCATTGTATATTCTTGCCTACTGTGTTGTAGATTTATTGCCCACGAAAGTCTGTACCTATTTCTGGGCTTTGGGTACTGTTCTATTGATCTCTGCATTGGTGTTTGTGCCAGTGCCATGCTGTTTTGTTAACTATAGCTTTGTGATTTAGTTTGAAATCAGAGTGCATGATACCGTCATATTTTTTCTTCTTTCTCAAGACTGTTTTGGCTATTGAGAGCCTTATGTTTCCATATAAATTTTAGAATTATTTGTTCTGAATATTGCTCTTGGTAATTTGATAGATATTACACTAAATCTGTAGGTATTCTTGCATATGATGGTCATTTAAAAATATTAATTCTTACAGTCCATGAATATGGTATATCTCTTCATCTGTTTCCATCATCTTCAGTTTCTTTAATCAGTTACTTACCGTTTTCCAAGGAGAGATTTTTCACCTCTTATTTATATTTACTAGACATTGAGAAAATAAATTCTCCCACTTGTAAGTAGTTAACCCACATTAATTTGGACTCTAAAGATGGATTCAAATTTACTAGAAATATGAGGAATAGTTGTGTTAAACAATTGTTTTAACAAAATTTAATTCGTGTCTGGCAACATCACGTACTTAACTCTGTGCTCGTTATTTGTCAGTTCCATTAAGTCACGAACCACGTGTTTCTCCCTTGTTGACTGCTGTATCCTGACCTTGCCCTTACCCTAGAAACAATAAATATTTGGTGAACAAATAAAGTATAGTTGCTGGGCTAATTAATCTCACTTTTACATATACACTGATGTATGTGTTGTATATATGTGATACATAGTAAAATATATGCTAAATAAAGTGCAGGTGTCAAAAATTGTGAAGTGTTTAACCAATTTGCAAGTGAACAGCTTAGCCTGCTACAGTGTCATGGACACTGGTAGAAAATAGGGGAATGCTGGATCAGAGAAGAAAGACAGAGTATTACCGACAACAGAGTGTCTGCACATGTGCCATTTCCCCAAGCCTCGGTTCCGTTCGAGTAACAGGAAAAGAGCCAGGTAACACTTAAACACACAGTGAGATACACTCTAAGAAAAGAACCCCAAATTTGGGGAACCTGAATCATTTGAAAAGGAGGTAAACATGCCTGCCACATTGTTTGTAGAGAGAGTCGAACTGTGTTTTCCATAGCTAATATATCTTTGAGTGTGTGTGTGTGTGTGTGTGTATAATATATATATATGTGTTTGTGAGTGTGTATGTATTTTATGTATAATATATATATATATATATATATCTATCTTTATCACTTTAAAGTTTTAAAGAACTTGAGTTTTCTTATTCCATCATCTGATTTTTTTTTTGGTAAATTGAGTGAGGCACACATTGAATCTTTGAATCCACTCAAGTTAAAAGTTTGTGTGCAACTAATTTGACATTAGATTTAAGCTTCCCTGATTCTTAGTTAGCGTTCTTTACAGTGTACAGTCTACATCTGACTATTCCATACAGATGAGTAAAATATTGACTAGGAAGGGCTGAGACTGGAGCACACTTTTGAATTCGAGTTTGTATTCTCTTTAAAAGAAACCATAAATTAGACCATTTGCCCTTGCTGTAAGTGTTTTTTGAAAAAGAAGTTCTTAATATTGATATATTAATTGTCTTTTTGTGAAATAGTATCTTGAAAGACATCATATTACACACCTGGATTTTCCTGAAAATTTGTAGCTCGAGAAATTTGTAAGATAACTGGGTCATATGTTAAGATTTTGAAAAACATACTCAAACATAGATCCTAATTAAAGAATGTGATACATTTACTTTTAAAGGCTAAAACTGTATTTCCCAGGACTCTTAAATTCCCATATTCTAATACCAAGGGAAAATAAAATCAGAACTTAGAGTCTTGTTTGTACTGAGAGGGTCTTCCAAACAGAAAGGCAGTCTTGATGCAATGCAGTAAGCCACAGTAACAGTGGGGCATTGCAGGAGAAAAATCTGCAGATGTAAGCCTTCACCACAATGTATTACAACTTTATGCTGGAGTATTTCCTATACAGATATACGGTTTGTTTAACTATGTTTTCCAAGAGTAGATCACATTAAAATGTTATATAATCTGATTTCCTGTTTTGGAAAACTTGTAGTTTCTCAACTGGTTCCAAAATTTTAACTATTTTTTTGTTTTGATATGATTTCTATTAGTTGAGTAAGTATAGAAGCTATTCTTTTCCTACTTCAAAAACAACTAAAAAGCAGATACATATAAAAATAGTATTATTAGCTAAAATATTTGAAATTACATACATATCTCTATTTCATGTTATTACTTAATGTTCGATTTTTTCTTTGAATTAGACACAAAATACTGATAAATGCCATTATTAGAAGATATTTTACTTTTAATTGACTATTGAAAATCAGTTGTTCTGTATGTTCGGTATAAAGAATTTGTTTTTTCCTGTTATAATGATAAATAACTGATTGTAATAAATTTTCTTCATGCTTAAAAGGACAGTTAAGTGCAGTCACAATCATAAGTGGAATACAGCATTCTTTATTTCTTAAGGCAAAGCTGGTTTTTTGAATGTACATTTTTAATGTTTACATTGCTGTAATTTTATCTTAATTTGTATATTATTATACAGATACACATTTATTCTAATTTCAATAATAATATGTAATAAATTATCCTAACTATATAATGATATATTGTATACATACTCTGCACATTTTTGTCATGTATCAATCCACTATTTTATGCTCAATCCTCATATTCTATGTTCTAAGTATCTGCATGCCTACTCTCTTCCAGTCATCAATTAAAAAATTTTACCTATATCTTGCTTTTCCATTGGATTCCCCAAGGTGGAATATATTTGATCTTATCATCACCTTGACATTGTGATAAATGTTGTACACATTTTTACTTGGTAAACGAGGTAAAATAAATTTCTTTTAACAAAATGAAGGTTTCATAACAGATACTCTTTCAAAAGTTATCAACTAAGATATTCAAGTGTAAAAATCCCTTTACCTATCCACTGGTGTATGTCAGAAATGGTTTTCTTTAAATGGTGCCTGAAGCATTGGATAACAAATAAAATTTTAAGCAAAACAAGAAGCTTCGAAGTAAAAGCAGGGTAATGAGGTATCCACAGACAGTGTGAAAAGCTCCAGCAGCTTCCTGGGGAGCTTGTGGGATACGCATATTCTTAGGTCTGAGCATTCACTCCAGGCTCTGCGTGTGCTTAGAATGATGTAAGAAGGGCTTATGCTCTCACCGCTGGTTGACCTTAAGACTCTGCACACGTAGGAGAGGAAGGCTAAGGCAGAGATGAGGGTATGCCTCAACGGCCACATAGAGCACCTCTGCAAGACTGTGGGTGCTTACTGATTCCAGGCCTTTAAAGTAAGGAGAATAATTTGAAAAACTAATGGCTGAACAATTCTCAAATTTACTAAAAATATTAGTCTACACATCCAAGAAGTTCAGTGAACTCCACATATGCAAAACTCAAATTTCTGCATGAAATAGTCAAGAAACAGTCTTGACTGAAACTAGAGAGTAGCGACTCATCATACATAAGGGATGCTCAATAAGATGAACAGGTGGTTTCTCATCAGCAGTGGTGGAGACCCAAAGCAGAGAGATAACATATTCAAAGTGCTGAAAGAATGGGCTGCCAACGAGAAGTAATTTGCCAAATTATGTAACTTGGTAAATGGTAAGAATCAAAATACTGTCTGCATTCAGAGTTCTTTCTAAGAATCCACTTTAAAGAAACTGAAACTGGAATTTTTGGCTGATCATTTCCTTTGCAATGCAGAAACATTGATGGAGTCCCATTTTTTAATTTTTAATTTGTTTCCCTTGCCTAAGTAAACATATCTCAAAAATATTACTAAGAACAAACTAAAAGAGCTCACCGCCTATGTTTACTTCTAGAAGTTGTATGGTTTCAGGTCTTACATTTCAGTTTATGATCCATTTTTAATTTATTTTTCTTAACGGAGTGAGAAAATCCAATTTGGTTCTTTTGCATGTAGCTGTCCAGTTTTCTCAAAGTCCCCAGCACCATTGATTGAAGAGGCTATTCTTTCCTCATTGTATATTCTTGCCTACTTTGTTGTAGATTTATTGCCCACGAAAGTCTGTACCTATTTCTGGGCTTTGGGTACTGTTCTATTGATCTCTGCATTGGTGTTTGTGCCAGTGCCATACTGTTTTGTTAACTCTAGCTTTGTGATTTAGTTTGAAATCAGAGTGCATGATACCGTCATATTTTTTCTTCTTTCTCAAGACTGTTTTGGCTATTGAGGGCCTTTTGTTTCCATATAAATTTTAGAATTATTTGTTCTGAATATTGCTCTTGGTAATTTGATAGATATTACACTAAATCTGTAGGTATTCTTGCATATGATGGTCATTTAAAAATATTAATTCTTACAGTCCATGAATATGGTATATCTCTTCATCTGTTTCCATCATCTTCAGTTTCTTTAATCAGTTACTTACCGTTTTCCAAGGAGAGATTTTTCACCTCTTATTTATATTTTCTATACATTGAGAAAATAAATTCTCCCACTTGTAAGTAGTTAACCCACATTAATTTGGACTCTAAAGATGGATTCAAATTTACTAGAAATATGCGGAATAGTTGTGTTAAACAATTGTTTTAACACAATTTAAGTCGTGTCTGGCAACGTCAGGTACTTAACTCTGTGTTCGTTATTTGTCAGTTCCATTAAGTCACGAACCACGTGTTTCTCCCTTGTTGACTGCTGTATCCTGACCATGCCCTTACCCTAGAAACAATAAATATTTGGTGAACAAATAAAGTATAGTTGCTGGGCTAATTAATCTCACTTTTACATATACACTGATGTATGTGTTGTATATATGTGATACATAGAAAAATATATGCTAAATAAGGTGTAGGTGTCAAAAATTGCGAAGTGTTTTACCAATTTGTAAGTGAAAAGCTTAGCCTGCTACAGTGTCATGGACACTGGTAGAAAATAGGGGAATGCTGGATCAGAGAAGAAAGACAGAGTATTACCGACAACAGAGTGTCTGCACATGTGCCATTTCCCCAAGCCTCGGTTCCCTTCGAGTAACAGGAACAGAGCCAGGTGACACTTAAACACACAGAGAGATACACTCTAAGAAAAGAACCCCAAATTTGGGGAACCTGAATCTTTTGAAAAGGAGGTAAACATGCCTGCCACATTGTTTGTAGAGAGAGTCGAACTGTGTTTTCCATAGCTAATATATCTTTGAGTGTGTGTGTGTGTGTGTGTGTATAATATATATATATGTGTTTGTGAGTGTTTATGTATTATATGCATAATAGATATGTATATATATATATCTATCTTTATCACTTTAAAGTTTTAAACAGCTTGAGTTTTCTTATTCCATCATCTGATTTGTTTTTTGGTAAGAAGAGTGAGGCACACATTGAGTCTTTGAATCCACTCAAGTTAAAAATTATTGTGCACTAATTTGACATTAGATTTAAGCTTCCCTGATTCCTAGTTAGCGTTCTTTACAGTGTACAGTCTACATCTGACTATTCCATACACATGAGTAAAATACTGACTAGGAAGGGCTGAGACTAGAGCACACTTTTGAATTCGAGTTAGTGTTGTCTTTAAAAGAAACCATAAATTAGACCATTTGCCCCTGCTGTAAGTGTTTTTTGACTAAGAAGTTCTTAATATTGATATATTATTTGTCTTTTTGTGATATAGTATCTTCAAAGACATCATATTACACACCTGGATTTTCCTGAAAATTTGTAGCTCGAGAAATTTGTAAGATAACTGGGTCATATGTTAAGATTTTGAAAAACATACTCAAACATAGATCCTAATTAAAGAATGTGATTTATTTACTTTTAAAGGCTAAAACAGTATTTCCCAGGACTCTTAAATTCCCATATTCTAATACCAAGGGAAAATAAAATCTGAATTTAGAGTCTTGTTTGTACTGAGAGGGTCTTCCAAACAGAAAGGCAGTCTTGATGCAATGCAGTAAGCCACAGTAACAGTGGGGCATTGCAGGAGAAAAATCTGCAGATGTAAGCCTTCACCACAATGTATTACAACTTTATGCTGGAGTACTTCCTGTACAGATATAGGGTTTGTTTAACTATGTTTTCCAAGAGTAGATCACATTAAAATGTTATATAATCCTGATTTCCTGTTTTTGAAAACTTGTAGTTTCTCATCTGGTTCCAAAATTTTAAGTATTTTTTGTTTCGGTATGATTTCTATTAGTTGAATATGTATAGAAGCTATTCTTTTCCTACTTCAAAAACAACTAAAAAGCAAATACCTATAAAAGTAGTATTATTAGCTAAAATATTTGAAATTACATACATATCTCTATTACATGTTATTAATTAATGTTCAATTTTTTCTTTGAATTAGACACAAAATACTGATAAATGCCATTATTAGAAGGTATTTTACTTTTAATTGACTATTGAAAATCAGTTGTTCTGTATGTTCTGTATAAAGAATTTGTTTTTTCCTGTTATAATGATAAATAACTGATTGTAATAAATTTTCTTCATGCTTAAAAGGACAGTTAAGTGCAGTCACAATCATAAGTGGAATACAGCATTCTTTATTTCTTAAGGCAAAGCTGGTGGTTTTGAATGTTCATTTTTAATGTTTACATTGCTGTAATTTTATCTTAATTTTTATATTAATATACAGATACACATTTATCCAAATTTCAATAATAAAATGTAATAAATTATCCTAACTATATCATGATATATTGTATACATACACTGCACATTTTTGTCATGTATGAATCCACTATTTTATGCTCAATCCTCACATTCTAAGTTCTAAGTATCCGCATACCTACTCTCTTCCAGTCATCAATTAAAAACTTTTTACCTATATCTTGCTTTTCCATTGGATTCCCCAAGGTGGAATATATTTGATCTTAACATCACCTTGACATTGTGATAAATGTTGTACACATTTTTACTTGGTAAACGAGGTAAAATAAATTTCTTTTAACAAAATGAAGGTTTCATAACAGTTACTCTTTCAAAAGTTATCAACTTGGAATATCCAAGTGTAAAAAACCCTTTACCTATCCACTGGTGTCTGTCAGAAATTGTTTTCTTTAAATGGTGCCTGAAGCATTGGATAACAAATAAACTTTTAAGCAAAACAATAAGCTTCAAAGCAAAAGCAGGGTAATGAGGTATCCACAGACAGTGTGAAAAGCTCCAGCAGCTTCCTGGGGAGCTTGTGGGATATGCAAATTCTTAGGTTTGAGCATTCACCCCAGGCTCTGCGTGTGCTTAGAATGATGTAAGAAGGGCTTATGCTCTCACCACTGGTTGACCTTAAGACTCTGCACAGGTAGGAGAGGAAGGCTAAGGCAGAGATGAGGGTATGCCTCAACGGCCACATAGAGCACCTCTGCAAGACTGTGGGTGCTTACTGATTCCAGGGCTTTCAAGAAAGGAGAATAATTTGAAAAACTAATGGCTGAACAATTCTCAAATTTACTAAAAATTATTAGTCTACACATCCAAGAAGTTCAGTGAAATCCACATATGCCAAACTCAAATTTCTGCATGAAATAGTCAAGAAACAGTCTTGACTGAAACTAGAGCGTAGCGACTCATCATACATAAGGGATGCTCAATAAGATGAACAGGTGGTTTCTCATCAGCAGTGGTGGAGACCCAAGGCAGAGAGATAACATATTCAAAGTGCTGAAAGGAATGGGCTGCCAACGAGAAGTAATTTGCCAAATTATGTAACTTGGTAAATGGTAAGAATCAAAATACTGTCTGCATTCAGAGTTCTTTCTAAGAATCCACTTTAAAGAAACTGAAACTGGAATTTTTGGCTGATCATTTCCTTTAGAGTGCAGAAACATTGATGCAGTCCCATTTTTTAATTTTTAATTTGTTTCCCTTGCCTAAGTAAACATATCTCAAAAATATTACTAAGAACAAACTAAAAGAGCTCACCGTCTATGTTTACTTCTAGAAGTTGTATGGTTTCAGGTCTTACATTTCAGTTTTTGATCCATTTTTAATTTATTTTTCTTAACGGAGTGAGAAAATCCAATTTGGTTCTTTTGCATGTAGCTGTCCAGTTTTCTCAAAGTTCCCAGCACCATTGATTGAAGAGGATATTCTTTCCTCATTGTATATTCTTGCCTACTTTGTTGTAGATTTATTGCCCACGAAAGTCTGTACCTATTTCTGGGCTTTGGGTACTGTTCTATTGATCTCTGCATTGGTGTTTGTGCCAGTGCCATAATGTTTTGTTAACTATAGCTTTGTGATTTAGTTTGAAATCAAAGTGCATGATACCGTCATATTTTTTCTTCTTTCTCAAGACTGTTTTGGCTATTGAGGGTCTTTTGTTTCCATATAAATTTTAGAATTATTTGTTCTGAATATTGCTCTTGGTAATTTGATAGATATTACACTAAATCTGTAGGTATTCTTGCATATGATGATCTTTTAAAAATATTAATTCTTACAGTCCATGAATATGGTATAACTCTGCATCTGTTTCCATCATCTTCAATTTCTTTAATCAGTTACTTACCGTTTTCCAAGGAGGGATTTTTCACCTCTTATTTATATTTACTAGACATTGAGAAAATAAATCCTCCCACTTGTAAGTAGTTAAACCACATTAATTTGGACTCTAAAGATGGATTCAAATTTACTAGAAACATGCGGAATAGTTGTGTTAAACAATTGTTTTAACACAATTTAAGTAGTGTCAGGCAACGTAAGGTACTTAAATCTGTGTTCGTTATTTGTCACTTCCATTAAGTCACGAACCACGTGTTTCTCCCTTGTTGACTGCTGTATCCTGACCTTGCCCTTACCCTAGAAACAATAAATATTTGGTGAAAAAATAAAGTATAGTTGCTGGGCTAATTAACCTCACTTTTACATATACACTGATGTATGTGTTGTATACATGTGATACATAGTAAAATATATGCTAAATAAAGTGTAGGTGTCAAAAATTGTGAAGTGTTTACCCAATTTGCAAGTGAACAGTTTAGCCTGCTACAGTGTCATGGACACTGGTAGAAAATAGGGGAATGCTGGATCAGAGAAGAAAGACAGAGTATTACCGACAACAGAGTGTCTGCACATGTGCCATTTCCCCAAGCCTCGGTTCCCTTCGAGTAACAGGAACAGAGCCATGTGACACTTAAACACAAAGTGAGATACACTCTAAGAAAATAACCCCAAATTTGGGGAACCTGAATCTTTTGAAAAGGCGGTAAACATGCCTGCCACATTGTTTGTAGAGAGAGTCTATCTGTGTTATTCATAGCTAATATATCTGTGAGTGTGTGTGTGTCTGTGTGTGTATATAATATATATATATGTGTTTGTGAGTGTTTATGTATTATATGTATAATATATATATATATATATATATCTTTATCACTGTAAAGTTTTAAAGAGCTTGAGTTTTCTTATTCCATGATCTGATTTTTTTTTTGGTAAGAAGAGTGAGGCACACATTGAGTCTTTGAATCCACTCAAGTTAAAAATTAGTGTGCAACTAATTTGACATTAGATTTAAGCTTCCCTGATTCCTATTTAGCGTTCTTTACATTGTACAGTCTACTTCTGACTATTCCATACAGATGAGTATAATACTGACTAGGAAGGGCTGAGACTAGAGCACACTTTTGAATTCGAGTTTGTATTCTCTTTAAAAGAAACCATAAATTAGAATATTTGCCCCTGCTGTAAGTGTTTTTTGACTAAGAATTTCTTAATATTGATATATTATTTGTCTTTTTGTGAAATAGTATCTTGAAAGACATCATATTACACACCTGGATTTTCCTGAAAATTTGTAGCTCGAGAAATTTGTAAGATAACTGGTCATATGTTGAGATTTTGAAAAACATACTCAAACATAGATCCTAATTAAAGAATGTGATTCATTTACTTTTAAAGGCTAAAACAGTATTTCCCAGGACTCTTAAATTCCCATATTCTAATACCAAGGGAAAATAAAATCTGAACTTAGAGTCTTGTTTGTACTGTGAGGGTCTTCCAAACAGAAAGGCAGTCTTGATGCAATGCAGTAAGCCACAGTAACAGTGGGGCATTGCAGGAGAAAAATCTGCAGATGTAAGCCTTCACCACAATGTATTACAACTTTATGCTGGAGTATTTCCTGTACAGATATGCGGTTTGTTTAACTATGTTTTCCAAGAGTAGATCACATTAAAATGTTATATAATCCTGATTTCCTGTTTTTGAAAACTTGTAGTTTCTCAACTGGTTCCAATTTTAAGTATTTTTGTTTTGGTATGATTTCTATTAGTTGAATATGTATAGAAGCTATACTTTTCCTACTTAAAAACAACTAAAAAGCAAATACCTATAAAAATAGTATTATTAGCTAAAATATTTGAAATTACATACATATCTCTGTTTCATGTTATTACTTAATGTTCAATTTGTTCTTTGAATTAGACACAACATACTGATAAATGCCATTATTAGAAGATATTTTACTTTTAATTTACTATTGAAAATCAGTTGTTCTGTATGTTCTTTAAAAAGAATTTTTTTTTCCTGTTAATGATAAATAACTGATTGTAATAAATTTTCTTCATGCTTAAAAGGACAGTTAAGTGCAGTCACAATCATAAGTGGAATACAGCATTTTTTATTTCTTAAGGCAAAGCTGGTTTTTTTGAATGTACATTTTTAATGTTTACATTGCTGTAATTTTATCTTAATTTGTATATTAATATACAGATACACATTTATCCAAATTTCAATAATAATATGTAATAAACTATCCTAACTATTTAATGATATATTGTATACATACACTGCACATTTTTGTCATGTATCAATCCACTATTTTATGCTCAATCCTCACATTCTATGTTCTAAGTATCCGCATACCTACTCTCTTCCAGTCATCAATTAAAACCTTTTTACCTATATCTTGCTTTTCCATTGGATTCCCCAAGGTGGAATATATTTGATCTTATCCTCACCTTGATATTGTGATAAATGTTGTACACATTTTTACATGTGAAACGAGGTAAAATAAATTTCTTTTAACAAAATGAAGGTTTCATAACAGTTACTCTTTCAAAAGTTATCAACTAGGAATATTCAAGTGTAAAAATCCCTTTACCTATCCACTGGTGTATGTCAGAAATTGTTTTCTTTAAATGGTGCCTGAAGCATTGGATAACAAATAAACTTTTAAGCAAAACAAGAAGCTTCGAATGAAAAGCAGAGTAATGAGGCATCCAAAGACAGTGTGAAAAGCTACAGCAGCTTCCTGGGGAGCTTGTGGGATACTCAAATTCTTAGGTCTGAGCATTCACTCCAGGCTCTGCGTGTGCTTAGAATGATGTAAGAAGGGCTTATGCTCTCACCACTGGTTGACCTTAAGACTCTGCACAGGTAGGAGAGGAAGGCTAAGGCAGAGATGAGGGTATGCCACAACGGCCACTTAGAGCACCTCTGCAAGACTGTGGGTGCTTACTTATTCCAGGCCTTTAAAGAAAGGAGAATAATTTGCAAAACTAATGGCTGAACAATTCTCAAATTTACTAAAAAGTATTAGTCTACACATCCAAGAAGTTCAGTGAACTCCTCATATGCCAAACTCAAATTTCTGCATGAAATAATCAAGAAACAGTCTTGACTGAAACTAGAGAGTAGCGACTCATCATACATAAGGGGTGCTCAATAAGATGAACAGGTGGTTTCTCCTCAGCAGTGGTGGAGACCCAAGGCAGAGAGATAACATATTCAAAGTGCTGAAAGGAATGGGCTGCCAAAGAGAAGTAATTTGCCAAATTATGTAACTTGGTAAATGGTAAGAATCAAAATACTGTCTGCATTCAGAGTTCTTTCTAAGAATCCACTTTAAAGAAACTGAAACTGGAATTTTTGGCTGATCATTTCCTTTGCAGTGCAGAAACATTGATGCAGTCCCATTTTTTAATTTTTAATTTGTTTCCATTGCCTAAGTAAACATATCTCAAAAATATTACTAAGAACAAACTAAAACAGCTCACCGCCTATGTTTACTTCTAGAAGTTGTATGGTTTCAGGTCTTACATTTCAGTTTTTGATCCATTTTTAATTTATTTTTCTTAACGGAGTGAGAAAATCCAATTTGGTTCTTTTGCATGTAGCTGTCCAGTTTTCTCAAAGTCCCCAGCACCATTGATTGAAGAGGCTATTCTTTCCTCATTGTATATTCTTGCCTACTTTGTTGTAGATTTATTGCCCACGAAAGTCTGTACCTATTTCTGGGCTTTGGGTACAGTTCTATTGATCACTGCATTGGTGTTTGTGCCAGTGCCATACTGTTTTGTTAATTATAGCTTTGTGATTTAGTTTGAAATCAGAGTGCATGATACCGTCATATTTCTTCTTCTTTCTCAAGACTGTTTTGGCTATTGAGGGTCTTTTGTTTCCATATAAATTTTAGAATTATTTGTTCTGAATATTCCTCTTGGTAATTTGATAGATATTACACTAAATCTGTAGGTATTCTTGCATATGATGGTCATTTAAAAATATTAATTCTTACAGTCCATGAATATGGTATATCTCTTCATCTGTTTCCATCATCTTCAGTTTCTTTAATCAGTTACTTACCGTTTTCCAAAGAGAGATTTTTCACCTCTTATTTATATTTACTAGACATTGAGAAAATAAATCCTCCCACTTGTAAGTAGTTAAACCACATTAATTTGGACTCTAAAGATGGATTCAAATTTACTAGAAATATGCGGAATAGTTGTGTTAAACAATTGATTTAACACAATTTAAGTCGTGTGTGGCCACGTCAGGTACTTAACACTGTGTTCGTTATTTGTCAGGTCCATTAAGTCATGAACCACGTGTTTCTCCCTTGTTGACTGCTGTATCCTGACCTTGCCCTTACCCTAGAAACAATAAATATTTTGTGAACAAATAAAATATATGTGCTGGGCTAATTAATCTCACTTCTACATATACACTGATGTATGTGTTGTATATATGTGATACACAGAAAAATATATGCTAAAGAAAGTGTAGGTGTCAAAAATTGTGAAGTGTTTAACCAATTTGCAAGTGAACAGCTTAGCCTGCTACAGTGTCATGGACACTGGTAGAAAATAGGGGAATGCTGGATCAGAGAATAAAGACAGTATTACCGACAACAGAGTGTCTGCACATGTGCCATTTCCCCAAGCCTCGGTTCCCTTCGACTAACAGGAACAGAGCCAGGTGACACTTAAACACACAGTGAGATACACTCTAAGAAAAGAACCCCAAATTTGGGGAACCTGAATCTTTTGAAAAGGAGGTAAGCATGACTGCCTCTTTGTTTGTAGAGAGAGTCGATCTGATTTTTCCATAGCTAATATATCTGTGTGTGTGTGTGTTTGTGTGTGTGTGTGTGTGTGTATAATATATATATATATGTGTTTGTGAGTGTGTATGTATTATATGTATAATATATATATATGTATCTATCTTTATCATTTTAAAGTTTTAAAGAACTTGTGTTTTCTTATTCCATCATCTGATTTGTTTTTTGGTAAAAAGAGTGAGTCACACATTGAATCTTTGAATCCACTCAAGTTAAAAGATAGTGTGCAACAAATTTGACATTAGTTTTAAGCTTCTCTGATTTCTAGTTAGCGTCCTTTACAGTGTACAGTCTACTTCTGACTCTTCCATACAGATGAGTAAAATACTGACTAGGAAGGGCTGAGACTAGAGCACACTTTTGAATTCGAGTTTGTATTCTTTTTAAAAGAAACCATAAATTAGACCATTTGCCCCTGCTGTAAGTGTTTTTTGACTAAGAAGTTCTTAATATTGATATATTATTTGTCTTTTTGTGAAATAGTATCTTCAAAGACATCATATTACAGACCTGGATTTTCCTGAAAATTTGTAGCTCGAGAAATTTGTAAGATAACTGGGTCATATGTTAAGATTTTGAAAAACATACTCAAACAAAGATCCTAATTAAAGAATGTGATTCATTTACTTTTCAAGGCTAAAACAGTATTTCCCAGGACTCTTAAATTCCCATATTCTAATACCAAGGGAAAATAAAATCTGAACTTAGATTCTTGTTTGTACTGAGAGGGTGTTCCAAACAGAAAGGCAGTCTTGATGTAATGCAGTAAGCCACAGTAACAGTGGGGCATTGCAGGAGAAAAATCTGCAGATGTAAGCCTTCAACACAATGTATTACAAATTTATGCTGGAGTATTTCCTGTACAGATATACGGTTTGTTTAACTATGTTTTACAAGAGTAGATCACATAAAATATTATATAATCCTGATTTCCTGTTTTTGAAATCTTGTAGTTTCTCAACTGGTTCCAAAATTTTTAGTACTTTTTGTTTTGGTATGATTTCTATTATTAGAATATGTATAGAAGCTATTTTATTCCTTCTTCAAAAACAATTAAAAAGCAAATACCTGTAAAAATAATACTATTAGCTAAAATATTTGAAATTACATACTTATCTCTATTTCATGTTATTACTTAATGTTCGATTTTTTCTTTGAATTAGACAAAAAATACTGATAAATGCCATTATTACAAGGTATTTTACTTTAAATTGACTATTGAAAATCAGTTGTTCTGTATGTTCTGTATAAAGAATTTGTTTTTTCCTGTTATAATGATAAATAACTGATTGTAATAAATTTTCTCCATGCTTAAAAGGACAGTTAAGTGCAGTCACAATTATAAGTGGAATACAGCATTCTTTACTTCTTAAGGCAAAGTTGGTGTTTCTGAATGTACATTTTTAATGTTTACATTGCTGTAATTTTATCTTAATTTGTATATTAATATACAGATACACATTTACCCAAATTTCAATAATAATATATAATAAATTATCCTAACTATATAATGATATATTGTATAAATACACTGCACATTTTTGTCATGTATCAATCCACTATTTTATGCTCAATCCTCACACTCTATGTTCTATATATCCGCATACCTGCTCTCTTCCAGTCATCAATTAAAAACTTTTTACCTATATCTTGCTTTCCCATTGGATTCCCCAAGGTGGAATATATTTGATCTTATCATCACCTTGACATTGTGATAAATGTTGTACACATTTTTACTTGGTAAACGAGGTAAAATAAATTTCTTTTAACAAAATGAAGGTTTCATAACTGTTACTCTTTCAAAAGTTATCAACTAGGAATATTCAAATGTAAAATTCCCTTTACCTATCCACTGGTGTATGTCAGAAATTGTTTTCTTTAAATGGTGCCTGAAGCATTGGATAACAAATAAACTTTTAAGCAAAACAAGAAGCTTCAAAGGAAAAGCAGGGTAATGAGGTATCCACAGACAGTGTGAAAAGCTCCAGCAGCTTCCTGAGCAGCTTGTGGGTTATGCAAATTCTTAGGTCTTAGTATTCACCCCAGGCCCTGCGTGTGCTTAGAATGATGTAAGAAGGGCTTATGCTCTCACCACTGGTTGACCTTAAGACTCTGCACAGGTAGGAGAGGAAGGCTAAGGCAGAGATGAGGGTATGCCTCAACGGCCACATAGAGCACCTCTGCAAGTCTGTGTGTGCTTACTGATTCCAGGCCTTTAAAGAAAGGAGAATAATTTGAAAAACTAATGGCTGAACAATTCTCAAATTTACTAAAAATTATTAGTCTACACATCCAAGAAGTTCAGTGAACTCCACATATGCCAAACTCAAATTTCTGCATGAAATAGTCAAGAAACAGTCTTGACTGAAACTAGAGAGTAGCGACTCATCATACATAAGGGATGCTCAATAAGATGAACAGGTGGTTTCTCATCAGCAGTGGTGGAGGCCGAAGGCAGAGAGATAACATATTCAAAGTGCTGAAAAGAATGGGCTGCCAACGAGAAGTAATTTGCCAAATTATGTAAATTGGTAAATGGTAAGAATCAAAATACTGTCTGCATTCAGAGTTCTTTCTAAGAATCCACTTTAAAGAAACTGAAACTGGAATTTTTGGCTGATCATTTCCTTTGCAGTGCAGAAACATTGATGCAGTCCCATTTTTTAATTTTTAATTTGTTTCCCTTGCCTAAGTAAACATATCTCAAAAATATTACTAAGAACAAACTAAAAGAGCTCACCGCCTATGTTTACTTCTAGAAGTTGTATGGTTTCAGGTCTTACATTTCAGTTTTTGATCCATTATTAATTTATTTTTCTTAACGGAGTGAGAAAATCCAATTTGGTTCTTTTGCATGTAGCTGTCCAGTTTTCTCAAAGTTCCCAGCACCATTGATTGAAGAGGCTATTCTTTCCTCATTGTATATTCTTGCCTACTTTGTTGTAGATTTATTGCCCACGAAAGTCTGTACCTATTTCTGGGCTTTGGGTACTGTTCTATTGATCTCTGCATTGGTGTTTGTGCCAGTGCCATACTGTTTTGTTAACTATAGTTTTGATTTAGTTTGAAATCAGAGTGCATGATACCGTCATATTTTTTCTTCTTTCTCAAGACTGTTTTGGCTATTGAGGGTCTTTTGTTTCCATATATATTTTAGAATTATTTGTTCTGAATAATGCCCTTGGTAATTTGATAGATATTACACTAAATCTGTAGGTATTCTTGCATATGATGGTCATTTAAAAATATTAATTCTTACAGTCCATGAATATGGTATATCTCTTCATCTGTATCCATCATCTTCAGTTTCTTTAATCAGTTACTTACCGTTTTCCAAGGAGAGATTTTTCACCTCTTATTTATAATTACTAGACATTGAGAAAATAAATCCTCCCACTTGTAAGTAGTTAAACCACATTAATTTGGACTCTAAAGATGGATTCAAATTTACTAGAAATATGCGGAATAGTTGTGTTAAACAATTGATTTAACACAATTTAAGTCGTGTGTGGCCACGTCATGTACTTAACACTGTGTTCGTTATTTGTCAGGTCCATTAAGTCACGAACCACGTGTTTCTCCCTTGTTGACTGCTGTATCCTGACCTTGCCCTTACCCTAGAAACAATAAATATTTGGTGAACAAATAAAGTATAGTTGCTTGGCTAATTAATCTCACTTTTACATATACACTGATGTATGTGTTGTATATATGTGATACATAGTAAAATATATGCTAAATAAAGTTTAGGTGTCAAATATTGTGAAGTGATTACCCAATTTGCAAGTAAACAGCTTAGCCTGCTACAGTGTCATGGACACTGGTAGAAAATAGGGGAATGATGGATCAGAGAAGAAAGACAGAGTATTACCGACAACAGAGTGTCTGCACATGTGCCATTTCCCCAAGCCTCGGTTCCCTTCGAGTAACAGGAACAGAGCCAGGTGACACTTAAACACACAGTGAGATACACTCTAAGAAAAGAACCCCAAATTTGGGGAACGTGAATCTTTTGAAAAGGAGGTAAACATGCCTGCTACTTTGTTTGTAGAGAGAGTCGATCTGTGTTTTCCATAGCTAATATATCTGTGTGTGTGTGTGTGTGTGTGTTTGTGTGTGTATCTAATATATATATATGTGATTGAGAGTGTGTATGTATTATATGTATAATATATATATATATATCTATCTATCTTTATCACTTTAAAGTTTTAAAGATTTTGAGTTTTCTTATTCCATCATCTGATTTGTTTTTTGGTAAGAAGAGTGAGGCACACATTGAGTCTTTGAATCCACTCAAGTTAAAAATTAGTGTGCAACTAATTTGACATTAGATTTAAGCTTCCCTGATTCCTAATTAGCGTTCTTTACAGTGTACAGTCTACATCTGACTATTCCATACAGATGAGTAAAATACTGACTAGGAAGGGCTGAGAGTAGAGCACACTTTTGAATTCGAGTTAGTAATCTCTTTAAAAGAAACCATAAATTAGACCATTTGCCCCGGCTGTAAGTGTTTTTTGACTGAGAAGTTCTAAATATTGATATATTATTTGTCTTTTTGTGAAATAGTATCTTGAAAGACATCATATTACACACCTGGTTTTTCCTGAAAATTTGTAGATCGAGAAATTTGTAAGATAATTGGGTCATATGTTAAGATTTTGAAAAACATTCTCAAACATAGATCCTAATTAAAGAATGTGATACATTTACTTTTAAAGGCTAAAACAGTATTTCCCAGGACTCTTAAATTCCCATATTCTAATATCAAGGGAAAATAAAATCTGAACTTAAAGTCTTGTTTGTACTGAGAGCATCTACCAAACAGAAAGGCAGTCTTTATGCAATGCAGTAAGCCACAGTAACAGTGGGGCATTGCAGGAGAAAAATCTGCAGATGTAAGCCTTCACCACAATGTATTACAACTTTATGCTGGAGTATTTCCTGTACAGATATACGGTTTGTTTAACTATGTTTTCCAAGAGTAGATCACATTAAAATGATATATAATCCTGATTTCCTGTTTTTGAAAACTTGTAGTTTCTCAACTGGTTCCAAAATTTTAAGTACTTTTTGTTTTGGTATGATTTCTATTAGTTGAATATGTATAGAAGCTATTCTTTTCCTACTTGAAAAAGAACTAAAAAGCAAATACCTATAAAAATAGTATTATTAGCTAAAATATTTGAAATTACATACATATCTCTATTTCATGTTATTACTTAATGTTCAATTTTTTCTTTGAATTAGACACAAAATACTGATAAATGCCATTATTAGAAGGTATTTTACTTTTAATTGATTATTGAAAATCTGTTGTTCTGTATGTTCTGTATAAAGAATTTGTTTTTTCCTGTTATAATGATAAATAACTGATTGTAATAAATTTTCTCCATGCTTAAAAGGACAGTTAAGTGCAGTCACAATCATAAGTGGAATACAGCATTCTTTATTTCTTAAGGCAAAGCTGGTGTTTTTGAATGTACATTTTAATGTTTACATTGCTGTAATTTTATCTTAATTTGTATATTAATATACAGATACACATTTATCCAAATTTCAATAATAATATGTAATAAATTATCCTAACTATATAATGATATATTGTATAAATACACTGCACATTTTTGTCATGTATCAATCCACTATTTTATGCTCAATCCTCACACTCTATGTTCTAAGTATCCGCATACCTACTCTCTTCCAGTCATCAATTAAAACCTTTTTACCTATATCTTGCTTTTCCATTGGATTCCCCAAGGTGGAATATATTTGATATTATCATCACCTTGACATTGTGATAAATGCTGTACAAATTTTTACTTGGTAAACGAGGTAAAATAAATTTCTTTTAACAAAATGAAGGTTTCATAACTGTTACTCTTTCAAAAGTTATCAACTAGGAATATTCAAGTGTAAAATTCCCTTTACCTATCCACTGGTGTATGTCAGAAATTGTTTTCTTTAAATGGTGCCTGAAGCATTGGATAACAAATAAACTTTTAAGCAAAACAAGAAGCTTCAAAGGAAAAGCAGGGTAATGAGGTATCCACAGACAGTGTGAAAAGCTCCAGCAGCTTCCTGGGGAGCTTGTGGGATATGCAAATTCTTAGGTTTGAGTATTCACCCCAGGCTCTGCGTGTGCTTAGAATGATGTAAGAAGGGCTTATGCTCTCACCACTGGTTGACCTTAAGACTCTGCACAGGTAGGAGAGGAAGGCTAAGGCAGAGATGAGGGTATGCCTCAATGGACACATAGAGCACGTCTGCAAGTATGTGGGTGCTTACTGATTCCAGGCCTTTAAAAAAGGAGAATAATTTGAAAAACTAATGGCTGAACAATTCTCAAATTTACTAAAAATATTAGTCTACACATCCAAGAAGTTCAGTGAACTCCACATATGCCAAACTCAAATTTCTGCATGAAATAGTCAAGAAACAGTCTTGACTGAAACTAGAGCGTAGCGACTCATCATACATAAGGGATGCTCAATAAGATGAACAGGTGGTTTCTCATCAGCAGTGGTGGAGACCCAAGGCAGAGAGATAAAATATTCAAAGTGCTGAAAGGAATGGGCTGCCAACGAGAAGTAATTTGCCAAATTATGTAACTTGGTAAATGGTAAGAATCAAAATACTGTCTGCATTCAGAGTTCTTTCTAAGAATCCACTTTAAAGAAACTGAAACTGGAATTTTTGGCTGATCATTTCCTTTGCAGTGCAGAAACATTGATGCAGTCCCATTTTTTAATTTTTAATTTGTTTCCCTTGCCTAAGTAAACATATCTCAAAAATATTACTAAGAACAAACTAAAAGAGCTCACCGCCTATGTTTACTTCTAGAAGTTGTATGGTTTCAGGTCTTACATTTCAGTTTTTGATCCATTTTTAATTTATTTTTCTTAACGGAGTGAGAAAATCCAATTTGGTTCTTTTGCATGTAGCTGTCCACTTTTCTCAAAGTTCCCAGCACCATTGATTGAAGAGGCTATTCTTTCCTCATTGTATATTCTTGCCTACTTTGTTGTAGATTTATTGCCCACGAAAGTCTGTACCTATTTCTGGGCTTTGGGTACTGTTCTATTGATCTCTGCATTGGTGTTTGTGCCAGTGCCATACTCTTTTGTTAACTATAGCTTTTGATTTAGTTTGAAATCAGAGTGCATGATACCGTCATATTTTTTCTTCTTTCTCAAGACTGTTTAGGCTATTGAGGGTCTTTGTTTCCATATAAATTTTAGAATTATTTGTTCTGAATAATGCCCTTGGTAATTTGATAGATATTACACTAAATCTGTAGGTATTCTTGCATATGATGGTCATTTAAAAATATTAATTCTTACAGTCCATGAATATGGTATATCTCTTCATCTGTTTCCATCATCTTCAGTTTCTTTAATCAGTTACTTACAGTTTTCCAAGGAGAGATTTTTCACCTCTTATTTATATTTACTAGACATTGAGAAAATAAATCCTCCCACTTGTAAGTAGTTAAACCACATTAATTTGGACTCTAACGATGGATTCAAATTTACTAGAAATATGCCGAATAGTTGTGTTAAACAATTGTTTTAACACAATTTAAGTCGTGTGTGGCCACGTCATGTACTTAACTCTGTGTTCGTTATTTTTCAGGTCCATTAAGTCACGAACCACGTGTTTCTCCCTTGTTGACTGCTGTATCCTGACCTTGCCCTTACCCTAGAAACAATAAATATTTGGTGAACAAATAAAGTATAGTTGCTGGGCTAATTAATCTCACTTTTACATATACACTGATGTATGTGTTGTATATATGTGATACATAGTAAAATATATGCTAAATAAAGTGTAGGTGTCAAATATTGTGAAGTGATTACCCAATTTGCAAGTAAACAGCTTAGCCTGCTACAGTGTCATGGACACAGGTAGAAAATAGGGGAATGATGGATCAGAGAAGAAAGAAAGAGTATTACCAACAACAGAGTGTCTGCACATGTGCCATTTCCCCAAGCCCCGGTTCCCTTCGAGTAACAGGAACAGAGCCAGGTGACACTTAAACACACAGTGAGATACACTCTAAGAAAAGAACCCCAAATTTGGGGAACGTGAATCTTTTGAAAAGGAGGTAAACATGCCTGCTACTTTGTTTGTAGAGAGAGTCGATCTGTGTTTTCCATAGCTAATATATCTGTGTGTGTGTGTGTGTGTGTGTGTGTGTGTGTATTAATATATATATATGTGTTAGTGAGTGTGTATGTTTTATATGTATTATATATATATATATATATATATATATATATATATATATATCTTTATTTCTTTAAAGTTTTAAAGAGCTTGAGTTTTCTTATTCTATCACCTGATTTGTTTTTTGGTAAGAAGAGTGAGGCACACATTGAGTCTTTGAATCCACTCAAGTTAAAAATTACTGTGCAACTAATTTGACATTAGATTTAAGCTTCCCTGATTCCTAGTTAGCGTTCTTTACAGTGTACAGTCTACATCTGACTATTCCATACAGATGAGTAAAATACTGACTAGGAAGGGCTGAGACTAGAGCACACTTTTGAATTCGAGTTTGTATTCTCTTTAAAAGAAACCATAAATTAGACCATTTGCCCCGGCTGTAAGTGTTTTTGACGAAAAATTTCTAAATATTGATATATTATTTGTCTTTTTGTGAAATAGTATCTCGAAAGACATCATATTACACACCTGGATTTTCCTGAAAATTTGTAGCTCGAGAAATTTGTAAGATAACTGGGTCATATGTTAAAATTTTGTAAAACATACTCAAACATAGATCCTAATTAAAGAATGGGATACATTTACTTTTAAAGGCTAAAACAGTATTTCCCAGGACTCTTAAATTCCCATATTCTAATACCAAGGGAAAATAAAATCTGAACTTAAAGTCTTGTTTGTACTGAGAGCGTCTTCCAAACAGAAAGGCAGTCTTGATGCAATGCAGTAAGCCACAGTAACAGTGGGGCATTGCAGGAGAAAAATCTGCAGATGTAAGCCTTCACCACAATGTATTACAATTTTATGCTGGAGTATTTCCTGTACAGATATACCGTTTGTTTAACTATGTTTTCCAAGAGTAGATCACATTAAAATGTTATATAATCCTGATTTCCTGTTTTTGAAAACTTGTAATTTCTCAACTGGTTCCACAATTTTAAGTATTTTTTGTTTTGGTATGATTTCTATTAGTTGAACATGTATAGAAGCTATTCTTTTCCTACATCAAAAACTACTAAAAAGCAAATACCTGTAAGAATAATATTATTAGATAAAATATTTGAAATTACATACATATCTCTATTTCATGTGATTACTTAATGTTCGATTTTTTCTTTGAATTAGACACAAAATACTGATAAATGCCATTATTAGAAGATATTTTACTTTTAATTGATTATTGAAAATCTGTTGTTCTGTATGTTCTGTATAAAGAATTTGTTTTTTCCTGTTATAATGATAAATAACTGATTGTAATAAATTTTCTCCATGCTTAAAAGGACAGTTAAGTGCAGTCACAATCATAAGTGGAATACAGCATTCTTTATTTCTTAAGGCAAAGCTGGTGTTTTTGAATGTACATTTTTAATGTTTTCATTGCTGTAATTTTATCTTAATTTGTATATTAATATACAGATACATATTTATCCAAATTTCAATAATAATATATAATAAATTATCCTAACTATGTAATGATATATTGTATACATACACTGCACGTTTTTGTCATGTATCAATCCACTATTTTATGCTCAATTCTCACACTCTATGTTCTAAGTATCCGCATACCTACTCTCTTCCAGTCATCAATTAAAAACTTTTTACCTATAACTTGCTTTTCCATTGGATTCCCCAAGGTGGAATATATTTGATCTTATAATCACCTTGATATTGTGATAAATGTTGTACACATTTTTACTTGGTAAACGAGGTAAAATAAATTTCTTTTAACAAAATGAATGTTTCATAACTGTTACTCTTTCAAAAGGTATCAACTAGGAATATTCAAGTGTAAAAATCCCTTTACCTATCCACTGGTGTATGTCAGAAATTCTTTTCTTTAAATGGTGCCTGAAGCATTGGATAACAAATAAACTTTTAAGCAAATCAAGAAGCTTCAAAGGAAAAGCAGGGTAATGAGGTATCCACAGACAGTGTGAAAAGCTCCAGCAGCTTCCTGGGGAGCTTGTGGGAAATGCAAATTCTTAGGTCTGAGTATTCACCCCAGGCTCTGCGTGTGCTTACAATGATGTAAGAAGGGCTTATGCTCTCACCACTGGTTGACCTTAAGACTCTGCACATATAGGAGAGGAAGGCTAAGGCAGAGATGAGGGTATGCCTCAACGGACACATAGAGCACGTCTGCAAGTCTGTGGGTGCTTACTGATTCCAGGCCTTTAAAGAAAGGAGAATAATTTGAAAAACTAATGGCTGAACAATTCTCAAATTTACTAAAAAGTATTAGTGTACACATCCAAGAAGTTCAGTGAACTCCACATATGCCAAACTCAAATTTCTGCATGAAATAGTCAAGAAACAGTCTTGACTGAAACTAGAGAGTAGCGACTCATCATACATAAGGGATGCTCAATAAGATGAACAGGTGGTTTCTCATCAGCAGTGGTGGAGACCCAAGGCAGAGAGATAAAATATTCAAAGTGCTGAAAGGAATGGGCTGCCAACGAGAAGTAATTTGCCAAATTATGTAACTTGGTAAATGGTAAGAATCAAAATACTGTCTGCATTCAGAGTTCTTTCTAAAAATCCACTTTTAAAAAACTGAAACTGGAATTTTTGGCTGATCATTTCCTTTGCAGTGCAGAAACATTGATGCAGTCCCATTTTTTAATTTTTAATTTGTTTCCCTTGCCTAAGTAAACATATCTCAAAAATATTACTAAGAACAAACTAAAAGAGCTCACCGCCTATGTTTACTTCTAGAAGTTGTATGGTTTCAGGTCATACATTTCAGTTTTTGATCCATTTTTAATTTATTTTTCTTAACGGAGTGAGAAAATCCAATTTGGTTCTTTTGCATGTAGCTGTCCAGTTTTCTCAAAGTTCCCAGCACCATTGATTGAAGATGCTATTCTTTCCTCATTGAATATTCTTGCCTACTTTGTTGTAGATTTATTGCCCACGAAAGTCTGTACCTATTTCTGGGCTTTGGGTACTGTTCTATTGATCTCTGCATTGGTGTTTGTGCCAGTGCCATACTGTTTTGTTAACTATAGCTTTGTGATTTAGTTTGAAATCAGAGTGCATGATACCGTCATATTTTTTCTTCTTTCTCAAGACTGTTTAGGCTATTGAGGGTCTTTTGTTTCCATATAAATTTTAGAATTATTTGTTCTGAATAATGCCCTTGGTAATTTGATAGATATTACACTAAATCTGTAGGTATTCTTGCATATGATGGTCATTTAAAAATATCAATTCTTACAGTCCATGAATATGGTATAACTCTTCATCTGTTTCCATCATCTTCAGTTCCTTTAATCAGTTACTTACCGTTTTCCAAGGAGAGATTTTTTACCTCTTATTTATATTTACTAGACATTGAGAAAATAAATCCTCCCACTTGTAAGCAGTTAAACCACATTAATTTGGACTCTAAAGATGGATTCAAATTTACTAGAAATATGCGGAATAGTTGTGTTAAACAATTGATTTAACACAATTTAAGTCGTGTGTGGCCACGTCAGGTACTTAACTCTGTGTTCGTTATTTGTCAGGTCAATTAAGTCACGAACCACTTGTTTCTCCCATGTTGACTGCTGTATTCTGACCTTGCCCTTACCCTAGAAACAATAAATATTTGGAGAACAAATAAAGAATAGTTGCTGGGCTAATTAATCTCACTTTTACATATACACTGATGTATGTGTTGTATATATGTGATACATAGTAAAATATATGCTAAATAAAGTGTAGGTGTCAAATATTGTGAAGTGATTACCCATTTTGCAAGGAAACAGATTAGCCTGCTACAGTGTCATGGACACTGGTAGAAAATAGGGGAATGATGGATCAGAGAAGAAAGAAAGAGTATTACCAACAACAGAGTGTCTGCACATGTGCCATTTCCCCAAGCCTCGGTTCCCTTCGAGTAACAGGAACAGAGCCAGGTGACACTTAAACACACAGTGAGATACACTCTAAGAAAAGAACCCCAAATTTGGGGAACGTGAATCTTTTGAAAAGGAGGTAACATGCCTGCTACTTTGTTTGTAGAGAGAGTCGATCTGTGTTTTCCATAGCTAATATATCTGTGTGTGTGTGTGTGTGTGTGTGTGTGTATAATATATATATATGTGTTTGTGAGTGTGTATGTTTTATATGTATAATATATATATATATATATATATCTTTATTTCTCTAAAGGTTTAAAGAGCTTGAGTTTTCTTATTCGATCATCTGATTTGTTTTTTTGGTAAGAAGAGTGAGGCACACATTGAGTCTTGGAATCCACTCAAGTTAAAAATTAGTGTGCAACTAATTTGACATTAGATTTAAGCTTCCCTGATTCCTAGTTAGTGTTCTTTACAGTGTACAGTCTACATCTGACTATTCCATACAGATGAGAAAAATACTGAATAGGAAGGGCTGAGACTAGAGCACACATTTGAATTCGAGTTTGTATTCTCTTTAAAAGAAACCATAAATTAGACCATTTTCCCCTGCTGTAAGTGTTTTTGACGAAGAATTTCTAAATATTGATATATTATTTGTCTTTTTGTGAAATAGTATCTTGAAAGACATCATAATACACACCTGGATTTTCCTTAAAATTTGTAGCTCGAGAAATTTGTAAGATAACTGTGTCATATGTTAAGATTTTAAAAAACATACTAAAACATAGATCCTAATTAAAGAATTGGATACATTTACTTTTAAAGGCTAAAACAGTATTTCCCAGGACTCTTAAATTCCCATATTCTAATACCAAGGGAAAATAAAATCTGAACTTAAAGTCTTGTTTGTACTGAGAGGGTCTTCCAAACAGAAAGGCAGTCTTGATGAAATGCAGTAAGCCACAGTAACAGTGGGGCATTGCAGGAGAAAAATCTGCAGATGTAAGCCTTCACCACAATGTATTACAAATTTATGCTGGAGTATTTCCTGTACAGATATACGGTTTGTTTAACTATGTTTTCCAAGAGTAGATCACATTAAAATGTTATATAATCCTGATTTCCTGTTTTTGAAAACTTGTAGTTTCTCAACTGGTTCCAAAATTTTAAGTAGTTTTTGTTTTGGTATGATTTCTATTAGTTGAATATGTATAGAAGCTATTCTTTTCCTTCTTCAAAAACAACTAAAAAGCAAATACCTATAAAAATAGTATTATTAGCTAAAATATTTGAAATTACATACATATCTCTATTTCATGTTATTACTTAATGTTCGATTTTTTCTTTGAATTAGATACAAAATACTGATAAATCCCATTATTAGAAGATATTTTACTTTTAATTGACTATTGAAAATCAGTTGTTCTGTATGTTCTGTATAAAGAATTTGTTTTTTCCTGTTATAATGATTAATAACTGATTGTAATAAATTTTCTTCATGCTTAAAAGGACAGTTAAGTGCAGTCACAATCATAAGTGGGATACAGCATTCTTTAATTCTTAAGGCAAACTGGTGTTTTTGAATGTACATTTTTAATGTTTACATTGCTGTAATTTTATCTTAATTTGTATATTAATATACAGATACACATTTTTCAAATTTCAATAATAATATGTAATAAATTAACCTAAATATATAATGATATACTGTATACATACACTGCACATTTTTGTCATGTATCAATCCACTATTTTATGCTCAATCCTCACATTCTATGTTCTAAGTATCCGCATACCTACTCTCTTCCAGTCATTAATTAAAAAATTTTTACCTATATCTTGCTTTTCCATTGGATTCCCCAAGGTGGAATATATTTGATATTATCATCACCTTGACATTGTGATAAATGCTGTACAAATTTTTACTTGGTAAACGAGGTAAAATAAATTTCTTTTAACTAAATGAAGGTTTCATAACTGTTACTCTTCCATAAGTTATCAACAAGGAATATTCAAGTGTAAAAATCCCTTTACCTATCCACTGGTGTATGTCAGAAATTGTTTTCTTTAAATGGTGCCTGAAGCATTGGATAACAAATAAACTTTTAAGCAAAACAAGAAGCTTCAAAGGAAAAGCAGGGTAATGAGGTATCCACAGACAGTGTGAAAAGCTCCAGCAGCTTCCTGGGGAGCTTGTGGGATATGCAAATTCTTAGGTTTGAGTATTCACCCCAGGCTCTGCGTGTGCTTAGAATGATGTAAGAAGGGCTTATGCTCTCACCACTGGTTGACCTTAAGACTCTGCACAGGTAGGAGAGGAAGGCTAAGGCAGAGATGAGGTTATGCCTCAATGGACACATAGAGCACGTCTGCAAGTATGTGGGTGCTTACTGATTCCAGGCCTTTAAAGAAAGGAGAATAATTTGAAAAACTAATGGCTGAACAATTCTCAAATTTACTAAAAATATTAGTCTACACATCCAAGAAGTTCAGTGAACTCCACATATGCCAAACTCAAATTTCTGCATGAAATAGTCAAGAAACAGTCTTGACTGAAACTAGAGCGTAGCGACTCATCATACATAAGGGATGCTCAATAAGATGAACAGGTGGTTTCTCATCAGCAGTGGTGGAGACCCAAGGCAGAGAGATAAAATATTCAAAGTGCTGAAAGGAATGGGCTGCCAACGAGAAGTAATTTGCCAAATTATGTAACTTGGTAAATGGTAAGAATCAAAATACTGTCTGCATTCAGAGTTCTTTCTAAGAATCCACTTTAAAGAAACTGAAACTGGAATTTTTGGCTGATCATTTCCTTTGCAGTGCAGAAACATTGATGCAGTCCCATTTTTTAATTTTTAATTTGTTTCCCTTGCCTAAGTAAACATATCTCAAAAATATTACTAAGAACAAACTAAAAGAGCTCACCGCCTATGTTTACTTCTAGAAGTTGTATGGTTTCAGGTCTTACATTTCAGTTTTTGATCCATTTTTAATTTATTTTTCTTAACGGAGTGAGAAAATCCAATTTGGTTCTTTTGCATGTAGCTGTCCACTTTTCTCAAAGTTCCCAGCACCATTGATTGAAGAGGCTATTCTTTCCTCATTGTATATTCTTGCCTACTTTGTTGTAGATTTATTGCCCACGAAAGTCTGTACCTATTTCTGGGCTTTGGGTACTGTTCTATTGATCTCTGCATTGGTGTTTGTGCCAGTGCCATACTCTTTTGTTAACTATAGCTTTTGATTTAGTTTGAAATCAGAGTGCATGATACCGTCATATTTTTTCTTCTTTCTCAAGACTGTTTAGGCTATTGAGGGTCTTTGTTTCCATATAAATTTTAGAATTATTTGTTCTGAATAATGCCCTTGGTAATTTGATAGATATTACACTAAATCTGTAGGTATTCTTGCATATGATGGTCATTTAAAAATATTAATTCTTACAGTCCATGAATATGGTATATCTCTTCATCTGTTTCCATCATCTTCAGTTTCTTTAATCAGTTACTTACAGTTTTCCAAGGAGAGATTTTTCACCTCTTATTTATATTTACTAGACATTGAGAAAATAAATCCTCCCACTTGTAAGTAGTTAAACCACATTAATATGGACTCTAACGATGGATTCAAATTTACTAGAAATATGCCGAATAGTTGTGTTAAACAATTGTTTTAACACAATTTAAGTCGTGTGTGGCCACGTCATGTACTTAACTCTGTGTTCGTTATTTGTCAGGTCCATTAAGTAACGAACCACGTGTTTCTCCCTTGTTGACTGCTGTATTCTGACCTTGCCCTTACCCTAGAAACAATAAATATTTGGTGAACAAATAAAGTATAGTTGCTGGGCTAATTAATCTCACTTTTACATATACACTGATGTATGTGTTGTATATATGTGATACATAGTAAAATATATGCTAAATAAAGTGTAGGTGTCAAATATTGTGAAGTGATTGCCCAATTTGCAAGTAAACAGCTTAGCCTGCTACAGTGTCATGGACACAGGTAGAAAATAGGGGAATGATGGATCAGAGAAGAAAGAAAGAGTATTACCAACAACAGAGTGTCTGCACATGTGCCATTTCCCCAAGCCCCGGTTCCCTTCGAGTAACAGGAACAGAGCCAGGTGACACTTAAACACACAGTGAGATACACTCTAAGAAAAGAACCCCAAATTTGGGGAACGTGAATCTTTTGAAAAGGAGGTAAACATGCCTGCTACTTTGTTTGTAGAGAGAGTCGATCTGTGTTTTCCATAGCTAATATATCTGTGTGTGTGTGTGTGTGTGTGTTTGTGTGTGTATATAATATATATATATGTGATTGAGAGTGTGTATGTATTATATGTATAATATATATATATATCTATCTATCTTTATCACTTTAAAGTTTTAAAGATTTTGAGTTTTCTTATTCCATCATCTGATTTGTTTTTTGGTAAGAAGAGTGAGGCACACATTGAGTCTTTGAATCCACTCAAGTTAAAAATTAGTGTGCAACTAATTTGACATTAGATTTAAGCTTCCCTGATTCCTAGTTAGCGTACTTTACAGTGTACAGTCTACATCTGACTATTCCATACAGATGAGTAAAATACTGACTAGGAAGGGCTGAGACTAGAGCACACTTTTGAATTCGAGTTTGTATTCTCTTTAAAAGAAAGCATAAATTAGACCATTTGCCCCGGCTGTAAGTGTTTTTGACGAAGAATTTCTAAATATTGATATATTATTTGTCTTTTTGTGAAATAGTATCTCGAAAGACATCATATTACACACCTGGATTTTCCTGAAAATTTGTAGCTCGAGAAATTTGTAAGATAACTGGGTCATATGTTAAAATTTTGTAAAACATACTCAAACATAGATCCTAATTAAAGAATGGGATACATTTACTTTTAAAGGCTAAAACAGTATTTCCCAGGACTCTTAAATTCCCATATTCTAATACCAAGGGAAAATAAAATCTGAACTTAAAGTCTTGTTTGTACTGAGAGCGTCTTCCAAACAGAAAGGCAGTCTTGATGCAATGCAGTAAGCCACAGTAACAGTGGGGCATTGCAGGAGAAAAATCTGCAGATGTAAGCCTTCACCACAATGTATTACAATTTTATGCTGGAGTATTTCCTGTACAGATATACCGTTTGTTTAACTATGTTTTCCAAGAATAGATCACATTAAAATGTTATATAATCCTGATTTCCTGTTTTTGAAAACTTGTAGTTTCTCAACTGGTTCCACAATTTTAAGTATTTTTTGTTTTGGTATGATTTCTATTAGTTGAACATGTATAGAAGCTATTCTTTTCCTACATCAAAAACTACTAAAAAGCAAATACCTGTAAGAATAATATTATTAGATAAAATATTTGAAATTACATACATATCTCTATTTCATGTGATTACTTAATGTTCGATTTTTTCTTTGAATTAGACACAAAATACTGATAAATGCCATTATTAGAAGATATTTTACTTTTAATTGATTATTGAAAATCTGTTGTTCTGTATGTTCTGTATAAAGAATTTGTTTTTTCCTGTTATAATGATAAATAACTGATTGTAATAAATTTTCTCCATGCTTAAAAGGACAGTTAAGTGCAGTCACAATCATAAGTGGAATACAGCATTCTTTATTTCTTAAGGCAAAGCTGGTGTTTTTGAATGTACATTTTTAATGTTTTCATTGCTGTAATTTTATCTTAATTTGTATATTAATATACAGATACATATTTATCCAAATTTCAATAATAATATATAATAAATTATCCTAACTATGTAATGATATATTGTATACATACACTGCACGTTTTTGTCATGTATCAATCCACTATTTTATGCTCAATTCTCACACTCTATGTTCTAAGTATCCGCATACCTACTCTCTTCCAGTCATCAATTAAAAACTTTTTACCTATAACTTGCTTTTCCATTGGATTCCCCAAGGTGGAATATATTTGATCTTATAATCACCTTGATATTGTGATAAATGTTGTACACATTTTTACTTGGTAAACGAGGTAAAATAAATTTCTTTTAACAAAATGAAGGTTTCATAACTGTTACTCTTTCAAAAGGTATCAACTAGGAATATTCAAGTGTAAAAATCCCTTTACCTATCCACTGGTGTATGTCAGAAATTGTTTTCTTTAAATGGTGCCTGAAGCATTGGATAACAAATAAACTTTTAAGCAAAACAAGAAGCTTCAAAGGAAAAGCAGGGTAATGAGGTATCCACAGACAGTGTGAAAAGCTCCAGCAGCTTCCTGGGGAGCTTGTGGGAAATGCAAATTCTTAGGTCTGAGTATTCACCCCAGGCTCTGCGTGTGCTTAGAATGATGTAAGAAGGGCTTATGCTCTCACCACTGGTTGACCTTAAGACTCTGCACATATAGGAGAGGAAGGCTAAGGCAGAGATGAGGGTATGCCTCAACGGACACATAGAGCACCTCTGCAAGTCTGTGGGTGCTTACTGATTCCAGGCCTTTAAAGAAAGGAGAATAATTTGAAAAACTAATGGCTGAACAATTCTCAAATTTACTAAAAAGTATTAGTCTACACATCCAAGAAGTTCAGTGAACTCCACATATGCCAAACTCTAATTTCTGCATGAAATAGTCAAGAAACAGTCTTGACTGAAACTAGAGAGTAGCGACTCATCATACATAAGGGATGCTCAATAAGATGAACAGGTGGTTTCTCATCAGCAGTGGTGGAGACCCAAGGCAGAGAGATAAAATATTCAAAGTGCTGAAACGAATGGGCTGCCAACGAGAAGTAATTTGCCAAATTATGTAAATTGGTAAATGGTAAGAATCAAAATACTGTCTGCATTCAGAGTTCTTTCTAAAAATCCACTTTTAAAAAACTGAAACTGGAATTTTTGGCTGATCATTTCCTTTGCAGTGCAGAAACATTGATGCAGTCCCATTTTTTAATTTTTAATTTGTTTCCCTTGCCTAAGTAAACATATCTCAAAAATATTACTAAGAACAAACTAAAAGAGCTCACCGCCTATGTTTACTTCTAGAAGTTGTATGGTTTCAGGTCATACATTTCAGTTTTTGATCCATTTTAATTTATTTTTCTTAACGGAGTGAGAAAATCCAATTTGGTTCTTTTGCATGTAGCTGTCCAGTTTTCTCAAAGTTCCCAGCACCATTGATTGAAGAGGCTATTCTTTCCTCATTGAATATTCTTGCCTACTTTGTTGTAGATTTATTGCCCACGAAAGTCTGTACCTATTTCTGGGCTTTGGGTACTGTTCTATTGATCTCTGCATTGGTGTTTGTGCCAGTGCCATACTGTTTTGTTAACTATAGCTTTGTGATTTAGTTTGAAATCAGAGTGCATGATACCGTCATATTTTTTCTCCTTTCTCAAGACTGTTTAGGCTATTGAGGGTCTTTTGTTTCCATATAAATTTTAGAATTATTTGTTCTGAATAATGCCCTTGGTAATTTGATAGATATTACACTAAATCTGTAGGTATTCTTGCATATGATGGTCATTTAAAAATATCAATTCTTACAGTCCATGAATATGGTATAACTCTTCATCTGTTTCCATCATCTTCAGTTCCTTTAATCAGTTACTTACCGTTTTCCAAGGAGAGATTTTTTACCTCTTATTTATATTTACTAGACATTGAGAAAATAAATCCTCCCACTTGTAAGCAGTTAAACCACATTAATTTGGACTCTAAAGATGGATTCAAATTTACTAGAAATATGCGGAATAGTTGTGTTAAACAATTGATTTAACACAATTTAAGTCGTGTGTGGCCACGTCAGGTACTTAACTCTGTGTTCGTTATTTGTCAGGTCCATTAAGTCACGAACCACTTGTTTCTCCCATGTTGACTGCTGTATTCTGACCTTGCCCTTACCCTAGAAACAATAAATATTTGGAGAACAAATAAAGAATAGTTGCTGGGCTAATTAATCTCACTTTTACATATACACTGATGTATGTGTTGTATATATGTGATACATAGTAAAATATATGCTAAATAAAGTGTAGGTGTCAAATATTGTGAAGTGATTACCCATTTTGCAAGGAAACAGATTAGCCTGCTACAGTGTCATGGACACTGGTAGAAAATAGGGGAATGATGGATCAGAGAAGAAAGAAAGAGTATTACCAACAACAGAGTGTCTGCACATGTGCCCTTTCCCCAAGCCTCGGTTCCCTTCGAGTAACAGGAACAGAGCCAGGTGACACTTAAACACACAGTGAGATACACTCTAAGAAAAGAACCCCAAATTTGGGGAACGTGAATCTTTTGAAAAGGAGGTAAACATGCCTGCTACTTTGTTTGTAGAGAGAGTAGATCTGTGTTTTCCATAGCTAATATATCTGTGTGTGTGTGTGTGTCTGTGTGTGTGTATAATATATATATATGTGTTTGTGAGTGTGTATGTTTTATATGTATAATATATATACATATAAAAGATATATATATATCTTTATTTCTCTAAAGGTTTAAAGAGCTTGAGTTTTCTTATTCCATCATCTGATTTGTTTTTTTGGTAAGAAGAGTGAGGCACACATTGAGTCTTGGAATAAACTCAAGTTAAAAATTAGTGTGCAACTAATTTGACATTAGATTTAAGCTTCCCTGATTCCTAGTTAGTGTTCTTTACAGTGTACAGTCTACATCTGACTATTCCATACAGATGAGAAAAATACTGAATAGGAAGGGCTGAGACTAGAGCACACATTTGAATTCGAGTTTGTATTCTCTTTAAAAGAAACCATAAATTAGACCATTTTCCCCTGCTGTAAGTGTTTTTGACGAAGAATTTCTAAATATTGATATATTATTTGTCTTTTTGTGAAATAGTATCTTGAAAGACATCATATTACACACCTGGATTTTCCTTAAAATTTGTAGCTCGAGAAATTTGTAAGATAACTGTGTCATATGTTAAGATTTTAAAAAACATACTAAAACATAGATCCTAATTAAAGAATTGGATACATTTACTTTTAAAGGCTAAAACAGTATTTCCCAGGACTCTTAAATTCCCATATTCTAATACCAAGGGAAAATAAAATCTGAACTTAAAGTCTTGTTTGTACTGAGAGGGTCTTCCAAACAGAAAGGCAGTCTTGATGCAATGCAGTAAGCCACAGTAACAGTGGGGCATTGCAGGAGAAAAATCTGCAGATGTAAGCCTTCACCACAATGTATTATAAATTTATGCTGGAGTATTTCCTGTACAGATATACGGTTTGTTTAACTATGTTTTCCAAGAGTAGATCACATTAAAATGTTATATAATCCTGATTTCCTGTTTTTGAAAACTTGTAGTTTCTCAACTGGTTCCAAAATTTTAAGTAGTTTTTGTTTTGGTATGATTTCTATTATTTGAATATGTATAGAAGCTATTCTTTTCCTTCTTCAAAAACAACTAAAAAGCAAATACCTATAAAAATAGTATTATTAGCTAAAATATTTGAAATTACATACATATCTCTATTTCATGTGATTACTTAATGTTCGATTTTTTCTTTGAATTAGACACAAAATACTGATAAATGCCATTATTAGAAGATATTTTACTTTTAATTGACTATTGAAAATCAGTTGTTCTGTATGTTCTGTATAAAGAATTTGTTTTTTCCTGTTATAATGATTAATAACTGATTGTAATAAATTTTCTTCATGCTTAAAAGGACAGTTAAGTGCAGTCACAATCATAAGTGGGATACAGCATTCTTTAATTCTTAAGGCAAACTGGTGTTTTTGAATGTACATTTTTAATGTTTATATTGCTGTAATTTTATCTTAATTTGTATATTAATATACAGATACACATTTATTCAAATTTCAATAATAATATGTAATAAATTAATCTAAATATATAATGATATATTGTATACATACACTGCACATTTTTGTCATGTATCAATCCACTATTTTATGCTCAATCCTCACATTCTCTGTTCTAAGTATCCGCATACCTACTCTCTTCCAGTCATTAATTAAAAAATTTTTACCTATATCTTGCTTTTCCATTGGATTCCCCAAGGTGGAATATATTTGATATTATCATCACCTTGACATTGTGATAAATGCTGTACAAATTTTTACTTGGTAAACGAGGTAAAATAAATTTCTTTTAACTAAATGAAGGTTTCATAACTGTTACTCTTCCATAAGTTATCAACAAGGAATATTCAAGTGTAAAAATCCCTTTACCTATCCACTGGTGTATGTCAGAAATTGTTTTCTTTAAATGGTGCCTGAAGCATTGGATAACAAATAAACTTTTAAGCAAAACAAGAAGCTTCAAAGGAAAAGCAGGGTAATGAGGTATCCACAGACAGTGTGAAAAGCTCCAGCAGCTTCCTGGGGAGCTTGTGGGATATGCAAATTCTTAGGTTTGAGTATTCACCCCAGGCTCTGCGTGTGCTTAGAATGATGTAAGAAGGGCTTATGCTCTCACCACTGGTTGACCTTAAGACTCTGCACAGGTAGGAGAGGAAGGCTAAGGCAGAGATGAGGGTATGCCTCAATGGACACATAGAGCACGTCTGCAAGTATGTGGGTGCTTACTGATTCCAGGCCTTTAAAGAAAGGAGAATAATTTGAAAAACTAATGGCTGAACAATTCTCAAATTTACTAAAAATATTAGTCTACACATCCAAGAAGTTCAGTGAACTCCACATATGCCAAACTCAAATTTCTGCATGAAATAGTCAAGAAACAGTCTTGACTGAAACTAGAGCGTAGCGACTCATCATACATAAGGGATGCTCAATAAGATGAACAGGTGGTTTCTAATCAGCAGTGGTGGAGACCCAAGGCAGAGAGATAACATATTCAAAGTGCTGAAAGGAATGGGCTGCCAACGAGAAGTAATTTGCCAAATTATGTAACTTGGTAAATGGTAAGAATCAAAATACTGTCTGCATTCAGAGTTTTTTCTAAGAATCCACTTTAAAGAAACTGAAACTGGAATTTTTGGCTGATCATTTCCTTTGCAGTGCAGAAACATTGATGCAGTCCCATTTTTTAATTTTTAATTTGTTTCCCTTGCCTAAGTAAACATATCTCAAAAATATTACTAAGAACAAACTAAAAGAGCTCACCGCCTATGTTTACTTCTAGAAGTTGTATGGTTTCAGGTCTTACATTTCAGTTTTTGATCCATTTTTAATTTATTTTTCTTAACGGAGTGAGAAAATCCAATTTGGTTCTTTTGCATGTAGCTGTCCACTTTTCTCAAAGTTCCCAGCACCATTGATTGAAGAGGCTATTCTTTCCTCATTGTATATTCTTGCCTACTTTGTTGTAGATTTATTGCCCACGAAAGTCTGTACCTATTTCTGGGCTTTGGGTACTGTTCTATTGATCTCTGCATTGGTGTTTGTGCCAGTGCCATACTCTTTTGTTAACTATAGCTTTTGATTTAGTTTGAAATCAGAGTGCATGATACCGTCATATTTTTTCTTCTTTCTCAAGACTGTTTAGGCTATTGAGGGTCTTTGTTTCCATATAAATTTTAGAATTATTTGTTCTGAATAATGCCCTTGGTAATTTGATAGATATTACACTAAATCTGTAGGTATTCTTGCATATGATGGTCATTTAAAAATATTAATTCTTACAGTCCATGAATATGGTATATCTCTTCATCTGTTTCCATCATCTTCAGTTTCTTTAATCAGTTACTTACAGTTTTCCAAGGAGAGATTTTTCACCTCTTATTTATATTTACTAGACATTGAGAAAGTAAATCCTCCCACTTGTAAGTAGTTAAACCACATTAATTTGGACTCTAACGATGGATTCAAATTTACTAGAAATATGCCGAATAGTTGTGTTAAACAATTGTTTTAACACAATTTAAGTCGTGTGTGGCCACGTCATGTACTTAACTCTGTGTTCGTTATTTGTCAGGTCCATTAAGTAACGAACCACGTGTTTCTCCCTTGTTGACTGCTGTATTCTGACCTTGCCCTTACCCTAGAAACAATAAATATTTGGTGAACAAATAAAGTATAGTTGCTGGGCTAATTAATCTCACTTTTACATATACACTGATGTATGTGTTGTATATATGTGATACATAGTAAAATATATGCTAAATAAAGTGTAGGTGTCAAATATTGTGAAGTGATTACCCAATTTGCAAGTAAACAGCTTAGCCTGCTACAGTGTCATGGACACAGGTAGAAAATAGGGGAATGATGGATCAGAGTTGAAAGAAAGAGTATTACCAACAACAGAGTGTCTGCACATGTGCCATTTCCCCAAGCCCCGGTTCCCTTCGAGTAACAGGAACAGAGCCAGGTGACACTTAAACACACAGTGAGATACACTCTAAGAAAAGAACCCCAAATTTGGGGAACGTGAATCTTTTGAAAAGGAGGTAAACATGCCTGCTACTTTGTTTGTAGAGAGAGTCGATCTGTGTTTTCCATAGCAAATATATCTGTGTGTGTGTGTGTGTGTGTGTGTGTGTGTGTATATAATATATATATATGTGTTAGTGAGTGTGTATGTTTTATATGTATTATATATATATATATATATATATATATATATATATATATCTTTATTTCTTTAAAGTTTTAAAGAGCTTGAGTTTTCTTATTCTATCATCTGATTTGTTTTTTGGTAAGAAGAGTGAGGCACACATTGAGTCTTTGAATCCACTCAAGTTAAAAATTACTGTGCAACTAATTTGACATTAGATTTAAGCTTCCCTGATTCCTAGTTAGCGTTCTTTACAGTGTACAGTCTACATCTGACTATTCCATACAGATGAGTAAAATACTGACTAGGAAGGGCTGAGACTAGAGCACACTTTTGAATTCGAGTTTGTATTCTCTTTAAAAGAAAGCATAAATTAGACCATTTGCCCCGGCTGTAAGTGTTTTTGACGAAGAATTTCTAAATATTGATATATTATTTGTCTTTTTGTGAAATAGTATCTCGAAAGACATCATATTACACACCTGGATTTTCCTGAAAATTTGTAGCTCGAGAAATTTGTAAGATAACTGGGTCATATGTTAAAATTTTGTAAAACATACTCAAACATAGATCCTAATTAAAGAATGGGATACATTTACTTTTAAAGGCTAAAACAGTATTTCCCAGGACTCTTAAATTCCCATATTCTAATACCAAGGGAAAATAAAATCTGAACTTAAAGTCTTGTTTGTACTGAGAGCGTCTTCCAAACAGAAAGGCAGTCTTGATGCAATGCAGTAAGCCACAGTAACAGTGGGGCATTGCAGGAGAAAAATCTGCAGATGTAAGCCTTCACCACAATGTATTACAATTTTATGCTGGAGTATTTCCTGTACAGATATACCGTTTGTTTAACTATGTTTTCCAAGAGTAGATCACATTAAAATGTTATATAATCCTGATTTCCTGTTTTTGAAAAATTGTAGTTTCTCAACTGGTTCCACAATTTTAAGTATTTTTTGTTTTGGTATGATTTCTATTAGTTGAACATGTATAGAAGCTATTCTTTTCCTACATCAAAAACTACTAAAAAGCAAATACCTGTAAGAATAATATTATTAGATAAAATATTTGAAATTACATACATATCTCTATTTCATGTGATTACTTAATGTTCGATTTTTTCTTTGAATTAGACACAAAATACTGATAAATGCCATTATTAGAAGATATTTTACTTTTAATTGATTATTGAAAATCTGTTGTTCTGTATGTTCTGTATAAAGAATTTGTTTTTTCCTGTTATAATGATAAATAACTGATTGTAATAAATTTTCTCCATGCTTAAAAGGACAGTTAAGTGCAGTCACAATCATAAGTGGAATACAGCATTCTTTATTTCTTAAGGCAAAGCTGGTGATTTTGAATGTACATTTTTAATGTTTTCATTGCTGTAATTTTATCTTAATTTGTATATTAATATACAGATACATATTTATCCAAATTTCAATAATAATATATAATAAATTATCATAACTATGTAATGATATACTGTATACATACACTGCACGTTTTTGTCATGTATCAATCCACTATTTTATGCTCAGTTCTCACACTCTATGTTCTAAGTATCCGCATACCTACTCTCTTCCAGTCATCAATTAAAAACTTTTTACCTATAACTTGCTTTTCCATTGGATTCCCAAAGGTGGAATATATTTGATCTTATCATCACCTTGATATTGTGATAAATGTTGTACACATTTTTACTTGGTAAACGAGGTAAAATAAATTTCTTTTAACAAAATGAAGGTTTCATAACTGTTACTCTTTCAAAAGTTATCAACTAGGAATATTCAAGTGTAAAAATCCCTTTACCTATCCACTGGTGTATGTCAGAAATTGTTTTCTTTAAATGGTGCCTGAAGCATTGGATAACAAATAAACTTTTAAGCAAAACAAGAAGCTTCAAAGGAAAAGCAGGGTAATGAGGTATCCACAGACAGTGTGAAAAGCTCCAGCAGCTTCCTGGGGAGCTTGTGGTATACGCAAATTCTTAGGTCTGAGCATTCACCCCAGGCTCTGTGTGTGCTTAGAATGATGTAAGAAGGGCTTATGCTCTCACCACTGGTTGACCTTAAGACTCTGCACAGGTAGGAGAGGAAGGCTAAGGCAGAGATGAGGGTATGCCTCAACGGCCACATAGAGCACCTCTGCAAGACTGTGGGTGCTTACTGATTCCAGGCCTTTCAAGAAAGGAGAATAATTTGCAAAACTAATGGCTGAACAATTCTCAAATTTACAAAAAGTATTAGTCTACACATCCAAGAAGTTCAGTGAACTCCACATATGCCAAACTCATGTTTCTGCATGTAATAGTCAAGAAACAGTCTTGACTGAAACTAGAGTGTAGCGACTCATCATACATAAGGGATGCTCAATAAGATGAACAGGTGGTTTCTCATCAGCAGTGGTGGAGGCCCAAGGCAGAGAGATAACATATTCAAAGTGCTGAAAGGAATGGGCTGCCAACGAGAAGTAATTTGCCAAATTATGTAACTTGGTAAATGGTAAGAATCAAAATACTGTCTGCATTCAGAGTTCTTTCTAAGAATCCACTTTAAAGAAACTGAAACTGGAATTTTTGGCTGATCATTTCCTTTGCAGTGCAGAAACATTGATGCAGTCCCATTTTTTAATTTTTAATTTGTTTCCCTTGCCTAAGTAAACATATCTCAAAAATATTACTAAGAACAAACTAAAAGAACTCACCGCCTATGTTTACTTCTAGAAGTTGTATGGTTTCAGGTCTTACATTTCAGTTTTTGATCCATTTTTAATTTATTTTTCTTAACGGAGTGAGAAAATCCAATTTGGTTCTTTTGCATGTAGCTGTCCAGTTTTCTCAAAGTTCCCAGCACCATTGATTGAAGAGGCTATTCTTTCCTCATTGTATATTCTTGCCTACTTTGTTGTAGATTTATTGCCCACGAAAGTCTGTACCTATTTCTGGGCTTTGGGTACTGTTCTATTGATCTCTGCATTGGTGTTTGTGCCAGTGCCATACTGTTTTGTTAACTATAGCTTTGTGATTTAGTTTGAAATCAGAGTGCATGATACCGTCATATTTTTTCTTCTTTCTCAAGACTGTTTTGGCTATTGAGGGTCCTTTGTTTCCATATAAATTTTAGAATTATTTGTTCTGAATATTGCTCTTGGTAATTTGATAGATATTACACTAAATCTGTAGGTATTCTTGCATATGATGGTCATTTAAAAATATTAATTCTTACAGTCCATGAATATGGTATATCTCTTCGTCTGTTTCCATCATCTTCAGTTTCTTTAATCAGTTACTTACCGTTTTCCAAGGAGAGATTTTTCACATCTTAATTATATTTACTAGACATTGAGAAAATAAATCCTCCCACTTGTAAGTAGTTAAACCACATTAATTTTTACTCTAAAGATGGATTCAAATTTACTAGAAATATGCGGAATAGTTGTGTTAAACAATTGTTTTAACACAATTTAAGTCGTGTCTGGCAACGTAAGGTACTTAACTCTGTGTTCGTTATTTGTCAGTTCCATTAAGTCACGAACCACGTGTTTCTCCCTTGTTGACTGCTGTATCTTGACCTTGCCCTTACCCTAGAAACAATAAATATTTGTTGAACAAATAAAGTATAGTTGCTGGGCTAATTAATCTCACTTTTACATATACACTGATGTATGTGTTGTATATATGTGATACATAGTAAAATATATGCTAAATAAAGTGTAGGTGTCAAATATTGTGAAGTGATTACCCACTTTGCAAGTAAACAGCTTAGCCTGCTACAGTGTCATGGACACTGGTAGAAAATAGGGGAATGATGGATCAGAGAAGAAAGAAAGAGTATTACCGACAACAGAGTGTCTGCACATGTGCCATTTCCCCAAGCCTCGGTTCCCTTCGAGTAACAGGAACAGAGCCAGGTGACACTTAAACACACAGTGAGATACACTCTAAGAAAAGAACCACAAATTTGGGGAACGTGAATCTTTTGAAAAGTAGGTAAACATGCCTGCTACTTTGTTTGTAGAGAGAGTCGATCTGTGTTTTCCATAGCTAATATATCTCTGTGTGTGTGTGTGTGTGTGTGTGTGTGAGTGTTTGTGTGTGTGTGTATAATATACATATATGTTTTTGTGAGTGTGTATGTGTTATATGTATAATATATATATATATATATATATATATATATATATATATATATATATCTTTATCACTTTAAAGTTTTAAAGAGCTTGAGATTTCTTATTCCATCATCTGATTTGATTTTTGGTAAGAAGAGTGAGGCACACATTGAGTCTTTGAATCCACTCAAGTTAAAAATTAGTGTGCAACTAATTGGACTTTAGATTTAAGCATCCCTGATTCCTAGTTAGCGTTCTTTACAGTGTACAGTCTACATCTGACTATTCCATACAGATGAGTAAAATACTGACTAGGAATGGCTGAGAGTAGAGCACACTTTTGAATTCGAGTTTGTATTCTCTTTAAAAGAAACCATAAATTAGACCATTTGCCCCTGCTGTAAGTGTTTTTTGACTAAGAAGTTCTTAATATTGATATATTATTTGTCTTTTTGTGAAATAGTATCTTGAAAGACATCATAATACACACCTGGATTTTCCTGAAAATTTGTTGCTCGAGAAATTTGTAAGATAACTGGGTCTTATGTTAAGATTTTGAAAAACATACTAAAACATAGATCCTAATTAAAGAATGTGGTACATTTATTTTAAAGGCTAAAACAGTATTTCCCAGGACTCTTAAATTCCCGTATTCTAATACCAAGGGAAAATAAAATCTGAACTTAGAGTCTTGTGTGTACTGAGAGGGTCTTCCAAACAGAAAGGCAGTCTTGATGCAATGCAGTAAGCCACAGTAACAGTGGGGCATTGCAGGAGAAAAATCTGCTGATGTAAGTCTTCACTACAATGTATTACAACTTTATGACGGAGTATTTCCTGTACAGATATACAGTTTGTTTAACTATGTTTTCCAAGAGTAGATCACATTAAAATGTTATATAATCCTGATTTCCTGTTTTTGAAAACTTGTAGTTTCTCAACTGGTTCCAAAATTTTAAGTATTTTTTGTTTTGGTATGATTTCTATTAGTTGAATATGTATAGAATCTATTCTTTCCCTTCTTCTAAAACAACTAAAAACAAATACCTGTAAAAATAGTATTATTAGCTAAAATAATTGAAATTACATACATATATCTATTTCATGTTATTACTAAATGTTCGATTTTTTTCTTTGAATTAGACACAAAATACTGATAAATGACATTATTACAAGATATTTTACTTTTAATTGACTATTGAAAATCAGTTGTTCTGTATGTTCTGTATAAAGAATTTGTTTTTTCCTGTTATAATGATAAATAACTGATTGTAATAAATTTTCTTCTTGCTTAAATGGACAGTTAAGTGCAGTCACAATCATAAATGGAATACAAAATTCTTTACTACTTAAGGCAAAGCTGGTGTTTTTGAATGTACATTTTTAATGTTTACATTGCTGTAATTTTATCTTAATTTGTATATTAATATACAGATACACATTTATTCAAATTTCAATAATAATATGTAATAAATTATCCTAACTATATAATGATATATTGTATACATACACTGCACATTTTTGTCATGTATCAATCCACTATTTTATGCTCAATCCTCACATTCTTTGTTCTAAGTATCCACATACCTACTCTATGCCAGTCACCAATTAAAAACTTTTTACCTATATCTTGCTTTTCCATTGGATTCCCCAAGGTGGAATATATTTTATCTTATCATCACCTTGACATTGTGATAAATGTTGTACACATTTTTAATTGGTAAACCAGGAAAAATAAATTTCTTTAACAAAATGAAGGTTTCATAACAGTTACTCTTTCAAAAGTTATCAACTAGGAATATTCAAGTGTAAAATTCCCTTTACCTATCCACTGGTGTCTCTCAGAAATGGTTTTCTTTAAATGGTGCCTGAAGCATTGGATAACAAATAAACTTTTAAGCAAAACAAGAAGCTTCGAAGCAAAAGCACGGTAATGAGGTATCCAATGTCCTTGGGAAAGCTCCAGCAGCTTCCTGGGGTGCTTGTGGTATACGCAAATTCTTAGGACTGAGCATTCACTCCAGGCTCTGCGTGTGCTTAGAATGATGTAAGAAGGGCTTATGCTCTCACCACTGGTTGACCTTAAGACTCTGCACAGGTAGGAGAGGAAGGCTAAGGCAGAGATGAGGGTATGCCTCAACGGCCACATAGAGCACCTCTGCAAGACTGTGGGTGCTTACTGATTCCAGGCCTTTAAAGAAAGGAGAATAATTTGAAAAACTAATGGCTGAACAATTCTCAAATTTACTAAAAAGTATTAGTCTACACATCCAAGGAGTTCAGTGAACTCCACATATGCCAAAGTCAAATTTATGCATGAAATAGTCAAGAAACAGTCTTGACTGAAACTAGAGAGTAGCGACTCATCATACATAAGGGATGCTCAATAAGATGAACAGGTGGTTTCTCATCAGCAGTGGTGGAGACCCAAGGCAGAGAGATAAAATATTCAAAATGCTGAAAGTATTGGGCATCCAACGAGTAGTAATTTGCCAAATTGTGTAACTTGGTAAATGGTAAGAATCAAAATACTGTCTGCATTCAGAGTTCTTTCTAAGAATCCACTTTAAAGAAACTGAAACTGGAATTTTTGGCTGATCATTTCCTTTGCAGTGCAGAAACATTGATGCAGACCCATTTTTTAATTTTTAATTTGTTTCCCTTGCCTAAGTAAACATATCTCAAAAATATTACTAAGAACAAACTAAAAGAGCTCACCGCCTATGTTTACTTCTAGAAGTTGTATGGTTTCATGTCTTACATTTCAGTTTTTGATCCATTTTTAATTTATTTTTCTTAACGGAGTGAGAAAATCCAATTTGGTTCTTTTGCATGTAGCTGTCCAGTTTTCTCAAAGTTCCCAGCACCATTGATTGAAGAGGCTATTCTTTCCTCATTGTATATTCTTGCCTACTTTGTTGTAGATTTATTGCCCACGAAAGTCTGTACCTATTCCTGGGCTTTGGGTACTGTTCTATTGATCTCTGCATTGGTGTTTGTGCCAGTGCCATACTGTTTTGTTAACTATAGCTTTGTGATTTAGTTTGAAATCAGAGTGCATGATACCGTCATATTTTTTCTTCTTTCTCAAGACTGTTTTGGCTATTGAGGGTCTTTTGTTTCCATATAAATTTTAGAATTATTTGTTCTGAATAATGCTCTTGGTAATTTGATAGATATTACACTAAATCTGTAGGTATTCTTGCATATGATGGTCATTTAAAAATATTAATTCTTACAGTCCATGAATATGGTATATCTCTTCATCTGTTTCCATCATCTTCAGTTTCTTTAATCAGTTACTTACCGTTTTCCAAGGAGAGATTTTTCACCTCTTATTTATATTTACTAGATATTGAGAAAATAAATCCTCCCACTTGTAAGTAGTTAAACCACATTAATTTTTACTCTAAAGATGGATTCAAATTTACTAGAAATATGCGGAATAGTTGTGTTAAACAATTGTTTTAACACAATTTAAGTCGTGTCTGGCAACGTAAGGTACTTAACTCTGTGTTCGTTATTTGTCAGTTCCATTAAGTCACGAACCACGTGTTTCTCCCTTGTTGCCTGCAGTATCCTGACATTGCCCTTACCCTAGAAACAATAAATATTTGGTGAACAAGTAAAGTATAGTTGCTGGGCTAATTAATCTCACTTTTACATATACACTGATGTATGTGTTGTATATATGTGATACATAGTAAAATATATGCTAAATATAGTGTAGGTGTCAAAAATTGTGAAGTGTTTACCCAATTTGCAAGTGAACAGCTTAGCCTGCTACAGTGTCATGGACACTGGTAGAAAATAGGGGAATGCTGGATCAGAGAAGAAAGACAGAGTGTTACCGACAACAGAGTGTCTGCACATGTGCCATTTCCCCAAGCCTCGGTTCCCTTCGAGTAACAGGAACAGAGCCAGGTGACACTTAAACACACAGTGAGATACACTCTAAGAAATGAACCCCAAATTTGGGGAACCTAATCATTTGAAAAGGAGGTAAACATGCCTGCCATTTTATTTGTAGAGAGAGTCGATCAGTGTTTTCCATAGCTAATATATCTGTGTGTGTGTGTGTGTGTGTGTGTGTGTGTGTGTGTATAATATATATATATGTGTTTGTAAGTGTGTATGTATTATATGTATAATATATGTCTGTCTATCTATCTTTATCACTTTAAGAATTTAAAGAGCTTGAGTTTTCTTATTCCATCATCTGATTTGTATTTTTGGTAAGAAGAATGAAGCACACATTGGGTCTTTGAATCCACTCAAGTTAAAAATTAGTGTGCAACTAATTGGACATTAGATTTAAGCTTCCCTGATTCTTAGTTACCTTTCTTTACAGTGTACAGTCTACATCTGACTATTCCATACAGATGAGTAAAATACTGACTAGGAAGGGCTGAGAGTAGAGCACACTTTTGAATTCGAGTTTGTATTCTGTTTAAAAGAAACCATAAATTAGGCCATTTGCCCTTGCTCTAAGTGTTTTTAGACTAAGAAGTTCTTAATATTGATATATTATTTGTCTATTTGTGAAATAGTATCTTGAAAGGCATCATATTACACACCTGGATTTTCCTGAAAATTTGTAGCTCGAGAAATTTGTAAGATAACTGGGTCATATGTTAAGATTTTGAAAAACATACTCAAACATAGATTCTAATTAAAGAATGTGATACATTTACTTTTAAAGGCTAAAACATTATTTCCCAGGACTCTTAAATTCCCATATTCTAATACCAAGGGAAAATAAAATCTGATCTTAGAGTCTTGTTTGTACTGAGAGGGTCTTCCAAACAGAAAGGCAGTCTTGATGCAATGCAGTAAGCCACAGTAACAGTGGGGCATTGCAGGAGAAAAATCTGCAGATGTAAGCTTTAACCACAATGTATTACAACTTTATGCTGGAGTATTTCCTGTACAGATATACGGTTTGTTTAACTATGTTTTCCAAGAGTAGATCACATTAAAATGTTATATAATCCTGATAACCTGTTTTGGAAAACTTGTAGTTTCTCAACTGGTTCCAAAATTTTAAGTATTTTTTTGTTTTGGTGTGATTTCTTTCAGTTGAATATGTAGAGAAGCTTTACTTTTCCTTCTTCAAAAACAACTAAAAAGCAAATACCTATAAAAATAGTATTATTATCTAAAATATTTGAAATTACATACATATCTCTATTTCAAATTATTATTTAATGTTCGATTTTTCTTTGAATTAGACACAAAATACTGATAAATGCCATTATTAGAAGATATTTTACTTTTAATTGACTATTGAAAATCAGTTGTTCTGTATGTTCTATACAAAGAATTTGTTTTTTCTTGTTATAATGATAAATAACTGATTGTAATAAATTTTCTTCATGCTTAAAAGGACAGTTAAGTGCAGTCACAATCATAAGTGGAATACAGCATTCTTTAAATCTTAAGGCAAACTGGTGTTTTTGAATGTACATTTTTAATGTTTACATTGCTGTAATTTTATCTTAATTTGTATATTAATATACAGATACACATTTATCCAAATTTTAATAATAATATGTAATAAATTACCCTAACAATATAATGATATATTGTGTACAAACACTGCACATTTTTGTCATGTATCAATCCTCTATTATATGCTCAATCCTCACACTCTATGTTCTAAGTATCCGCATACCTACTCTCTTCCAGTCATCAATTAAAAACTTTTTACCTATATCTTGCTTTTCCATTGGATTCCCCAGGTTGGAATATATTTGATCATATCATCACCTTGACTTTGTGATAAATGTTGTACACATTTTTACTTGGTAAACGAGGTAAAATAAATTTCTTTTAACAAAATTAAGGTTTCATAACAGTTACTCTTTCAAAAGTTATCAACTAGGAATATTCAAGTGTAAAAATCCCTTTACCTATCCACTGGTGTATGTCAGAAAGTGTTTTCTTTAAATGGTGCCTGAAGCATTGGATAACAAATAAAATTTAAGGAATACAAGAAGCTTCGAAGGAAAAGCAGGGTAATGAGGTATCCACAGACAGTGTGAAAAGCTCCAGCAGCTTCCTGGGGAGCTTGTGGGATACGCAAATTCTTAGGCCTGAGCATTCACTCCAGGCTCTGCGTGTGCTTAGAATGATGTAAGAAGGGCTTATGCTCTCACCACTGCTTGACTTGAAGACTCTGCACAGGTAGGAGAGGAAGGCTAAGGCAGAGATGAGGGTATGCCTCAACGGCCACATAGAGCACCTCTGCAAGACTGTGGGTGCTTACTGATTCCAGGCCTTTCAAGAAAGAAGAATAATTTGAAAAACTAATGGCTGAACAATTCTCAAATTTACTAAAAATATTAGTCTACACATCCAAGAAGTTCAGTGAACTCCACATATGCCAAACTCAAATTTCTGCATGAAATAGTCAAGAAACAGTCTTGACTGAAACTAGAGAGTAGCGACTCATCATACATAAGGGATGCTCAATAAGGTGAACAGGTGGTTTCTCATCAGCAGTGGTGGAGACCCAAGGCAGAGAGATAACATATTCAAAGTGCTGAAAGGAATGGGCTGCCAACGAGAAGTAATTTGCCAAATTATGTAACTTGGTAAATGGTAAGAATCAAAATACTGTCTGCATTCAGAGTTCTTTCTAAGAATCCACTTTAAAGAAACTGAAACTGGAATTTTTGGCTGATCATTTCCTTTGCAGTGCAGAAACATTGATGCCGTCCCATTTTTTAATTTTTAATTTTTTTCCCTTGCCTAAGTAAACACATCTCAAAAATATTATTAAGAACAAATTAAAAGAGCTCACCGCCTATGTTTACTTCTAGAAGTTGTATGGTTTCAGGTCTTACATTTCAGTTTTTGATCCATTTTTAATTTATTTTTCTTAACGGAGTGAGAAAATCCAATTTGGTTCTTTTCCATGTAGCTGTCCAGTTTTCTAAAAACTCCCAGCACCATTGATTGAAGAGGCTATTCTTTCCTCATTGTATTTTCTTGCCTACTTTGTTGTAGATTTATTGCCCACGAAAGTCTGTACCTATTTCTGGGCTTTGGGTACTGTTCTATTGATCTCTGCATTGGTGTTTGTGCCAGTGCCATACTGTTTGGTTAACTATAGCTTTGTGATTTAGATTGAAATCAGAGTGCATGATACCGTCATATTTTTTCTTCTTTCTCAAGACTGTTTTGGCTATTGAGGGTCTTTTGTTTCCATATAAATTTTAGAATTATTTGTTCTGAATATTGCTCTTGGTAATTTGATAGATATTACACTAAATCTGTAGGTATTCTTGCATATGATGGTCATTTAAAAATATTAATTCTTACAGTCCATGAATATGGTATATCTCTTCATCTGTTTCCATCATCTTCAGTTTCTTTAATCAGTTACTTACCGTTTTCCAAGGAGAGATTTTTCACCTCTTATATATATTTACTAGACATTGAGAAAATAAATCCTCCCACTTGTATGTAGTTAACCCACATTAATTTGGACTCTAAAGATGGATTCAAATTTACTAGAAATATGCGGAATAGTTGTGTTAAACAATTGTTTTAACACAATTTAAGTCGTGTCTGTCAACATCACGTACTTAACTCTGTGTTCGTTATTTGTCAGTTCCATTAAGTCACGAACCACGTGTTTCTCCCTTGTTGACTGCTGTATCCTGACCTTGCCCTTACCCTAGAAACAATAAATATTTGGTGAACAAATAAAGTATAGTTGCTGGGCTAATTAATCTCACTTTTACATATACACTGATGTATGTGTTGTATATATGTGATACATAGTAAAATATATGCTAAATAAAGTGTAGGTGTCAAAACTTGTGAAGTGTTTAACCAATTTGCAAGTGAACAGCTTAGCCTGCTACAGTGTCATGGACACTGGTAGAAAATAGGGGAATGCTGGATCAGAGAAAAAAGACAGAGTATTACCGACAACAGAGTGTCTGCACATGTGCCATTTCCCCAAGCCTCGGTTCCCTTCGAGTAACAGGAACAGAGCCACGTGACACTTAAACACACAGTGAAATACACTCTAAAAAAAGAACCCCAAATTTGGGGAACCTGAATCTTTTGAAAAGGAGGTAAACATGACTGCCACATAGTTTGTAGAGAGAGTCGATCTGTTTTCTCCATAGCTAATATATCTGTGTGTGTGTGTGTGTGTGTGTGTGTGTGTTTATAATATATATATATGTGTTTGTGAGTGTGTATGTATTATATGTATAATATATATATATATATATATATATCTTTATCACTTTAAAGTTTTAAAGAACTTGAGTTTTCTTATTCCATCATCTGATTTGTTTTTTGGTAAAAAGAGTGAGGCACACATTGAATCTTTGAATCCACTCAAGTTAAAAGTTTGTGTGCAACTAATTTGACATTAGATTTAAGCTTCCCTGATTCCTAGTTAGCGTTCTTTACAGTTTACAGTCTACATCTGACTATTCCATACAGATGAGTAAAATACTGACTAGGAAGGGCTGAGAGTAGAGCACACTTTTGAATACGAGTTTGTATTCTCTTTAAAAGAAACCATAAATTAGACCATTTGCCCTTGCTGTAAGTGATTTTTGATTAAGAAGTTCTTAATATTGATATATTATTTGTCTTTTTGTGATATAGTATCTTGAAAGACATCATATTACACACCTGGATTTTACTGAAAATTTGTAGCTCGAGAAATTTGTAAGATAACTGGGTCATATGTTAAGATTTTGAAAAACATACTCAAACATAGATCCTAATTAAAGAATGTGATTCATTTACTTTTAAAGGCTAAAACTATATTTCCCAGGACTCTTAAATTCCCATATTCTAATACCAAGGGAAAATAAAATCTGAACTTAGAGTCTTGTTTGTACTGAGAGGGTCTTCCAAACAGAAAGGCAGTCTTGATGCAATACAGTAAGCCACAGTAACAGTGAGGCATTGCAGGAGAAAAATCTGCAGATGTAAGCCTTCACAACAATGTATTACAATTTTATGCTGGAGTATTTCCTGTACAGATATACGGTTTGTTTAACTATGTTTTCCAAGAGTAGATCACATTAAAATGTTATATAATCCTGATTTCCTGTTTTTGAAAACTTGTAGTTTCTCAACTGGTTCCAAAATTTTAAGTATTTTTTTGTTTTGGTATGATTTCTATTAGTTGAATAAGTATAGAAGCTATTCTTTTCCTACTTCAAAAACAACTATAAAGCAAATACTTGTAAAAATAGTATTATTAGCTAAAATATTTGAAATTACATACATATCTCTATTTCATGTTATTAATTAATGTTCGATTTTTTCTTTGAATTAGACACAAAATACTGATAAATTCCATTAATAGAAGGTATTTTACTTTTAATTGACTATTGAAAATCAGTTGTTCTGTATGTTCTGTATAAAGAATTTGTTTTTTCCTGTTATAATGATAAATAACTGATTGTAATAAATTTTCTTCTTGCTTAAAAGGAGAGTTAAATGCAGTAACAATCATAAGTGGAATACAGCATTCTTATTTCTTAAGGCAAAGCTGGTTTTATTGAATGTACATTTTTAATGTTTACATTGCTGTAATTTTATCTTAATTTTTTATATTAATATACAGATACACATTTATACAAATTTCAATAAAAATATGTAATAAATTATCCTAACTATATACTGATATATTGTATACATACGCTGCACATTTTTGTCATGTATCACTCCACTATTTTATGCTCAATCCTCACATTCTATGTTCTAAGTATCCGCATACCTACTCTCTTCCAGTCATCAATTAAAAACTTTTTATCTATATCTTGCTTTTCCATTGGATTCCCCAAGGTGGAATATATTTGATCTTATCATCACCTTGACATTGTGATAAATGTTGTACAAATTTTTACTTGGTAAACGATGAAAAATAAATTTCTTTTAACAAAGTGAAGTTTTCATAACAGTTACTCTTTCAAAAGTTATCAACTAGGAATATTCAAGTGTAAAAATTCCTTTACCTATCCACTGGTGTATGTCAGAAAGAGTTTTCTTTAAATGGTGCCTGAAGCATTGGATATCAAATAAACTTTTAAAGAATACAAGAAGCTTCGAAGGAAAAGCAGGGTAATGAGGTATCCACAGGCAGTGTGAAAAGCTCCAGCAGCTTCCTGGGGAGCTTGTGGGATACGCAAATTCTTAGGTCTGAGCATTCACCCCAGGCTCTGCGTGTGCTTAGAATTATGTAAGAAGGGCTTATGCTCTCACCACTGGTTGACCTTAAGACTCTGCACAGCTAGGAGAGGAAGGCTAAGGCAGAGATGAGGGTATGCCTCAACGGCCACATAGAGCACATCTGCAAGACTGTGGGTGCTTACTGATTCCAGGCCTTTCAAGGAAGGAGAATAATTTGCAAAACTAATGGCTGAACAATTCTCAAATTTACTAAAAAGTATTAGTCTACACATCCAAGAAGTTCAGTGAACTCCACATATGCCAAACTCAAATTTCTTCATGAAATAGTCAAGAAACAGTCTTGACTGAAACTAGAGAGTAGCGACTCATCATACATAAGGGATGCTCAATAAGATGAACAGGTGGTTTCTCATCAGCAGTGGTGGAGACCCAAGGCAGAGAGATAACATATTCAAAGTGCTGAAAGGAATGGGCTGCCAACGAGAAGTAATTTGCCAAATTATGTAACTTGGTAAATGGTAAGAATCAAAATTCTGTCTGCATTCAGAGTTCTTTCTAAGAATCCACTTTAAAGAAACTGAAACTGGAATTTTTGGCTGATCATTTCCTTTGCAGTGCAGAAACATTGATGCAGTCCCATTTTTTAATTTTTAAATTGTTTCCCTTGCCTAAGTAAACATATCTCAAAAATATTACTAAGAACAAACTAAAAGAGCTCACCGCCTATGTTTACTTCTAGAAGTTGTATGGTTTCAGGTCTTACATTTCAGTTTTTGATCCATTTTTAATTTATTTTTCTTAACGGAGTGAGAAAATCCAATTTGGTTCTTTTGCATGTAGCTGTCCAGTTTTCTCAAAGTTACCAGCACCATTGATTGAAGAGGCTATTCTTTCCTCATTGTATATTCTTGCCTACTTTGTTGTAGATTTATTGCCCACGAAAGTCTGTACCTATTTCTGGGCTTTGGGTACTGTTCTATTGATCTCTGCATTGGTGTTTGTGCCAGTGCCATACTGTTTTGTTAACTATAGCTTTGTGATTTAGTTTGAAATCAGAGTGCATGATACCGTCATATTTTTTCTCCTTTCTCAAGACTGTTTTGGCTATTGAGGGTCTTTTGTTTCCATATAAATTTTAGAATTGTTTGTTCTGAATATTGCTCTTGGTAATTTGATAGATATTACACTAAATCTGTAGGTATTCTTGCATATGATGGTCATTTAAAAATATTAATTCTTACAGTCCATGAATATGGTAATTGTCTTCATCTGTTTCCATCATCTTCAGTTTCTTTAATCAGTTACTTACCGTTTTCCAAGGAGAGATTTTTCACCTCTTATTTATATTTACTAGACATTGAGAAAATAAATCCTCCCACTTGTAAGTAGTTAAAACACATTAATTTGAACTCTAAAGATGGATTCAAATTTACTAGAAATATGCGGAATAGTTGTGTTAAACAATTGTTTTAACACAATTTAAGTCGTGTCTGGCAACGTCAGGTACTTAACTCTGTGTTCGTTATTTGTCAGTTCCATTAAGTCACGAACCACGTGTTTCTCCCTTGTTGACTGCTGTATCCTTTCCTTGCCCTTACTCTAGAAACAATAAATATTTGGTGAACAAATAAAGTATAGTCGCTGGGCTAATTAATCTCACTTTTACTTATACACTGATGTATGTGTTGTATATATGTGATACATAGTAATATATATGCTAAATAAAGTGTAGGTGTCAAAAATTGTGAAGTGTTTACCCAATTTGCAAGTGAACAGCTTAGCCTGCTACAGTGTCATGGACACTGGTAGAAAATATGGGAATGCTGGATCAGAGAAGAAAGACAGAGTATTACCGACAACAGAGTGTCTGCACATCTGCAATTTCCCCAAGCCTCGGTTCCCTTCGAGTAACAGGAACAGAGCCAGGTGACACTTAAACACACATTGAGATACACTCTAAGAAAAGAACCCAAAATTTGGGGAACCTAAATCTATTGAAAGGAGGTAAACATGCCTGCCACTTTGTTTGTAGAGAGAGTCGATCTGAGATTTCCATAGCTAATATATCTGTGTGTGTGTGTGTGTGTGTGTGTGTATAATATATATATATGTGTTTGTGAGTGTGTATGTATTATATGTATAATATATGTCTTTCTATCTATCTTTATCATTTTAAAGATTTAAAGAGCTTGAGTTTTCTTATTCCATTATCTGATTTGTTTTTTTGGTAAGAAGAGTGAGGCACACATTGAGTCTTTGAATCCACTCAAGTTAAAAATTAGTGTGCAACTAATTGACATTAGATTTAAGCTTCCCTGATTCCTATTTAGTGTTCTTTACAGTGTACAGGCTACATCTGATTATTCCAAACAGATGAGTAAAATACTGAATAGGAAGTGCTGAGACTAGAGCACAATTTTGAATTCGAGTTTGTATTCTCTTTAAAAGAAACCATAAATTAGAACATTTGCCCCTGCTGTAAGTGTATTTTGACTAAGAAGTTCTTAGTATTGATAAATTATTTGTCTTTTTGTGAAATAGTATCTTGAAACACATCATATTACACACCTGGATTTTCCTGAAAATTTGTAGCTCGAGAAATTTGTAAGATAACTGTGTCATATGTTAAGATTTTGAAAAACATACTCAAACATAGATCCTAATTAAAGAATGCGATACATTTACTTTTAAAGTCTAAAACAGTGTTACCCAGGACTCTTAAATTCCCATATTCTAATACAAAGGGGAAATAAAATCTGAACTTAGAGTCTTGTTTGTACTGAAAGGGTCTTCCAAACATAAAGGCAGTCTTGATGCTATGCAGTAAGCCACAGTAACAGTGGGGCATTGCAAGAGAAAAATCTGCAGTAGTAAGCATTCACCACAATGTATTACAACTTTATGCTGGAGTATTTCCTGTACAGATATAAGATTTGTTTAACTAAGTTTTCCAAGAGTAGATCACATTAAAATGTTATATAATCCTGATTTCCTGTTTTTGAAAACTTGTAGTTTCTCAACTGGTTCCAAAATTTTAAGTATTTTTTGTTTTGGTATGATTTCTATTAGTTGAATATGTATAGAAGCTATTCTTTTCCTTCTTCAAAAACAACTAAAAAGCAAATACCTATAAAAATAGTATTATTAGCTAAAATATTTGAAATTACATACATATCTCTATTTCATGTTATTACTTAATGTTCGATTTTTTCTTTCAATTTGACACAAAATACTGATAAATGCCATTATTAGAAGATATATTACTTTTAATTGACTATTGAAAATCAGTTGTTCTCTATGTTCTGTATAAAGAATTTGTTTTTTCCTGTTATAATGATAAATAACTGATTGTAATAAATTTTCTTCATGCTTAAAAGGACAGTTAAGTGCAGTCACATTCATAAGTGGAATACACCATTCTTAATTTCTTAAGGCAAAGCTGGTGAATTTGAATGTACATTTTTAATGTTTACATTGCTGTAATTTTATCTTAATTTGTATATTAATATACAGATACACATTTATCCAAATTTCAATAATAATATGAAATAAATTATCCTAATTATATAATGATATATTGTATACATACACTGCACATTTTTGTCATGTATCAATCCACTATTTTATGCTCAGTCCTCACATTCTATGTTCTAAGAATCCGCATACCTACTGTCTTCCAGTCATCAGTTAACAACTTTTTACCTATATCTTCCTTTTCCATTGGATTCCCCAAGGTGGAATATATTTGATCTTATCATCACCTTGACATTGTGATAAATGTTGTACACATTTTTACTTGGTAAACGAGGTAAAATAAATTTCTTTTAACAAAATGAAGATTTCATAACAGTTACTCTTTCAAAAGTTATCAACTAGGAATATTCAAATGTAAAAATCCCTTTACCTATCCACTGGTGTATGTCAGAAATAGTTTTCTGTAAATGGTGCCTGAAGCATTGGATAACAAATAAACTTTTAAGCAAAACAAGAAGCTTCGAAGGAAAAGCAGGGTAATGAGGCATCCACAGACAGTGTGATAATCTCCAGCAGCTTCCTGGTGAGCTTGATGGATACGCAAATTCTTAGGACTGAGCATTCACTCCAGGCTCTGCGTGTGCTTAGAATGATGTAAGAAGGGCTTATGCTCTCACCACTGGTTGAACTTAAGACTCTGCACAGGTAGGAGAGGAAGGCTAAGGCAGAGATGAGGGTATGCCTCAAAGGCCCCATAGAGCACCTCTGCAAGAATGTGAGTGCTTACTGATTCCAGGCCTTTAAAGAAAGGAGAATAATTTGAAAAACTAATGGCTGAACAATTCTCAAATTTACTAAAAAGTATTAGTCTACACATCCAAGAAGTTCAGTGAACTCCACATATGCAAAACTCAAATTTCTGCATGAAATAGTCAAGAAACAGTCTTGAATGAAACTAGAGAGTAGTGACTCATCATACATAAGGGATGCTCAATAAGATGAACAGGTGGTTTCTCATCAGCAGTGGTGTAGTCCCAAGGCATAGAGATAACATATTCAAAGTGCTGAAAGGAATGGGCTGCCAACGAGATGTAATTTGCCAAATTATGTAACTTGGTAAATGGTAAGAATCAAAATACTGTCTGCATTCAGAGTTCTTTCTAAGAATCCACTTTAAAGAAACTGAAAGTGGAATTTTTGGCTGATCATTTCCTTTGCAGTGCAGAAACATTGATGCAGTCCCATTTTTTAATTTTTAATTTGTTTCCCTTGCCTAAGTAAACATATCTCAAAAATATTACTAAGAACAAACTAAAAGAGCTCACCGCCTATGTTTACTTCTAGAAGTTGTATGGTTTCAGGTCTTACATTTCAGTTTTTGATCCATTTTTAATTTATTTTTCTTAACGGAGTGAGAAAATCCAATTTGGTTCTTTTGCATGTAGCTGTCCAGTTTTCTCAAAGTTCCCAGCACCATTGATTGAAGAGGCTATTCTTTCCTCATTGTATATTCTTGCCTACTTTGTTGTAGATTTATTGCCCACGAAAGTCTACCTATTTCTGGGCTTTGGGTACTGTTCTATTGATCTCTGCATATGTGTTTGTGCCAGTGCCATACTGTTTTGTTAACTATAGCTTTGTGATTTAGTTTGAAATCAGAGTGCATGATACCGTCATATTTTTTCTTCTTTCTCAAGACTGTTTTGGCTATTGAGGGTCTTTTGTTTCCATATAAATTTTAGAATTATTTGTTCTGAATATTGCTCTTGGTAATTTGATTGATATTACACTAAATCTGTAGGTATTCTTGCATATGATGGTCATTTAAAAATATTAATTCTTACAGTCCATGAATATGGTATATCTCTTCATTGGTTTCCATCATCTTCAGTTTCTTTATTCAGTTACTTACCGTTTTCCAAGGAGAGATTTTTCACCTCTTATTTATATTTACTAGACATTGAGAAAATAAATCCTCCCACTTGTAAGTAGTTAAACCACATTAACTTGGACTCTAAAGATGGATTCAAATTTACTAGAAATATGCGGAATAGTTGTGTTAAACAATTGTTTTAACACAATTTAAGTCGTGTCTGGCAACGTCAGTTACTTAACACTGTGTTCGTTATTTGTCAGTTCCATTAAGTCACGAACCACGTGTTTCTCCCTTGTTGACTGCTGTATCCTGACCTTGCCCTTACCCTAGAAACAATAAATATTTGGTGAACAAATAAAGTATATTTGCTGGGCTAATTAATCTCACTTTTACATATACCCTGATGTATGTGTTGTATATATGTGATACATAGTAATATATATGCTAAATAAAGTGTAGGTGTCAAAAATTGTGAAGTGTTTAACCAATTTGCAAGTGAACAGCTTAGCCTGCTACAGTGTCATGGACACTGGTAGAAAATAGGGGAATGCTGGATCAGAGAAGAAAGACAGAGTATTACCGACAACAGAGTGTCTGCACATGTGCCATTTCCCCAAGCCTCGGTTCCCTTCGAGTAACAGGAACAGAGCCAGGTGACACTTAAACACACATTGAGATACACTCTAAGAAAAGAACCCCAAATTTGGGGAACCTAAATCATTTGAAAAGGAGGTAAACATGCCTGCCACTTTGTTTCTAGAGAGAGTCGATCTGTGTTTTCCATAGCTAATATATCTGTGTGTGTGTGTGTGTGGGTGTGTGTATAATATATATATATGTGTTTGTGAGTGTGTATGTATTATATGTATAATATATGTCTATCTATCTATCTTTACCACTTTAAAGATTTAAAGAGCTTGAGTTTTCTTATTCCATCATCTGATTTGCTTTTTTTGGTAAGAAGAGTGAGGCACACATTGAGTCTTTGAATCCACTCAAGTTAAAAATTAGTGTGCAACTAATTGGACATTAGATTTAAGCTTCCCTGATTCTTAGTTAGCGTTCTTTACAGTGTACAGTCTACATATGACTGTTCCATACAGATGAGTAAAATACTTATTAGGAAGGGCTGAGACTAGAGCACACTTTTGAATTCGAGTTTGTATTCTCTTTAAAAGAAACCATAAATTAGACCATTTGCCCCTGCTGTAAGTGTTTTTTGACTAAGAAATTCTTAATATTGATATATTATTTTTCTTTTTGTGAAATAGTATCTTGAAAGACATCATATTACACACCTGGATTTTCCTGAAAATTTGTAGCTCGAGAAATATGTAAGATAACTGGGTCATATGTTAAGATTTTAAAAAACATACTCAAACATAGATCCTAATTAAGAATGTGATTCATTTACTTTTAAAGGCTAAAACAGTATTTCCCAGGACTCTTAAATTCCCATATTCTAATAAGAAGGGAAAATAAAATCTGAACTTAGAGTCTTGTTTGTACTGAGAGGGTCTTCCAAACAGAAAGGCAGTCTTGATGCAATGCAGTAAGCCACAGTAACAGTGGGGCATTGCAGGAGAAAAATCTGCAGATGTAAGCCTTCACCACAATGTATTACAACTTTATGCTGGAGTATTTCCTGTACAGATATACGGTTTGTTTAACTATGTTTTCCAAGAGTAGATCACATTAAAATGTTATATAATCCTGATTTCCTGTTTTTGAACACTTGTAGTTTCTCAACTGGTTCCAAAATTTTAAGTATTTTTTGTTTTGGTATGATTTCTATTAGTTGAATATGTATAGAAGCTATTCTTTTCCTTCTTCAAAAACAACTAAAAAGCAAATACCTGTAAAAATAGTATTATTAGCTAAAATATTTGAAATTACATACATATCTCTATTTCATGTTATTACTTAATGTTCGATTTTTTCCTTGAGTTAGACACAAAATACTGATAAATGCCATTATTAGAAGATATTTTACTTTTAATTGACTATTGAAAATCAGTTGTACTGTATGTTCTGCATAAAGAATTTGTTTTTTCCTGTTATAATGATAAATAACTGATTGTAATATATTTTCTTCATGCTTAAAGGACAGTTAACTGCAGTCACAATCAGGCAAAGCTGGTGTTTTTGAATGTACAGTTTTAATGTTTACATTGCTGTTATTTTATCTTAATTTGTATATTAATATACAGATACACATTTATCCAAATTTCAATAATAATATATAATAAAATATCCAAATTATATAATGATATATTCTATACATACACTGCATATTTTTGTCATGTATCAATCCACTATTTTATGCTCAATCCTCACATTCTATGTTCTAAGTATCCGCATACCTACTCTCTTCAGGTCATCAATTAAAAACTTTTTACCTATATCTTGCTTTTCCATTGTATTCCCCAAGTTGGAATATATTTGATCTTATCATCACCTTGACATTGTGATAAATGTTGTACACGTTTTTACTTGGTAAACGAGGTAAAATAAATTTTTTTAACAAAATGAAGGTTTCATAACAGTTACTCTTTCAAAAGTTATCAACTAGGAATATTCAAGTGTAAAAATCCCTTTCCCTATCCACTGGTGTATGTCAGAAATTGTTTTCTTTAAATGGTGCCTGAAGCATTGGATAACAAATAAACTTTTAAGCAAAACAAGAAGTTTCGAAGGAAAAGCAGGGTAATGAGGTATCCAGAGACAGTGTGAAAAGCTCCAGCAGCTTCCTGGGGAGCTTGTGGGATACGCAATTTCTTAGGTCTGAGCATTCACCTCACGCTCTGCGTGTGCTTAGAATGATGTAAGGAGGGCTTATGCTCTCACCACTGGTTGACCTTAAGACTCTGCACAGGTAGGAGAGGAAGGCTAAGGCAGAGATGAGGGTATGCCTCAACGGCCACATAGAGCACCTCTGCAAGACTGTGGGTGCTTACTGATTCCAGGCCTTTTAAGAAAGGAGAATAATTTGAAAAACTAATGGCTGAACAATTCTCAAATTTACTAAAAAGTATTAGTCTACACATCCAAGAAGTTCAGTGAACTCCACATATGCAAAACTCAAATTTCTGCATGTAATAGTCAAGAAACTGTCTTGACTGAAACTAGAGAGTAGCGACTCATCATACATAAGGGATGCTCAATAAGATGAACAGGTGGTTTCTCATCAGCAGTGGTGGAGTCCCAAGGCAGCGAGATAACATATTCAAAGTGCTGAAACGAATGGGCTGCCAACGAGAAGTAATTTGCCAAATTATGTAACTTGGTAAATGGTAAGGATCAAAATACTGTCTGCATTCAGAGTTCTTTCTAAGAATCCACTTTAAAGAAACTGAAAATGGAATTTTTGGCTGATCATTTCCTTGCAGTGCAAAAACATTGATGCAGTCCCATTTTTTAATTTTTAACCTTTTTCCCTTGCCTAAGTAAACATATCTCAAAAATATTACTAAGAACAAACTAAGAGAGCTCACCGCCTATGTTTACTTCTAGAAGTTGTATGGTTTCAGGTCTTACATTTCAGTTTTTGATCCATTTTTAATTTATTTTTCTTAACGGAGTGAGAAAATCCAATTTGGTTCTTTTGCATGTAGCTGTCCAGTTTTCTCAAAGTTCCCAGCAACATTGATGAAGAGGCTATTCTTTCCTCATTGTATATTCTTGCCCACTTTGTTGTAGATTTATTGCCCACGAAAGTCTGTACCTATTTCTGGGCTTTGGGTACTGTTCTATTGATCTCTGCATTGGTGTTTGTGCCAGTGCCATACTGTTTTGTTAACTATAGCTTTGTGATTTAGTTTGAAATCAGAGTGCATGATATCGTCATATTTTTTCTTCTTTCTCAAGACTGTTTTGGCTATTGAGGGTCTTTTGTTTCCATATAAATTTTAGAATTATTTGTTCTGAATATTGCTCTTGGTAATTTGATAGATATTACACTAAATCTGTAGGTATTCTTGCATATGATGGTCATTTAAAAATATTAATTCTTACACTCCATGAATATGGTATATCTCTTCATCTGTTTCCATCATCTTCAGTTTCTTTAATCAGTTACTTACAGTTTTCCAAAGAGAGATTTTTCACCTCTTATTTATATTTACTAGACATTGAGAAAATAAATCCTCCCACTTGTAAGTCGTTAACCCACATTAATTTGGACTCTAAAGATGGATTCTAATTTACTAGAAATATGTGGAATAGTTGTGTTAAACAATTGTTTTAACACAATTTAAGTCGTGTCTGACAACGTCAGGTACTTAACTCTGGGTGCGTTAATTGTCAGTTCCATTAAGTCACGAACCACGTGTTTCTCCCTTGTTGACTGCTGTATCCTCACCTTGCCCTTACCCTAGAAACAATAAATATTTGGTGAAAAAATAAAGTATAGTTGCTGGGCTAATTAATCTCACTTTTACATATACCCTGATGTATGTGTTGTATATATGAGATACATAGTAAAATATATGCTAAATAAAGTGTAGGTGTCAAAAATTGTGAAGTGTTTACCCAATATTCAAGTGAACAGCTTAGCCGGCTACAGTGTCATGGACACTGGTAGAAAATAGGGGAATGCTGGATCAGAGAAGAAAGACAGAGTATTACCGACAACAGAGTGTCTGCACATGTGCCAATTCCCCAAGCCTCGGTTCCCTTCGAGTAACAGGAACAGAGCCAGGTGACACTTAAACACACAGTGATATACACTCTAAGTAAAGAACCGCAAATTTGGGGAACCTGAATATTTTGAAAAGGAGGTAAACATGCCTGCCACTTTGTTTGTAGAGAGAGTCGATCTGTGTTTTCCATAGCTAATATATCTCTGTGTGTGTGTGTGTGTGTGTGTGTGTGTGTGTGTGTGTGTGTGTGTTTATAATATATATATATATGTATTTGTGAGTGTCTATGTATTATATGTATAATATATATATATATATATATATATCTTTATCACTTTAAAGTTTTAAAGAGCTTGAGTTTTCTTATTCCATCAACTGATTTGTTTTTTTGGTAAGAAGAGTGAGGCACACATTGAGTCTTTGAATCCACTCAAGTTAAAAATTAGTGTGCAACTAATTGGATATTAGATTTAAGCTTCCCTGATTCCTAGTTAGCGTTCTTTACAGTGTACAGTCTACATCTGACTATTCCATACAGATGAGTAAAATACTAACTAGGAAGGGCTGAGTCTAGAGCACACTTTTGAATTCGAGTTTGTATTCTCTTTAAAAGAAACCATAAATTAGAACATTTGCCCCTGCTCTAAGTGTTTTTTGACTAAGAAGTTCTTAATATTGATATATTATTTGTCTTTTTGTGAAATAGTATCTTGAAAGACATCATATTACACACCTGGATTTTCCTGAAAATTTGTAGCTCGAGAAATTTGTAAGATAACTGGGTCATATGTTAAGATTTTGAAAAACATACTCAAACATAGATCCTAATTAAAGAATGTGATACATTTACTTTTAAATGCTAAAGCAGTATTTCCCAGGACTCTTAAATTCCCATATTCTAATACCAAGGGAAAATTAAATCTGAACTTAGAGTCTTGTTTGTACTGAGAGGGTCTTCCAAACAGAAAGGCAGTCTTGATGCAATGCAGTAAGCCACAGTAACAGTGGGGCATTGCAGGAGAAAAATCTGCAGATGTAACCCTTCACCACAATGTATTACAACTATATGCCGGAGTATTCCCTGTACAGATATACGGTTTGTTTAACTAAGTTTTCCAAGATTAGATCACATTAAAATGTTATATAATCCTGATTTCCTGTTTTTGAAAACTTGTACTTTCTCAACTGGTTCCAAAATTTTAAGTAATTTTTTGTTTTGGTAAGATTTCTATTAGTTGAATATGTATAGAAACTATTCTTTTCCTTCTTCAAAAACAACTAAAAAGAAAATACCAGTAAAAATAGTATTACTAGCTAAAATATTTTAAATTACATACATATCTCTATTTCAAGTTATTACATAATGTTCGATTTTTTCTTTGAATTAGACACAAAATACTGATAAATGCCATTATTAGAAGTTTTTTTACTTTTAATTGACTATTGAAAATCAGTTGTTCTGTATGTTCTGTATAAAGAATTTGTTTTTTACTGTTATAATGATAAATAACTGATTGTAATAAATTTTCTTCATGCTTAAAAGGACAGTTAAGTGCAGTCACAATCATAAGTGGAATACAGCATTCTTTATTTCTTAAGGCAAACCTGGTGTATTTGAATGTACATTTTTAATATTTACATTGCTGTAATTTTATCTTAATTTGTATATTAATATACAGATACACATTTATCCAAATTTCAATAATAATATGTAATAAATTATCCTAATTATATAATGATATATTGTATACAAACACTGCACATTTTTGTCATGTATCAATCCACTATTTTATGCTCAATCCTCACATTCTATGTTCTAAGTATCCGCATACCTACTCCCTTCCAGTCATCAATTAAAACCTTTTTACCTATATCTTGCTTTTCCATTGGATTCCCCAAGGTGGAATATATTTGATCTTATCATCAACTTGACATTGTGATAAATGTTGTACACATTTTTACTTGGTAAACGAGGTAAAATAAATTTCTTTTAACAAAATGAAGGTTTCATAACAGTTGCTCTTTCAAAAGTTATCAACTAGGAATATTCAAGTGTAAAAATCCCTTTACCTATCCACTGGTGTATGTCAGAAATTGTTTTCTTTAAATGGTGCCTGAAGCATTGGATAACAAATAAACTTTTAAGCAAAACAAGAAGCTTCGAAGGAAAAGCAGGGTAATGAGGTATCCACAGACAGTGTGAAAAGCTCCAGCAGCTTCCTGGGGAGCTTGTGGGATACGCAAATTCTTAGGTCTGAGCATTCACTCCAGGCTCTGCGTGTGCTTAGAATGATGTAAGAAGGGCTTATGCTCTCACCACTGGTTGACCTTAAGACTCTGCACAGGTAGGAGAGGAAGGCTAAGGCAGAGATGAGGGTATGCCTCAACGGCCACATAGAGCACCTCTGCAAGACTGTGGGTGCTTAATGATTCCAGGCCTTTAAAGAAAGGAAAATAATTTGCAAAACTAATGGCTGAACAATTCTCAAATTTACTAAAAAGTATTAGTCTACACATCCAAGAAGTTCAGTGAACTCCACATATGCAAATCTTAAATTTCTGCATGTAATAGTCAAGAAACAGTCTTGACTGAAACTAGAGAGTAGCGACTCATCATACATAAGGGATGCTCAATAAGTGAACAGGTGGTTTCTCATCAGCAGTGGTGGAGTCCTAAGGCAGCGAGATAACATATTCAAAGTGCTGAAATGAATGGGCTGCCAACGAGAAGTAATTTGCCAAATTATGTAACTTGGTAAATGGTAAGAATCAAAATACTGTCTGCATTCAGAGTTCTTTCTAAGAATCCACTTTAAAGAAATTGAAACTGGAATTTTTGGCTGATCATTTCCTTGCAGTGCAGAAACATTGATGCAGTCCCATTTTTTAATTTTTAATTTGTTTCCCTTGCCTAAGTAAACATATCTCAAAAATATTACTAAGAACAAACTAAAAGAGCTCACCGCCTATGTTTACTTCTAGAAGTTGTATGGTTTCAGGTCTTACATTTCAGTTTTTGATCCATTTTTAATTTATTTTTCTTAACGGAGTGAGAAAATCCAATTAGGTTCTTTTGCATGTAGCTGTCCAGTTTCCTCAAAGTCCCCAGCACCATTGATTGAAGAGGCTATTCTTTCCTCATTGTATATTCTTGCCTACTTTGCTGTAGATTTATTGCCCACGAAAGTCTGTACCTATTTCTGGGCTTTGGGTACTGTTCTATTGATCTCTGCATTGGTGTTTGTGCCAGTGCCATACTGTTTTGTTAACTATAGCTTTGTGATTTAGTTTGAAATCAGAGTGCATGATACCGTCATATTTTTTCTTCTTTCTCAAGACTGTTTTGGCTATTGAGGGTCTTTTGTTTCCATATAAATTTTAGAATTATTTGTTCTGAATATTGCTCTTGGTAATTTGATAGATATTACACTAAATCTGTAGGTATTCTTGCATATGATGGTCATTTAAAAATATTAATTCTTACAGTCCGTGAATATGGTATATCTCTTCGTCTGTTTCCATCATCTTCAGTTTCTTTAATCAGTTACTTACCGTTTTCCAAGGAGAGATTTTTCACCTCTTACTTATATTTACTAGACATTGAGAAAATAAATCCTCCCTCTTGTAGGTAGTTAAACCACATTAACTTGGACTCTAAAGATGGATTCAAATTTACTAGAAATATGCGGAATAGTTGTGTTAAACAATTGTTTTAACACAATTTAAGTCGTCTCTGACAACGTCAGCTACTTAACTCTGGGTGCGTTATTTGTCAGTTCCATTAAGTCACGAACCACCTGTTTCTCCCTTGTTGACTGCTGTATCCTAAGCTTGCCCTTACCCTAGAAACAATAAATATTTGGTGAAAAAATAAAGTATAGTTGCTGGGCTAATTAATCTCACTTTTACTTATACACTGATGTATGTGTTGTATATATGTGATACATAGTAAAATATATGCTAAATAAAGTGTAGGTGTCAAAAATTGTGAAGTGTTTACCCAATTTGCAAGTGAACAGCTTAGCCGGCTACAGTGTCCTGGACACTGGTAGAAAATAGGGGAATGCTGGATCAGAGAAGGAAGACAGAGTATTATCGACAACAGAGTGTCTGCACATGTGCCTATTCCCCAAGACTCGGTTCCCTTCGAGTAACAGGAACAGAGCAAGGTGACACTTAAACACACAGTGAGATACACTCTAAGAAAAGAACCCCAAATTTGGAAAACCTGAATCTTTTGAAAAGGAGGTAAACATGCCTGCCACTTTGTTTGTAGAGAAAGTCGATCTGTGTTTTCCATAGCTAATATATCTGTGTGTGTGTGTGTGTGTGTGTGTGTGTGTGTGTGTGTATAATATATATATATGTGTTTGTGAGTGTGTATGTATTATATGTAGAATATATATATATATACCTATCTTTGTCACTTTAAAGTTTTATAGAGCTTGAGTTTTCTTATTCCATCATCTGATTTGTTTTTTTGTTAAGAAGACTGAGGCACACATTGAGTCTTTAAATCCACTCAAGTTAAAAATTAGTGTGCAACTAATTTGACATTAGATTTAAGCTTCCCTGATTCCTAGTTAGCGTTCTTTACAGTGTACAGTCTACATCTGTCTATTCCATACAGATGAGTAAATACTGACTAGGAAGGGCTGAGACTAGAGCAATCTTTTGAATTCGAGTTTGTATTCTCTTTAAAAGAAACCATAAATTAGACCATTTGCCCCTGCTGTAAGTGTTTTTTGACTAAGAAGTTCTTAATATTGATATATTATTTGTCTTTTGGTGAAATAGTATCTTGAAAGACATCATAATTCACACCTGGATTTTCCTGAAAATTTGTAGCTCGAGAAATTTGTAAGATAACTGGGTTATATGTTAAGATTTTGAGAAACATACTCAAACATAGATCCTAATTAAAGAATGTGATACATTTACTTTTAAAGGCTAAAACAGTATTTCCCAGGAATCTTAAATTCCCATATTCTAATACCAAGGGAAAATAAAATCTGAACTTAGAGTCTTGTTTGTACTGAGAGGGTCTTCCAAACAGAAAGGCAGTCTTGATGCAATGCAGTAAGCCACAGTAACAGTGGGGCATTGCAGGAGAAAAATCTGCAGATGTAAGCCTTCACCACAATGTATTACAACTTTATGCTGGAGTGTTTCCTGTACAGATATAAGGTTAGTTTAACTATGTTTTCCAAGAGTAGATCACATTAAAATGTTATATAATCCTTATTTTCTCTTTTTGAAAACTTGTAGTTTCTCAACTGGTTCCAAAATTTTAAGTATTTTTTGTTTTGGTATGATTTCTATTAGTTGAATATGTATAGAAGCTATTCTTTTCCTTCTTCAAAAACAACTAAAAAGCAAATACCTGTAAAAATAGTATTATTAGCTAAAATATTTGAAATTACTTACTTATCTCTATTTCATGTTATTATTTAATGTTCGATTTTTTATTTGAATTAGACACAATATACTGATAAATGCCATTATTAAAAGATATTTTACTTTTAATTGACTATTGAAAATCAGTTGTTCTGTATGTTCTGTATAAAGAATTTGTTTTTTCCTGTTATAATGATAAATAACTGATTGTAATAAATTTTCTTCATGCTTAAAAGGACAGTTAAGTGCTATCACAATCATAAGTGGAATACAGCATTCTTTATTTCTTAAGGCAAAGCTGGTGTTTTTGAATGTACATTTTTAATGTTTACATTGCTGTAATTTTATCTTAATTTGTATATTAATATACAGATACACATTTATACAAATTTCAATAATAATATGTAATAAATTATCATAATTATATAATGATATATTTTATACATACCCTGCACATTTTTCTCATGTATCAATCGAATATTTTATGCTCAATCCTCACATTCTATGTTCTAAGTATCCGCATACCTACTCTCTTCCAGTCATCAATTAAAAACTTTTTACCTATATCTTGCTTTTCCATTGGATTCCCCAAGGTGGAATATATTTGATCTTATCATCACCTTGACATTGTGATAAATGTTGTACACATTTTTAACTGGTAAACGAGGTAAAATAAATTTCTTTTAACAAAATGAAGGTTTCATAACAGTTACTCTTTCAAAAGTCATCAAATAGGAATATTCAAGTGTAAAAATCCCTTTACCTATCCACTGGTGTATGTCAGAAATTGTTTTCTTTAAATGGTGCCTGAAGCATTGGATAACAAATAAACTTTTAAGCAAAACAAGAAGCTTCGAAGGAAAAGCAGGGTAATGAGGTATCCACAGACAGTGTGAAAAGCTCCAGCAGCTTCCTGGGGAGTTTGTGGGATACGCAAATTCTTAGGTCTGAGCATTCACTCCAGGATCTGCGTGTGCTTAGAATGATGTAAGAAGGGCTTATGCTCTCACCACTGGTTGACCTTAAGACTCTGCACAGGTAGGAGAGGAAGGCTAAGGCAGAGATGAGGGTATGCCTCAACGGCCACATAGAGCACCTCTGCAAGAATGTGGGTGCTTACTGATTCCAGGCCTTTAAAGAAAGGAAAATAATTTGAAAAACTAATGGCTGAATAATTCTCAAATTTACTAACAATTATTAGTCTACACATCCAAGAAGTTCAGTGAACTCCACATATGCCAAAATCAAATTCCTGCATGAAATAGTGAAGAAACAGTCTTGACTGAAACTAGAGGGTAGCGACTCATCATACATAAGGGATGCTCAATAAGATGAACAGGTGGTTTCTCATCAGCAGTGGTGGAGACCAAAGGCAGAGAGATAACATACTCAAAGTGCTGAAAGGAATGGCCTGCCAACGAGTAGTAATTTGCCAAATTATGTAACTTGGTAAATGGTAAGAATCAAAATACTGTCTGCATTCAGAGTTCTTTCTAAGAATCCACTTTAAAGAAACTGAAACTGGAATTTAGCTGATCATTTCCTTTGCAGTGCAGAAACATTGATGCAGTCCCATTTTTTAATTTTTAATTTGTTTCCCTTGCCTAAGTAAACATATCTCAAAAATATTACTAAGAACAAACTAAAAGAGCTCACCGCCTATGTTTACTTCTAGAAGTTGTATGGTTTCAGGTCTTACATTTCAGTTTTTGATCCATTTTTAATTTATTTTTCTTAACGGAGTGAGAAAATCCAATTAGGTTCTTTTGCATGTAGCTGTCCAGTTTTCTCAAAGTTCCCAGCACCATTGATTGAAGAGGCTATTCTTTCCTCATTGTATATTCTTGCCTACTTTGTTGTAGATTTATTGCCCACGAAAGTCTGTACCTATTTCTGGGCTTTGGGTACTGTTCTATTGATCTCTGCATTGGTGTTTGTGCCAGTGCCATACTCTTTTGTTAACTATAGCTTTGTGATTTAGTTTGAAATCAGAGTGCATGATACCGTCATATTTTTTCTTCTTTCTCAAGACTGTTTTGGCTATTGAGGGTCTTTTGTTTCCATATAAATTTTAGAATTATTTGTTCTGAATATTGCTCTTGGTAATTTGATAGATATTACACTAAATCTGTAGGTATTCTTGCATATGATGGTCATTTAAAAATATTAATTCTTACAGTCCATGAATATGGTATATCTCTTCATCTGTTTCCATCATCTTCAGTTTCTTTAATCAGTTACTTACCGTTTTCCAAGGAGAGATTTTTCACCTCTTATTTATATTTACTAGACATTGAGAAAATAAATCCTCCCACTTGTAGGTAGTTAAACCACATTAACTTGGACTCTAAAGATGGATTCAAATTTACTAGAAATATGCGGAATAGTTGTGTTAAACAATTGTTTTAACACAATTTAAGTCGTGTCTCGCAACGTCAGGTTCTTAACTCTGGGTGCGTTATTTGTCAGTTCCATTAAATCACGAACCACGTGTTTCTCCCTTGTTGACTGCTGTATCCTGACCTTGCCCTTACCCTAGAAACAATAAATATTTGGTGAACAAATAAAGTACACTTGCTGGGCTAATTAATCTCACTTTTACATATACACTGATGTATGTGTTGTATATATGTGATACATAGTAAAATATATGCTAAATAAAGTGTAGGTGTCAAAAATTGTGAAGTGTTTACCCAATTTGCAAGTGAACAGCTTAGCCTGCTACAGTGTCATGGACACTGGTAGAAAATAGGGGAATGCTGGATCAGAGAATGAAGACAGTGTATTATCGACAACAGAGTGTCTGCACTTGTGTCAATTCCCCAAGCCTCGGTTCCCTTCGAGTAACCGGAACAGAGCCAGGTGACACTTAAACACACAGTGAGATACACTCTAAGAAAAGAACCCCAAATTTGGGGAACCTGAATCTTTTGAAAATGAGGTAAACATGCCTGCCACTTTGTTTGTAGAGAGAGTCGATCTGTGTTTTCCATAGCTAATATATTTGTATGTGTGTGTGTGTGTCTGTGTGTGTGTGTGTGTGTGTGTGTGTGTGTTTATAATATATATATATGTGTTTGTGAGTGTGTATGTATTATATGTAGAATATATATATATATATATACCTATCTTTATCACTTTAAAATTTTTAAAGAGTTTGAGTTTTCTTATTCCATCATCTGATTTGTTATTTTGGTAAGAAGAGTGAGGCACACATTGAGTCTTTCCATCCACTCAAGTTAAAAATTAGTGTGCAACTAATTTGACATTAGATTTAAGCTTCCCTGATTCCTAGTTTGCGTTGTTTACAGTGTACAGTCTACATCTGACTATTCCATACAGATGAGTAAAATACTGACTAGGAAGGGCTGAGACTAGAGCAAACTTTTGAATTCGAGTTTGTATTCTCTTTAAAAGAAACCATAAATTAGACCATTTGCCCCTGCTGTAAGTGTTTTTTGACTAAGAAGTTCTTAATATTGATATATTATTTGTCTTTTGGTGAAATAGTATCTTGAAAGACATCATATTTCACACCTGGATTTTCCTGAAAATTTGTAGCTCGAGAAATTTGTAAGATAACTGGATCATATGTTAAGATTTTGAGAAACATACTCAAACATAGATCCTAATTAAAGAATGTGATACATTTACTTTTAAAGGCTAAAACAGTATTTCCCAGGACTCTTAAATTCCCATATTCTAATACCAAGGGAAAATAAAATCTGAACTTAGAGTCTTGTTTGTACTGAGAGGGTCTTCCAAACAGAAAGGCAGTCTTGATGCAATGCAGTAAGCCACAGTAACAGTGGGGCGTTGCAGGAGAAAAATCTGCAGATGTAAGCCTTCACCACAATGTATTACAATTTTATGCTGGAGTGTTTCCTGTACAGATATACGGTTTGTTTAACTATGTTTTCCAAGAGTAGATCACATTAAAATGTTATATAATCCTGATTTCCTGTTTTTGAAAACTTGTAGTTTCTCAACTGGTTCCAAAATTTTAAGTATTTTTTGTTTTGGTATGATTTCTATTAGTTGAATATGTATAGAAGCTATTCTTTTCCTTCTTCAAAAACAACTAAAAAGCAAATACCTGTAAAAATAGTATTATTAGCTAAAATATTTGAAATTACATACATATCTCTATTTCATTTTATTACTTAATGTTCGATTTTTTCTTTGAATTAGACACAATATACTGATAAATGCCATTATTAGAAGATATTTTACTTTTAATTGACTATTGAAAATCCGTTGTTCTGTATGTTCTGTATAAAGAATTTGTTTTTTCCTGTTATAATGATAAATAACTGATTGTAATAAATTTTCTTCATGCTTAAAAGGACAGTTAAGTGCTGTCACAATCATAAGTGGAATACAGCATTCTTTATTTCTTAAGGCAAAGCTGGTGTTTTTGAATGTACATTGTTAATGTTTATATTGCTGTAATTTTATCTTAATTTGTATATTAATATACAGATACACATTTATCCAAATTTCAATAATAATATGTAATAAATTATCCTAATTATATAATGATATATTTTATACATACACTGCACATTTTTCTCATGTATCAATCGAATATTTTATGCTCAATCCTCACATTCTATGTTCTAAGTATCCGCATACCTACTCTCTTCCAGTCATCAATTAAAAACTTTTTACCTATAACTTGCTATTCCATTGGATTACCCAAGTTGGAATATATTTGATTTTATCATCACCTTGACATTGTGATAAATGTTGTACACATTTTTACTTGGTAAACGAGGTAAAATAAATTTCTTTTAACAAAATGAAGGTTTCATAACAGATACTCTTTCAAAAGTTATCAACTAAGAATATTCAAGTGTAAAAATCCCTTTACCTATCCACTGGTGTCTGTCAGAAATTGTTTTCTTTAAATGCTGCCTGAAGCATTGGATAACAAATAAACTTTTAAGCAAAACAAGAAGCTTCGAAAGAAAAGCAGGGTAATGAGGTATCCACAGACAGTGTGAAAAGCTCCAGCAGCTTCCTGTGGAGCTTGTGGGATACGCAAATTCTTAGGTCTGAGCATTCACCCCAGGCTCTCCGTGTTCTTAGAATGATGTAAGAAGGGCTTATGCTCTCACCACTGGTTGACATTAAGACTCTGCACAGGTAGGAGAGGAAGGCTAAGGCAGAGATGAGGGCATGCCTCAAAAGCCACATAGAGCACCTCTGCAAGACTGTGGGTGCTTACTGATTCCAGGCCTTTAAAGAAAGGAGAATAATTTGCAAAACTAATGGCTGAACAATTCTCAAATTTACTAAAAAGTATTAGTCTACACATCCAAGAAGTTCAGTGAACTCCACATATGCAAAACTCAAATTTCTGCATGAAATAGTCAAGAAACAGTTTTGACTGAAACTAGAGGGTAGCGACTCATCATACATAAGGGATGCTCAATAAGATGAACAGGTGGTTTCTCATCAGCAGTGGTGGAGACCAAAGGCAGAGAGATAACATATTCAAAGTGCTGAAAAGAATGGGCTGCCAACGAGAAGTAATTTGCCAAATTATGTAACTTGGTAAATGGTAAGAATCAAAATACTGTCTGCATTCAGATTTCTTTCTAAGAATCCACTTTAAAGAAACTGAAACTGGAATTTTTGGCTGATCATTTCCTTTGCAGTGCAGAAACATTGATGCAGTCCCATTTTTTAATTTTTAATTTGTTTCCCTTGCCTAAGTAAACATATCTCAAAAATATTACTAAGAACAAACTAAAAGAGATCACCGCCTATGTTTACTTCTAGAAGTTGTATGATTTCAGGTCTTACATTTCAGTTTTTGATCCATTTTTAATTTATTTTTCTTAACGGAGTGAGAAAATCCAATTTGGTTCTTTTGCATGTAGCTGTCCAGTTTTCTCAAAGTTCCCAGCACCATTGATTGAAGAGGCTATTCTTTCCTCATTGTATATTCTTGCCTACTTTGTTGTAGATTTATTGCCCACGAAAGTCTGTACCTATTTCTGGGCTTTGGGTACTGTTCTATTGATCTCTGCATTGGTGTTTGTGCCAGTGCCATACTGTTTTGTTAACTATAGCTTTGTGATTTAGTTTGAAATCAGAGTGCATGATACCGTCATATTTTTTCTTCTTTCTCAAGACTGTTTTGGCTATTGAGGGTCTTTTGTTTCCATATAAATTTTAGAATTATTTGTTCTGAATAATGCTCTTGGTAATTTGATAGATATTACACTAAATCTGTAGGTATTCTTGCATATGATGGTCATTTAAAAATATTAATTCTTACAGTCCATGAATATGGTATATCTCTTCATCTGTTTCCATCATCTTCAGTTTCTTTAATCAGTTACTTACCGTTTTCCAAGGAGAGATTTTTCACCTCTTATTTATATTTACTAGACATTGAGAAAATAAATCATCCCTCTTGTAGGTAGTTAAACCACATTAACTTGGACTCTAAAGATGGATTCAAATTTACTAGAAATATGCGGAATACTTGTGTTAAACAATTGTTTTAACACAATTTAACTCGTGTCTGGCAATGTCAGGTACTTAACTCTGTGTTCGTTATTTGTCAGTTCCATTAAGTCACGAACCACTTGTTTCTCCCTTTTTGACTGCTGTATCCTGACCTTGCCCTTACCCTAGAAACAGTAAATATTTGGTGAACAAGTAAAGTAGAGTTGCTGGGCTAATTAATCTCACTTTTACATATACACTGATGTATGTGTTGTATATATGTGATACATAGTAAAATATATGCTAAATAAAATGTAGGTGTCAAAAATTGTGAAGTGTTTACCCAATTTGCAAGTGAACAGCTTAGCCTGCTACAGTGTCATGGACACTGGTAGAAAATAGGGGAATGCTGGATCAGAGAAGGAAGACAGAGTAATATCGACAACAGAGTGTCTGCACATGTGCCATTTCCCCAAGCCTCGGTTCCCTTCGAGTAACAGGAACAGAGCCATGTGACACTTAAACACACAGTGAGATACACTCTAAGAAAAGAACCCCAAATTTGGGGAACCTGAATCTTTTGAAAAGGAGGTAAACATGCCTGCCACTTTGTATGTAGAGAGAGTCGATATGTGTTTTCCATAGCTAATATATCTGTGTGTGTGTGTGTGTGTGTGTGTGTGTATAATATATATATGTGTGTTTGTGAGTGTGTATGTATTATATGTAGAATATATATATATATACCTATCTTTATCACTTTAAAATTTTAAGAGCTTGAGTTTTCTTATTCCATCACCTGATTTGTTTTTTTGTTAAGAAGAGTGAGGCACACATTGAGTCTTTGAATCCACTCAAGTTAAAATTTAGTGTGCAACTAATATGACATTAGATTTAAGCTTCCCTGATTCCTAGTTAGCATTCTTTACAGTGTACAGTCTACATCTGACTATTCCATACAGATGAGTAAAATACTGACTAGGAAGGGCTGAGACTAGAGCACACTTTTGAATCCGAGTTTGTATTCTCTTTAAAAGAAACCATAAATTAGACCATTTGCCCCTGCTGTAAGTGTTTTTTGACTAAGAAGTTCTTAATATTGATATATTATTTGTCTTTTTGTGAAATAGTATCTTGAAAGACATCATATAACACAACTGGATTTTCCTGAAAATTTGTAGCTCGAGAAATTTGTAAGATAACTGGGTCATATGTTAAGATTTTGAGAAACATACTCAAACATAGATCCTAATTAAAGAATGTGATACATTTACTTTTAAAGGCTAAAACAGTATTTCCCAGGACTCTTAAATTCCCATATTCTAATACCAAGGGAAAATAAAATCTGAACTTAGAGTCTTGTTTGTACTGAGAGGGTCTTCCAAACAGAAAGGCAGTCTTGATGCAATTCAGTAAGCCACAGTAACAGTGGGGCATTGCAGGAGAAATATCTGCAGATGTAAGCCTTCACCACAATGTATTACAACTTTATGCTGGAGTATTTCCTGTACAGATATTCGGCTTGTTTAACTATGTTTTCCAAGAGTAGATCACATTAAAATGTTATATAGTCCTGATTTCCTGTTTTTAAAAACTTGTAGTTTCTCAACTGGTTCCAAAATGTGAAGTATTTTTTCTTTTGGTATGATTTCTATTAGTTGAATATGTATAGAAGCTATTCTTTTCCTTCTTCAAAAACAACTAAAAAGCAAATACCTGTAAAAATAGCATTATTAGCTAAAATATTTGAAATTACATACATATATCTATTTCATTTTATTACTTAATGTTCGATTTTTTCTTTGAATTAGACACAAAATACTGATAAATGCCATTATTAGAAGATATTTTACTTTTAATTGACTATTGAAAATCAGTTGTTCTGTATGTTCTGTATAAAGAATTTGTTTTTTCCTGTTATAATGATAAATAACTGATTGTAATAAATTTTCTTCATGCTTAAAAGGACAGTTAAGTGCAGTCACAATCATAAGTGGAATACAGCATTCTTTATTTCTTAAGGCAAAGCTGGTGTTTTTGAATGTACATATTTAATGTTTACATTGCTGTAATTTTATCTTAATTTGTATATTAATATACAGATACACATTTATCCAAATTTCAATAAAAATATGTAATAAATTATCCTAACTATATAATAATGTATTGTATACATACAAAGCACATTTTTGTCATGTATCAATCCACTATTTTATGCTCAATCCTCACATTCTATGTTCTAAGTATCCGCATACCTACTCTCTTCCAGTCATCAATTAAAAACTTTTTACCTATATCTTGCTTTTCCATTGGATTCCCCAAGTTGGAATATATTTGATCTTATCATAAACTTGACATTGTGATAAATGTTGTACACATTTTTACTTTGTAAACGAGGTAAACTAAATTTCTTTTAACAAAATGAAGGTTTCCTAACAGTTACTCTTTCAAAATTTATCAACTAGCAATATTCAAGTGTAAAAATCCCTTTACGTATCCACTGGTGTATGTCAGAAATTGTTTTCTTTAAATTGTGCCTGAAGCATTGGATAACAAATAAACTTTAAGCAAAACAAAAGCTTCGAAGGAAAAGCAGAGTAATGAGGTATCCGCAGACAGTGTGACAAGCTCCAGCAGCTTCCTGGGGAGCTTGTGGGATACGCAAATTCTTAGGTCTGATCATTCACTCCAGGCTCTGCGTGTGCTTAGAATGATGTAAGTAGGGCTTATGCTCTCACCACTGGTTGACCTTAAGACTCTGCACAGGTAGGAGAGGAAGGCTAAGGCAGAGATGAGGGTATGCCTCAACGGCCACATAGAGCACCTCTGCAAGACTGTGGGTGCTTACTGATTCCAGGCCTTTAAAGAAAGGAGAATAATTTGCAAAACTAATGGCTGAACAATTCTCAAATTTACTAAAAATATTAGTCTACACATCCAAGAAGTTCAGTGAACTCCACATATGCCAAACTCAAATTTCTGCATGAAATAGTCAAGAAACAGTCTTGACTGAAACTAGAGCGTAGCGACTCATCATACATAAGGGATGCTCAATAAGATGAACAGGTGGTTTCACATCAGCAGTGGTCGAGACCCAAGGCAGAGAGATAACATATTCAAAGTGCTGAAAGGAATGGGCTGCCAACGAGAAGTAATTTGCCAAATTATGTAACTTGGTAAATGGTAAGAATCAAAATACTGTCTGCATTCAGAGTATTTTCTAAGAATCCACTTTAAAGAAACTGAAACTGGAATTTTTGGCTGATCATTTCCTTTGCAGTGCAGAAACATTGATGCAGTCCCATTTTTTAATTTTTAATTTGTTTCCCTTGCCTAAGTAAACATATCTCAAAAATATTACTAAGAACAAACTAAAAGAGCTCACCGCCTATGTTTACTTCTAGAAGTTGTATGGTTTCATGTCTTACATTTCAGTTTTTGATCCATTTTTAATTTATTTTTCTTAACGGAGTGAGAAAATCCAATTTGGTTCTTTTGCATGTAGCTGTCCAGTTTTCTCAAAGTTCCCAGCACCATTGATTGAAGAGGCTATTCTTTCCTCATTGTATATTCTTGCCTACTTTGTTGTAGATTTATTGCCCACGAAAGTCTGTACCTATTTCTGGGCTTTGGGTACTGTTCTATTGATCTCTGCATTGGTGTTTGTGCCAGTGCCATACTGTTTTGTTAACTATAGCTTTGTGATTTAGTTTGAAATCAGAGTGCATGATACCGTCATATTTTTTCTCATTTCTCAAGACTGTTTTGGCTTTTGAGGGTCTTTTGTTTCCATATAAATTTTAGAATTATTTGTTCTGAATATTGCTCTTGGTAATTTGATAGATATTACACTAAATCTGTAGGTATTCTTGCATATGATGGTCATTTAAAAATATTAATTCTTACAGTCCATGAATATGGTAAATCTCTTCATCTGTCTCCAACATCTTCAGTTTCTTTAATCAGTTACTTACCGTTTTCCAAGGAGAGATTTTTCACCTCTTATTTATATTTACTAGACATTGAGAAAATAAATCCTCCCACTTGTAAGTAGTTAAACCACATTAATTTGACCATAAAGATGGATTCAAATTTACTAGAAATACGCGCAATAGTTGTGTTAAACAATTTTTTTAACACAATTTAAGTCGCGTCTGGCAACGTCAGGTACTTAACTCTGTGTTCGTTATTTGTCAGTTCCATTAAGTCACGAACCACGAGTTTCTCCCTTGTTGACTGCTGTATCCTGACCTTGCCCTTACCCTAGAAACAATAAATATTTGGTGAACAAATAAAGTATAGTTGCTGGGCTAATTAATCTCACTTTTACATATACACTGATGTATGTGTTGTATATATGTGATACATAGTAAAATATATGCTAAATAATCGTAGGTGTGAAAAACTGTGAAGTGTTTACCCAATTTGCAAGTGAACAGCTTAGCCTGCTACAGTGTCATGGACACTGGTAGAAAAGAGTGGAATGCTGGATCAGAGAAGAAAGACAGAGTATTACCGACAACAGAGTGTCTGCACATGTGCCATTTCCCCAAGCCTCGGTTTCCTTCGAGTAACAAGAACACACAGTGAGATACACTCTAAGAAAAGAACCCCAAATTTGGGGAACCTGAATCTTTTGAAAAGGAGGTAAACATGCCTGCCACTTTGTTTGTAGAGAGAGTCGATCTCTGTTTTCCATAGCTAATATATCTGTGTGTATGTGTGTGTGTGTGTGTGTGTGTGTGTGTGTGTGTGTGTATATAATATATATATATGTGTTTGTGAGTGTGTATGTTTTATATGTATAATATATATATGTCTATCTATCTTTATCACTTTAAAGTTTTAAAGAGCTTGAGTTTTCTTATTCCATCATCTGATTTGTTTTTTTGGTAAGAAGAGTGAGGCACACATTGAGTCTTTGAATCCACTCAAGTTAAAAGTTAGTGTGCAACTAATATGACATTAGATTTAAGCTTCCCTGATTCTTAGTTAGCGTTCTTTACAGTTTACAGTCTACATCTGACTATTCCATACAGATGAGTAAAATACTGACTAGGAAGGGCTGAGAGTAGAGCACACTTTTGAATTCGAGTTTGTATTCTCTTTAAAAGAAACCATAAATTAGACCATTTGCCCCTGCTGTAAGTGTTTTTTGACTAAGAAGTTCTTAATATTGATATATTACTTGTCTTTTTGTGAAAAAGTATCTTGAAAGACATCATATTACACACCTGGATTTTCCTGAAAATTTGTAGCTCGAGAAATTTGTAAGATACCTGGGTCATATGTTATGATTTTGAAAAACATACTCAAACATAGATCCTAATTAAAGAATGTGATACATTTACTTTTAAAGGCTAAAACAGTATTTCACAGGACTCTTAAATTCCCATATTCTAATACCAAGAAAAAATAAAGTCTGGACTTAGAGTCTTGTTTGCACTGAGAGGGTCTTCCAAACAGAAAGGCAGTCTTGATGCAATGCATTAAGCCACAGTAACAGAGGGGCATTGCAGGAGAAAAATCTGCAGATGTAAGCCTTCACCACAGTGTATTACAACTTTATGCTGGAGTATTTCCTGTACAGATATACCTTTGGTTTAACTATGTTTTCCAAGAGTAGATCACATTAAAATGTTATATAATCCTGATTTCCTGTTTTTGAAAACTTGTACTTTCTCAACTGGTTCCAACATTTTAAGTATTTTTTTGTTTTGGTATGATTTCTATTAGTTGAATATGTATAGAAGCTATTCTTTTCCTTTTTCAAAAACAACTAAAAAGCAAATACCTGTAAAAATAGTATTACTAGCTAAAATATTTGAAATTACATACATATCTCTACTTCATGTTATTACTTAATGTTCGATTTTCTCTTTGAATTAGACACAAAATACTGATAAATGCCATTATTAGAAGATATTTTACTTTTAATTGACTATAGAAAATCAGTTGTTCTCTATGTTCTGTATAAAGAATTTGTTTTTTCCTGTTATAATGATAAATAACTGATTGTAATAAATTTTCTTCATGCTTAAAAAGACAGTTAAGTGCAGTCACAATCATAAGTGGAATACAGCATTCTTTAATTCTTAAGGCAAAGCTGGTGATTTGAATGTACATTTTTAATGTTTACATTGCTGTAATTTTATCTTAATTAGAAATTAATATACAGGTACACATTTATCCAAATTTCAATAATAATATGTAATAAATTATCCTAACTATATAATGATATATTGTATACATACACTGCACAATTTTGTCATATATCAATCCACCATTTTATGCTCAATCCTCACATTCTATGTTCTAATTATCCGCATACATACTCTCTTCCAGTCATCAATTAAAAACTTTTTACCTATATCTTGCTTTTCCATTGGATTCCCCAAGGTGGAATATATTTGGTCTTATCATTACCTTGACATTGTGATAAATGTTGTACACATTTTTACAAGGTAAACGAGGTAAAATAAATTTCTTTTAACAAAATGAAGGTTTCATAACAGTTACTCTTTCAAAAGTTATCAACTAGGAATATTCAAGTGTAAAAATTCCTTTACCTATCCACTGGTGTATGTCAGAAATTGTTTTCTTTAAATGGTGCCTGAAGCATTGGATAACAAATAAACTTTTAAGCAAAACAAGAAGCTTCGAAGGAAAAGCAGGGTAATGAGGTATCCACAGACAGTGTGAAAAGCTCCAGCAGCTTCCTGGGGAGCTTGTGGGATACGCAAATTCTTAGGTCTGAGCATTCACTCCAGGCTCTGCGTGTGCTTAGAATGATGTAAGAAGGGCTTATGCTCTCACCACAGGTTGACCTTAAGACTCTGCACAGGTAGGAGAGGAAGGCTAAGGCAGAGATGAGGGTATGCCTCAACGGCCACATAGAGCACCTCTGCAAGACTGTGGGTGCTTACTGATTCCAGGCCTTTAAAGAAAGGAGAATAATTTGAAAAACTAATGGCTGAACAATTCTCAAATTTACTAAAAATTATTAGTCTACACATCCAAGAAGTTCAGTGAACTCCACATATGCCAAACTCAAATTTATGCATGAAATAGTCAAGAAACAGTCTTGACTGAAACTAGAGAGTAGCGACTCATCATACATAAGGGATGCTCAATAAGATGAACAGGTGGTTTCTCATCAGCAGTGGTGGAGACCCAAGGCAGAGAGATAACATATTCAAAGTGCTGAAAGGAATGGGCTGCCAACAAGAAGTAATTTGCCAAATTATGTAACTTGGTAAATGGTAAGAATCAAAATACTGTCTGCATTCAGAGTTCTTTCTAAGAATCCACTTTAAAGAAACTGAAACTGGAATTTTTGGCTGATCATTTCCTTTGCAGTGCAGAAACATTGATGCAGTCCCACTTTTTAATTTTTAATTTGTTTCCCTTGCCTAAGTAAACATATCTCAAAAATATTACTAAGAACAAACTAAAAGAGCTCACCGCCTATGTTTATTTCTAGAAGTTGTATGGTTTCAGGTCTTACATTTCAGTTTTTGATCCATTTTTAATTTATTTTTCTTAACGGAGTGAGAAAATCCAATTTGGTTCTTTTGCATGTAGCTGTCCAGTTTTCTCAAAGTTTCCAGCACCTTTGATTGAAGAGGCTATTCTTTCCTCATTGTATATTCTTGCCTACTTTGTTGTAGATTTATTGCCCACGAAAGTCTGTACCTATTTCTGGGCTTTTGGTATTGTTCTATTGATCTCTGCATTGGTGTTTGTGCCAGTGCCATACTGTTTTGTTAACTATAGCTTTGTCATTTAGTTTGAAATCAGAGTGCATGATACCGTCATATTTTTTCTTCTTTCTCAAGACTGTTTTGGCTATTGAGGGTCTTTTGTTTCCATATAAATTTTAGAATTATTTGTTCTGAATAATGCTCTTGGTAATTTGATAGATATTACACTAAATCTGTAGGTATTCTTGCATATGATGGTCATTTAAAAATATTAATTCTTACAGTCCATGAATATGGTATATCTCTTCATCTGTTTCCATCATCTTCAGTTTCTTTTATCAGTTACTTACCGTTTTCCAAGGAGAGATTTTTCACCTCTTATTTATATTTACTAGACATTGAGAAAATAAATCCTCCCACTTGTAAGTAGTTAAACCACATTAATTTGGACTCTAAAGATGGATTCAAATTTACTAGAAATATGCGGAATAGTTGTGTTAAACAATTGTTTTAACACAATTTAAGTCGTGTCTGGCAACGTCAGGTACTTAACTCTGTGTTCGTTATTTGTCAGTTCCATTAAGTCACGAACCACGTGTTTCTCCCTTGTTGACTGCTGTATCCTGACCTTGCCCTTACCCTAGAAACAATATATATTTGGTGAACAAATAAAGTATAGTTGCTGGGCTAATTAAACTCACTTTTACATATACACTGATGTATGTGTTGTATATATGTGATATATAGTAAAATATATGCTAAAAAAAGTGTAGGTGTCAAAAATTGTGAAGTGTTTACCCAATTTGCAAGTGAACAGCTTAGCCTGCTACAGTGTGATGGACACTGGTAGAAAAAAAAGGGAATGCTGGATCAGAGAAGAAAGACAGAGTATTACCGACAACAGAGTGTCTGCACATGTGCCATTTCCCCAAGCCTCGGTTCCCTTCGAGTAACAGGAACAGAGCCATGTGACACTTAAACACAAAGTGAGATACACTCTAAGAAAAGAACCCCAAATTTGGGGAACCTGAATCTTTTGAAAAGGAGGTAAGCATGACTGCCACTTTGTTTGTAGAGAGAGTCGATCTGTGTTCTCCATAGCTTATATATCTGTGTGTGTGTGTTTGTCTGTGTGTGTATGTAATATATATATATGTGTTTGTGAGTGCTTATGTATTATATGTATAATATATATATATATATATATATATATATATATATATATATATATATATATATATATATATATCTTTATCACTTTAAAGTTTTAAACAGCTTGAGTTTTCTTATTCCATCATCTGATTTGTTTTTTGGTAAGAAGAGTGAGGCACACATTGAGTCTTTGAATCCACTCAAGTTAAAAATTAGTGTGCACTAATTTTACATTAGATTTAAGCTTCACTGATTCCTAGTAAGCGTTCTTTACAGTGTACAGTCTACATCTGACTATTCCATACACATGAGTAAAATACTGACTAGGAAGGGCTGAGACTAGAGCACACTTTTGAATTCGAGATAGTATTGTCTTTAAAAGAAAACATAAATTAGATCATTTGCCCCTGCTGTAAGTGTTTTTTGACTAAGAAGTTCTTAATATTGATATATTATTTGTCTTTTTGTGAAATACTATCTTGAAAGACATCATATTACACACCTGGAGTTTCCTGAAAATTTGTAGCTCGAGAAATTTGTAAGATAACTGGGTCATATGTTAAGATTTTGAAATACATACTCAAACATAGATCCTAATTAAAGAATGGGATTCATTTACTTTTAAAGGCTAAAACAGTATTTCCCAGGACACTTAAATTCCCATATTCTAATACCAAGGGAAAATAAAATCTGAACTTAGAGTCTTGTTTGTACTGAGAGGGTCTTCCAAACAGAAAGGCAGTCTTGATGCAATGCAGTAAGCCACAGTAACAGTGGGGCATTGCAGGAGAAAAATCTGCAGATGTAACCCTTCACCACAATGTATTACAACTTTATGCTGGTGTATTTCCTCTACAGATATACGGTTTGTTTAACTATGTTTTCCAAGAGTAGATCACATTAAAATGTTCTATAATCCTGATTTCCTGTTTTTGAAAACTTATAGTTTCTCAACTGGTTCCAAAATTTTAAGTATTTTTTGTTTTGGTATGATTTCTATTAGTTGAATATGTATAGAAGCTATTCTTTTCCTACTTCAAAAACAACTAAAAAGCAAATACCTATAAAAGTAGTATTATTAGCTAAAATATTTGAAATTACATACATATCTCTATTTCATGTTATTACTTAATGTTCAATTTTTTCTTTGAATTAGACACAAAATACTGATAAATGCCACTAATAGAAGGTATTTTACTTTTAATTGACTATTGAAAATCAGTTGTTCTGTATGTTCTGTATAAAGAATTTGTTTTTTCCTGTTATAATGATAAATAACTGATTGTAAAAATTTTCTTCATGCTTAAAAGGACAGTTAAGTGCAGTCACAATCATAAGTGGAATACAGCATTCTTTATTTCTTAAGGCAAAGCTAGTGGTTTTGAATGTACATTTTTAATGTTTACATTGCTGTAATTTTATCTTAATTTGTATATTAATATACAGATACACATTTATCCAAATTTCAATAATAATATGTAATAAATTATCCTAACTATATCATGATATATTGTATACATACACTGCACATTTTTGTCATGTATGAATCCACTATTTTATGCTCAATCCTCACATTCTATGTTCTAAGTATCCGCATACCTACTCTCTTCCAGTCATCAATTAAAAACTTTTTACCTATATCTTGCTATTCCATTGGATTCCCCAAGGTGGAATATATTTGATCTTATAATCACCTTGACATTGTGATAAATGGTGTACACATTTTTACTTGGTAAACGAGGTAAAATAAATTTCTTTTAACAAAATGAAGGTTTCATAACAGTTACTCTTTCAAAAGTTATCAACTTGGAATATCCAAGTGTAAAAATCCCTTTACCTATCCACTGGTGTATGTCAGAAATTGTTTTCTTTAAATGGTGCCTGAAGTATTGGATAACAAATAAACTTTTAAGCAAAACAAGAAACTTCGAAGCAAAAGCAGGGTAATGAGGTATCCACAGACAGTGTGAAAAGCTCCAGCAGCTTCCTGGGGAGCTTGTGGGATATGCAAATTCTTAGGTCAGAGCATTCACCCCAGGCTCTGCGTGTGCTTAGAATGATGTAAGAAGGGCTTATGCTCTCACCACTGGTTGACCTTAAGACTCTGCACAGGTAGGAGAGGAAGGCTAAGGCAGAGATGAGGGTATGCCTCAACAGCCACATAGAGCACCTCTGCAAGACTGTGGGTGCTTACTGATACCAGGCCTTTAAAGAAACGAGAATAATTTGCAAAACTAATGGCTGAACAATTCTCAAATTTACTAAAATGTATTAGTCTACACATCCAAGAAGTTCAGTGAACTCCACATACGCCAAACTCAAATTTCTGCATGAAATAGTCAAGAAACAGTCTTGACTGAAACTAGAGCATAGCGACTCATCATACATAAGGGATGCTGAATAAGATGAACAGGTGGTTTCTCATCAGCAGTGGTGGAGACCCAAGGCAGAGAGATAAAATATTCAAAGTGCTGAAAGGAATGGGCTGCCAACGAGTAGTAATTTGCCAAATTATGTAACTTGGTAAATGGTAAGAATCAAAATACTGTCTGCATTCAGAGTTCTTTCTAAGAATCCACTTTAAAGAAACTGAAACTGGAATTTTTGGCTGATCATTTCCTTTGCAGTGCAGAAACATTGATGCAGTCCCATTTTTTAATTTTTAATTTGTTTCCCTTGCCTAAGTAAATATATCTCAAAAATATTACTAAGAACAAACTGAAAGAGCTCACCGCCTATGTTTACTTCTAGAAGTTGTATGGTTTCAGGTCTTACATTTCAGTTTTTGATCCACTTTTAATTTATTTTTCTTAACGGAGTGAGAAAATCCAATTTGGTTCTTTTGCATGTAGCTGTCCAGTTTTCTCAAAGTTCCCAGCACCATTGATTGAAGAGGCTATTCTTTCCTCATTGTATATTCTTGCCTACTTTGTTGTAGATTTATTGCCCACGAAAGTCTGTACCTATTTCTGGGCTTTGGATACTTTTCTATTGATCTCTGCATTGGTGTTTGTGCCAGTGCCATACTGTTTTATTAACTATAGCTTTGTGATTTAGTTTGAAATCAGAGTGCATGATACCGTCATATTTTTTCTTCTTTCTCAAGACTGTTTTGGCTATTGAGGGTCTTTTGTTTCCATATAAATTTTAGAATTATTTGTTCTGAATATTGGTCTTGGTAATTTGATAGATATTACACTAAATCTGTAGGTATTCTTGCATATGATGGTCATTTAAAAATATTAATTCTTACAGTCCATGAATATGGTATTTGTCTGCATCTGTTTCCATCATCTTCAGTTTCTTTAATCAGTTACTTACCGTTTTCCAAGGAGAGATTTTTCACCTCTTATTTATATTTACTAGACATTGAGAAAATAAACCCTCCCACTTGTAAGTAGTTAAACCACATTAATTTGGACTCTAAAGATGGATTCAAATTTACTAGAAATATGCGGAATAGTTGTGTTAAACAATTGTTTTAACACAATTTAAGTCGTGTCTGGCAACGTCAGGTACTTAACTCTGTGTTCGTTATTTGTCAGTTCCATTAAGTCACGAACCACGTGTTTCTCCCTTGTTGACTGCTGTATCCTGATCTTGCCCTTACCCTAGAAACAATATATATTTGGTGAACAAATAAAGTATAGTTGCTGGGCTAATTAACCTCACTTTTACATATACACTGATGTATGTGTTGTATATATGTGATACATAGTAAAATATATGCTAAATAAAGTGTAGGTGTCAAAAATTGTGAAGCGTTTACCCAATTTGCAAGTGAACAGCTTAGCCTGCTACAGTGTGATGGACACTGGTAGAAAAAAAAGGGAATGCTGGATCAGAGAAGAAAGACAGAGTATTACCGACAACAGAGTGTCTGCACATGTGCCATTTCCCCAAGCCTCGGTTCCCTTCGAGTAACAGGAACAGAGCCATGTGACACTTAAACACAAAGTGAGATACACTCTAAGAAAAGAACCCCAAATTTGGGGAACCTGAATCTTTTGAAAAGGAGGTAAGCATGACTGCCACTTTGTTTGTAGAGAGAGTCGATCTGTGTTCTCCATAGCTTATATATCTGTGTGTGTGTGTTTGTCTGTGTGTGTATATAATATATATATGTGTTTGTGAGTGTTTATGTATTATATGTATAATATATATATATATATATATATATATATATATATATATATATATCTTTATCACTTTAAAGTTTTAAACAGCTTGAGTTTTCTTATTCCATCATCTGATTTTTTTTTTGGTAAGAATAGTGAGGCACACATTGAGTCTTTGTATCCACTCAAGTTAAAAATTAGTGTGCAACTAATTTGACATTAGATTTAAGCTTCCCTGATTCCTAGGTAGCGTTCTTTACAGTGTACAGTCTACTTCTGACTATTCCATACAGATGAGTAAAATACTGACTAGGAAGGTCTGAGACTAGAGCACACTTTTGAATTCGAGTTTGTATTCTCTTTAAAAGAAACCATAAATTAGACCATTTGCCCCTGCTCTAAGTGTTTTTTGACTAAGAAGTTCTAAATATTGATATATTATTTGTCTTTTTGTGAAATAGTATCTTGAAAGACATCATATTACACACCTGGATTTTCCTGAAAATTTGTAGCTCAAGAAATTTGTAATATAACTGGGTCATATGTTAAGATTTTGAAAAACATACTCAAACATAGAACCTAATTAAAGAATGTGATTCATTTAATTTTAAAGGCTAAAACAGTATTTCCCAGGACTCTTAAATTCCCATATTCTAATACCAAGGGAAAATAAAATCTGAACTTACAGTCTTGTTTGTACTGAGAGGGTCTTCCAAACAGAAAGGCAGTCTTGATGCAATGCAGTAAGCCACAGTAACAGTGCGGCATTGCAGAAGAAAAATCTGCAGATGTAAGCCTTCAACAAAATGTATTTCAACTTTATGCTGGAGTGTTTCCTGTACAGATATACGGTTTGTTTAACTATGTTTTCCAAGAGTAGATCACATTAAAATGTTATATAATCCTGATTTCCTGTTTTTGAAAACTTGTAGTTTCCAAACTGGTTCCAAAATTTTAAGTATTTTTTGTTTTGCTATGATTTCTATTAGTTGAATATGTATAGAAGCTATTCTTTTACTATTTCAAAAACAACTAAAAAGCAAATACCTGTAAAAATAGTATTATTAGCTAAAATATATGAAATTACATACATATCTCTATTTCATGTTATTACTTAATGTTCAATTTTTTCTTTGAATTAGACACAACATACTGATAAATGCCATTATTAGAAGGTATTTTACATTTAATTGACTATTGAAAATCAGTTGTTCTGAATGTTCTGTATAAAGAATTTGTTTTTTCCTGTTATAATGATAAATAACTGATTGTAATAAATTTTCTTCATGCTTAAAAGGACAGTTAAGTGCAGTCACAATCATAAGTGGAATACAGCATTCTTTATTTCTTAAGGCAAAGCTGGTGTTTTTGAATGTACATTTTTAATGTTTACATTGCTGTAATTTTATCTTAATTTGTATATTAATATACAGATACACATTTATCCAAATTTCAATAATAATGTGTAATAAATTATCCTAACTATATAATGATATATTGTATAAATACACTGCACATTTTTGTCATGTATCAATCCACTATTTTATGCTCAATCCTCACATTCTATGTTCTAAGTATCTGCATACCTACTCTCTTCCAGTCATCAATTAAAAACTTTTTACCTATATCTTGCTTTTCCATTGGATTCCCCAAGGTGGAATATATTTGATCTTATCATCACCTTGACATTGTGATAAATGTTGTACACATTTTTACTTGGTAAACGAGGTAAAATAAATTTCTTTTACAAAATGAAGGTTTCATAACAGTTACTCTTTCAAAAGTTATCAACTAGGAATATCCAAGTGTAAAAATCCCTTTACCTATCCACTGGTGTATGTCAGAAATTGTTTTCTTTAAATGGTGCCTGAAGCATTGGATAACAAATAAACTTTTAAGCAAAACAAGTAGCTTCGAAGCAAAAGCAGGGTAATGAGGTATCCACAGACAGTGTGAAAAGCTCCAGCAGCTTCCTGGGGAGCTTGTGGGATACGCAAATTCTTAGGTCTGAGCATTCACTCCAGGCTCTGCGTGTGCTTAGAATGATGTAAGAAGGGCTTATGCTCTCACCACTGGTTGACCTTAAGACTCTGCACAGGTAGGAGAGGAAGGCTAAGGCAGAGATGAGGGTATGCCTCAACGGCCACATAGAGCACCTCTGCAAGACTGTGGGTGCTTACTGATTCCAGGCCTTTAAAGAAAGGAGAATAATTTGCAAAACTAATGGCTGAACAATTCTCAAATTTACTAAAAATTATTAGTCTACACATCCAAGAAGTTCAGTGAACTCCACATATGCCAAACTCAAATTTCTGCATGAAATAGTCAAGAAACAGTCTTGACTGAAACTAGAGCATAGCGACTCATCATACATAAGGGATGCTCAATAAGATGAACAGGTGGTTTCTCATCAGCAGTGGTGGAGACCCAAGGCAGAGAGATAACATATTCAAAGTGCTGAAAGGAATGGGCTGCCAACGAGAAGTAATTTGCCAAATTATGTAACTTGGTAAATGGTAAGAATCAAAATACTGTCTGCATTCAGAGTTCTTTCTAAGAATCCACTTTAAAGAAACTGAAACTGGAATTTTTGGCCTATCATTTCCTTTAGAGTGCAGAAACATTGATGCAGTCCCATTTTTTAATTTTTAATTTGTTTCCCTTGCCTAAGTAAACATATCTCAAAAATATTACTAAGAACAAACTAAAAGAGCTCACCGCCTATGTTTACTTCTAGAAGTTGTATGGTTTCAGGTCTTACATTTCAGTTTTTGATCCATTTTTAATTTATTTTTCTTAACGGAGTGAGAAAATCCAATTTGGTTCTTTTGCATGTAGCTGTCCAGTTTTCTCAAAGTTCCCAGCACCATTGATTGAAGAGGCTATTCTTTCCTCATTGTATATTCTTGCCTACTTTGTTGTAGATTTATTGCCCACGAAAGTCTGTACCTATTTCTGGGCTTTGGATACTGTTCTATTGATCTCTGCATTGGTGTTTGTGCCAGTGCCATACTGTTTTGTTAACTATAGCTTTGTGATTTAGTTTGAAATCAGAGTGCATGATACCGTCATATTTTTTCTTCTTTCTCAAGACTGTTTTGGCTATTGAGGGTCTTTTGTTTCCATATAAATTTTAGAATTATTTGTTCTGAATATTGGTCTTGGTAATTTGATAGATATTACAATAAATCTGTAGGTATTCTTGCATATGATGGTCATTTAAAAATATTAATTCTTACAGTCCATGAATATGGTATTTGTCTGCATCTGTTTCCATCATCTTCAGTTTCTTTAATCAGTTACTTACCGTTTTCCAAGGAGAGATTTTTCACCTCTTATTTATATTTACTAGACATTGAGAAAATAAACCCTCCCACTTGTAAGTAGTTAAACCACATTAATTTGGACTCTAAAGATGGATTCAAATTTACTAGAAATATGCGGAATAGTTGTGTTAAACAATTGTTTTAACACAATTTAAGTCGTGTCTGGCAACGTCAGGTACTTAACTCTGTGTTCGTTATTTGTCAGTTCCATTAAGTCACGAACCACGTGTTTCTCCCTTGTTGACTGCTGTATCCTGATCTTGCCCTTACCCTAGAAACAATAATTATTTGGTGAACAAATAAAGTATAGTTGCTGGGCTAATTAATCTCACTTTTACATATACACTGATGTATGTGTTGTATATATAGTAAAATATATGCTAAATAAAGTGTAGGTGTCAAAAATTGTGAAGCGTTTACCCAATTTGCAAGTGAACAGCTTAGCCTGCTACAGTGTGATGGACACTGGTAGAAAATAGGGGAATGCTGGATCAGAGAAAAAAGACAGAGTATTACCGACAACAGAGTTTCTGCACATGTGCCATTTCCCCAAGCCTCGGTTCCCTTCGAGTAACAGGAACAGAGCCATGTGACACTTAAACACAAAGTGAGATACGCTCTAAGAAAAGGACCCCAAATTTGGGGAACCTGAATCTTTTGAAAAGGAGGTAAACATGCCTGCCACTATGTTTGTAGAGAGAGTCGATATGTGTTTTCCATAGCTAATATATCTGTGAGTGTGTGTGTGTCTGTGTGTGTATATAATTTATATATATGTGTTGTGAGTGTTAATGTATTATACGTATAATATATATATATATATATATCTTTACCACTTTAAAGTTTTAAAGAGCTTGAGTTTTCGTATTCCATCATCTGATTTGTTTTTTTGGTAAGTTGTGTGAGGCACACATTGAGTCTTTGAATCCACTCAAGTTAAAAATTTGTGTGCAACTAATTTGACATTAGATTTAAGCTTCCCTGATTCCTAGTTAGCGTTCTTTACATTGTACAGTCTACTTCTGACTATTCCATACAGATGAGTAAAATACTGACTAGGAAGGGCTGAGACTAGAGCACACTTTTGAATTCGCGTTTGTATTCTCTTTAAAAGAAACCATAAATTAGAATATTTGCCCCTGCTGTAAGTGTTTTTTGACTAAGAATTTCTTAATATTGATATATTATTTGTCTTTTTGTGAAATAGTATCTTGAAAGACATCATATTACACACCTGGATTTTCCTGAAAATTTGTAGCTCGAGAAATTTGTAAGATAACTGGGTCATATGTTGAGATTTTGAAAAACATACTCAAACATAGATCCTAATTAAAGAATGTGATTCATTTACTTTTAAATGCTAAAACAGTATTTCCCAGGACTCTTAAATTCCCATATTCTAATAACAAGGGAAAATAAAATTTGAACTTAGATTCTTGTTTGTACTGAGAGGGTCTTCCAAACAGAAAGGCAGTCTTGATGCAATGCAGAAAGCCACAGTAACAGTGGGGCATTGCAGGAGAAAAATCTGCAGATGTAAGCCTTCACCACAATGTATTACAACTTTATGCTGGAGTATTTCCTGTACAGATATACGGTTTGTTTAACTAAGTTTTCCAAGAGTGGATCACATTAAAATGTTATATAATCCTGATTTCCTGTTTTTGAAAACTTGTAGTTTCTCAACTGGTTCCAATTTTAAGTATTTTTGTTTTGGTATGATTTCTATTAGTTGAATATGTATAGAAGCTATAATTTTCCTACTTCAAAAACAACTAAAAAGCAAATACCTATAAAAATAGTATTATTAGCTAAAATATTTGAAATTACATACATATCTCTGTTTCATGTTATTACTTAATGTTCAATTTTTTCTTTGAATTAGACACAAAATACTGATAAATGCCATTATTAGAAGATATTTTACTTTTAATTGACTATTGAAAATCAGTTGTTCTGTATGTTCTGTATAAAGTATTTGTTTTTTCCTGTTAATGATAAATAACTGATTGTAATAAATTTTCTTCATGCTTAAAAGGACAGTTAAGTGCAGTCACAATCATAAGTGGAATACAGCATTCTTTAATTCTTAAGGCAAACTGGTTTTTTTGAATGTACATTTTTAATGTTAACATTGCTGTAATTTTATCTTAATTTGTATATTAATATACAGATACACATTTATCCAAATTTCAATACTAATATGTAATAAATTATCCTAACTATTTAATGATATATTGTATACATACACTGCACATTTTTGTCATGTATCAATCCACTATTTTATGCTCAATCCTCACATTCTATGTTCTAAGTATCCGCATACCTACTCTCTTCCAGTCATCAATTAAAACCTTTTTACCTATATCTTGCTTTTCCATTGGATTCCCCAAGGTGGAATATATTTGATCTTATCATCACCTTGATATTGTGATAAATGTTGTACACATTTTTACATGTGAAACGAGGTAAAATAAATTTCTTTTAACAAAATGAAGGTTTCATAACGGTTACTCTTTCAAAAGTTATCAACTAGGAATATTCAAGTGTAAAAATCCCTTTACCTATCCACTGGTGTATGTCAGAAATTGTTTTCTTTAAATGGTGCCTGAAGCATTGGATAACAAATAAACTTTTAAGCAAAACAAGAAGCTTCGAAGCAAAAGCAGGGTAATGAGGTATCCACAGACCGTGTGAAAAGCTCCAGCAGCTTCCTGGGGAGCTTGTGGGATACTCAAATTCTTAGGTCTGAGCATGCACTCCAGGCTCTGCGTGTGCTTAGAATGATGTAAGAAGGGCTTATGCTCTCACCACTGGTTGACCTTAAGACTCTGCACAGGTAGGAGAGGAAGGCTAAGGCAGAGATGAGGGTTAGCCACAACGGCCACTTAGAGCACCTCTGCAAGACTGTGGGTGCTTACTGATTCCAGGCCTTTAAAGAAAGGAGAATAATTTGAAAAACTAATGGCTGAACAATTCTCAAATTTACTAAAAAGTATTAGTCTACACATTCAAGATGTTCAGTGAACTCCACATATGCCAAACTCAAATTTCTGCATGAAATAATCAAGAAACATTCTTGACTGAAACTAGAGCGTAGCGACTCATCATACATAAGGGATGCTCAATAAGATGAACAGGTGGTTTCTCCTCAGCAGTGGTGGAGACCCAAGGCAGAGAGATAACATATTCAAAGTGCTGAAAGGAATGGGCTGCCAACGAGAAGTAATTTGCCAAATTATGTAACTTGGTAAGTGGTAAGAATCAAAATACTGTCTGCATTCAGAGTTCTTTCTAAGAATCCACTTTAAAGAAACTGAAACTGGAATTTTTGGCTGATCATTTCCTTTGCAGTGCAGAAACATTGATGCAGTCCCATGTTTTAATTTTTAATTTGTTTCGCTTGCCTAAGTAAACATATCTCAAAAATATTACTAAGAACAAACTAAAAGAGCTCACCGCCTATGTTTACTTCTAGAAGTATGGTTTCAGGTCTTACATTTCAGTTTTTGATCCAATTTTAATTTATTTTTCTTAACGGAGTGAGAAAATCCAATTTGGTTCTTTTGCATGTAGCTGTCCAGTTTTCTCAAAGTTCCCAGCACCATTGATTGAAGAGGCTATTCTTCCCTCATTGTATATTCTTGCCTACTTTTTTGTAGATTTATTGCCCACGAAAGTCTGTACCTATTTCTGGGCTTTGGGTTCTGTTCTATTGATCTCTGCATTGGTGTTTGTGCCAGTGCCATACTGTTTTGTTAACTATAGCTTTGTGATTTAGTTTGAAATCAGAGTGCATGATACCGTCATATTTTTTCTTCTTTCTCAAGACTGTTTTGGCTATTGAGGGTCTTTTGTTTCCATATAAATTTTAGAATTATTTGTTCTGAATATTGCTCTTGGTAATTTGATAGATATTACACTAAATCTGTAGGTATTCTTGCATATGATGGTCATTTAAAAATATTAATTCTTACAGTCCATGAATATTGTATATCTCTTCATCTGTTTCCATCATCTTCAGTTTCTTTAATCTGTTACTTACCATTTTCCAAGGAGAGATTTTTCACCTCTTATTTATATTTACTAGACATTGAGAAAATAAACCCTCCCACTTGTAAGTAGTTAAACCACATTAATTTGGACTCTAAAGATGGATTCAAATTTACTAGAAATATGCGGAATAGTTGTGTTAAACAATTGTTTTAACACAATTTAAGTCGTGTGTGGCCACGTCAGGTACTTAACACTGTGTTCGTTATTTGTCAGGTCCATTAAGTCACGAACCACGTGTTTCTCCCTTGTTGACTGCTGTATCCTGACCTTGCCCTTACCCTAGAAACAATAAATATTTTGTGAACAAATAAAGTATAGGTGCTGGGCTAATTAATCTCACTTCTACATATACACTGATGTATGTGTTGTATATATGTGATACACAGAAAAATATATGCTAAAGAAAGTGTAGGTGTCAAAAATTGTGAAGTGTTTAACCAATTTCCAAGTGAACAGCTTAGCCAGCTACAGTGTCATGGACACTGGTAGAAAATAGGGGAATGCTTGATCAGAGAATAAAGACAGTATTACCGACAACAGAGTGTCTGCACATGTGCCATTTCCCCAGGCCTCGGTTCCCTTCGACTAACAGGAACAGAGCCAGGTGACACTTAAACACACAGTGAGATACACTCTTAGAAAAGAACCCCAAATTTGGGGAACCTGAATCTTTTGAAAAGGAGGTAAACATGCCTACCAGTTTGTTTGTAGAGAGAGTCGATCTGATTTTTCCATAGCTAATATATCTGTGTGTGTGTGTGTTTGTGTGTGTGTGTGTGTGTGTGTATAATATATATATATATGTGTTTGTGAGTGTGTATGTATTATATGTATAATATATATATATATGTATCTATCTTTATCATTTTAAAGTTTTAAAGAACTTGTGTTTTCTTATTCCATCATCTGATTTGTTTTTTGGTAAAAAGAGTGAGTCACACATTGAATCTTTGAATCCACTCAAGTTAAAAGTTAGTGTGCAACAAATTTGACATTAGTTTTAAGCTTCTCTGATTTCTAGTTAGCGTCCTTTACAGTGTACAGTCTACTTCTGACTCTTCCATACAGATGAGTAAAATACTGACTAGGAAGGGCTGAGACTAGAGTACACTTTTGAATTCGAGTTTGTATTCTCTTTAAAAGAAACCATAAATTAGACCATTTGCCCCTGCTGTAAGTGTTTTTTGACTAAGAAGTTCTTAATATTGATATATTATTTGTCTTTTTGTGAAATAGTATCGTGAAAGACATCTTATTACACACCTGGATTTTCCTGAAAATTTGTAGCTCGAGAAATTTGTAAGATAACTGGGTCATATGTTAAGATTTTGAAAAACATACTCAAAAAAGATCCTAATTAAAGAATGTGATTCATTTACTTTTAAAGGCTAAAACAGTATTTCCCAGGACTCTTAAATTCCCATATTCTAATACCAAGGGAAAATAAAATCTGAACTTAGATTCTTGTTTGTACTGAGAGGGTCTTCCAAACAGAAAGGCAGTCTTGATGTAATGCAGTAAGCCACAGTAACAGTGGGGCATTGCAGGAGAAAAATCTGCAGATGTAAGCCTTCAGCACAATGTATTACAAATTTATGCTGGTGTATTTCCTGTACAGATATACGGTTTGTTTAACTATGTTTTCCAAGAGTAGATCACATAAAATGTTATATAATCCTGATTTCCTGTTTTTGAAAACTTGTAGTTTCTCAACTGGTTCCAAAATTTTTAGTATTTTTTGTTTTGGTATGATTTCTATTATTAGAATATGTATAGAAGCTATTTTTTTCCTCCTTCAAAAACAATTAAAAAGCAAATACCTGTAAAAATAATATTATTAGCTAAAATATTTGAAATTACATACTTATCTCTATTTCATGTTATTACATAATGTTCGATTTTTTCTTTGAATTAGACAAAAAATACTGATAAATGCCATTATTAGAAGATATTTTACCTTAAATTGACTATTGAAAATCAGTTGTTCTGTATGTTCTGAATAAAGAATTTGTTTTTTCCTGTTATAATGATAAATATCTAATTGTAATAAATTTTCTCCATGCTTAAAAGGACAGTTAAGTGCAGTCACAATCATAAGTGGAATACAGCATTCTTTAGTTCTTAAGGCAAAGCTGGTGTTTTTGAATGTACATTTTTAATGTTTACATTGCTGTAATTTTATCTTAATTTGTATATTAATATAGAGGTACACGTTTATACAAATTTCAATAATAATATATAATAAATTATCCTAACTATATAATGATATATTGTATAAATACACAGCACATTTTTCTCATGTATCAATCCATTATTTTATGCCCAATCCTCACACTCTATGTTCTATATATCCGCATACCTGCTCTCTTCCAGTCATCAATTAAAAACATTTTACCTATATCTTGCTTTCCCATTGGATTCCCGAAGGTGGAATATATTTGATCTTATCATCACCTTGACATTGTGATAAATGTTGTACAAATTTTTACTTGGTAAACGAGGTAAAATAAATTTCTTTTAACAAAATGAAGTTTTCATAACTGTTACTCTTTCAAAAGTTATCAACTAGGAATATTCAAGTGTAAAATTCCCTTTACCTATCCACTGGTGTATGTCAGAAATTGTTTTCTTTAAATGGTGCCTGAAGCATTGGATAACAAATAAACTTTTAAGCAAAACAAGAAGCTTCAAAGGAAAAGCAGGGTAATGAGGTATCCACAGACAGTGTGAAAAGCTCCAGCAGCTTCCTGGGCAGCTTGTGGGTTATGCAAATTCTTAGGTCTTAGTATTCACCCCAGGCTCTGCGTGTGCTTAGAATGATGTAAGAAGGGCTTATGCTCTCACCACTGGTTGACCTTAAGTCTCTGCACAGGTAGGAGAGGAAGGCTAAGGCAGAGATGAGGGTATGCCTCAACGGCCACATAGAGCACCTCTGCAAGTCTGTGTGTGCTTACTGATTCCAAGCCTTTAAAGAAAGGAGAATAATTTGAAAAACTAATGGCTGAACAATTCTCAAATTTACTAAAAATTATTAGTCTACACATCCAAGAAGTTCAGTGAACTCCACATATGCCAAACTCAAATTTCTGCATGAAATAGTCAAGAAACAGTCTTGACTGGAACTAGAGAGTAGCGACTCATCATACATAAGGGATGCTCAATAAGATGAACAGGTGGTTTCTCATCAGCAGTGGTGGAGACCCAAGGCAGAGAGATAAAATATTCAAAGTGCTGAAAAGAATGGGCTGCCAACGAGAAGTAATTTGCCAAATTATGTAACTTGGTAAATGGTAAGAATCAAAATACTGTCTGCATTCAGAGTTCTTTCTAAGAATCCACTTTAAAGAAACTGAAACTGGAATTTTTGGCTGATCATTTCCTTTGCAGTGCAGAAATATTCATGCAGCCCCATTTTTTAATTTTTAATTTGTTTCCCTTGCCTAAGTAAACATATCTCAAAAATATTACTAAGAACAAACTAAAAGAGCTCACCGCCTATGTTTACTTCTAGAAGTTGTATGGTTTCAGGTCTTACATTTCAGTTTTTGATCCATTTTTAATTTATTTTTCTTAACGGAGTGAGAAAATCCAATTTGGTTCTTTTGCATGTAGCTGTCCAGTTTTCTCAAAGTTCCCAGCACCATTGATTGAAGAGGCTATTCTTTCCTCATTGTATATTCTTGCCTAATTTGTTGAAGATTTATTGCCCACGAAAGTCTGTACCTATTTCTGGGCTTTGGGTACTGTTCTATTGATCTCTGCATTGGTGTTTGTGCCAGTGCCATACTGTTTTGTTAACTATAGCTTTTGATTTAGTTTGAAATCAGAGTGCATGATACCGTCATATTTTTTCTTCTTTCTCAAGACTGTTTAGGCTATTGAGGGTCTTTTGTTTCCATATATATTTTAGAATTATTTGTTCTGAATAATGCCCTTGGTAACTTGACAGATATTACACTAAATCTGTAGGTATTCTTGCATATGATGGTCATTTAAAAATATTAATTCTTACAGTCCATGAATATGGTATATCTCTTCATCTGTATCCATCATAGTCAGTTTCTTTAATCAGTTACTTACCGTTTTCCAAGGAGAGATTTTTCACCTCTTATTTATATTTACTAGACATTGAGAAAATAAATCCTCCCACTTGTAAGTAGTTAAACCACATTAATTTGGACTCTAAAGATGGATTCAAATTTAGTAGAAATATGCGGAATAGTTGTGTTAAACAATTGTTTTAAGACAATTTAAGTCGTATGTGGCCACGTCATGTACTTAACTCTGTGTTCGTTATTTTTCAGGTCCATTAAGTCACGAACCACGTGTTTCTCCCTTGTTGACTGCTGTATCCTGACCTTGCCCTTACCCTAGAAACAATAAATATTTGGTGAACAAATAAAGTATAGTTGCTGGGCTAATTAATCTCACTTTTACATATAAACTGATGTATGCGTTGTATATATGTGATACATAGTAAAATATATGCTAAATAAAGTGTAGGTGTCAAATATTGTGAAGTGATTACCCAATTTGCAAGTAAACAGCTTAGCCTGCTACAGTGTCATGGACACTGGTAGAAAATAGGGGAATGCTGGATCAGAGAAGAAAGACAGAGTATTACCGACAACAGAGTGTCTGCACATGTGCCATTTCCCCAAGCCTCAGTTCCCTTCGAGTAACAGGAACAGAGCCAGGTGACACTTAAACACACAGTGAGATACACTCTAAGAAAAGAACCCCAAATTTGGGGAACGTGAATCTTTTGAAAAGGAGGTAAACATGCCTGCTGCTTTGTTTGTAGAGAGAGTCGATCTGTGTTTTCCATAGCTAATATATCTGTGTGTGTGTGTGTGTGTGTGTGTGTGTGTGTGTATAATATATATATATGTGTTTGTGAGTGTGTATGTTTTATATGTATAACATATATATATATATAATATATATATATATATATATATCTTTATTTCTCTAAAGATTTAAAGAGCTTGAGTTTTCTTATTCCATCATCTGATTTGTTATTTTGGTAAGAAGAGTGAGGCACACATTGAGTCTTGGAATCCACTCAAGTTAAAAATTAGTGTGCAACTAGTTTGACATTAGATTTAAGCTTCCCTGATTCCTAGTTAGCGTTCTTTACAGTGTACAGTCTACATCTGACTATTCCATACAGATGAGTAAAATACTGAATAGGAAGGGCTGAGACTAGAGCACACATTTGAATTCGAGTTTCTATTCTCTTTAAAAGAAACCATAAATTAGACCATATTCCCCTGCTGTAAGTGTTTTTGACGAAGAATTTCTAAATATTGATATATTATTTGTCTTTTTGTTAAATAGTATCTTGAAAGACATCATATTACACACCTGGATTTTCCTGAAAATTTGTAGCTCGAGAAATTTGTAAGATAACTGGGTCATATGTAAAGATTTTAAAAAACATACTAAAACATAGATCCAAATTAAAGAATGGGATACATTTACTTTTAAAGGCTAAAACAGTATTTCCCAGTACTCTTAAATTCCCATATTCTAATACCAAGGGAAAATAAAATCTGAACTTAAAGTCTTGTTTGTACTGAGAGGGTCTTCCAAACAGAAAGGCAGTCTTGATGCAATGCAGTAAGCCACAGTAACATTGGGGCATTGCAGGAGAAAAATCTGCAGATGTAAGCCTTCACCACAATGTATTACAACTTTATGCTGGAGTATTTCCTGTACAGATATACGGTTTATTTAACTATGTTTTCCAAGAGTAGATCACATTAAAATGTTATATAATCCTGATTTCCTGTTTTTGAAAACTTGTAGTTTCTCAACTGGTTCCAAAATTTTAAGTATTTTTTGTTTTGGTATGATTTCTATTCGTTGAATATGTATAGAAGCTATTCTTTTCCTTCTTCAAAAACAACTAAAAAGCAAATACCTATAAAAATAGTATTATTAGCTAAAATATTTGAAATTACATACATATCTCTATTTCATGTTATTACTTAATGTTCGATTATTTCTTTGCATTAGACACAAAATACTGATAAATGCCATTATTAGAAGATATTTTACTTTTAATTGACTATTGAAAATCAGTTGTTCTGTATGTTCTGTATAAAGAATTTGTTTTTTCCTGTTATAATAATTAATAACTGATTGTAATAAATTTTCTTCATGCTTAAAAGGACAGTTAAGTGCAGTCACAATCATAAGTGGAATACAGCATTCTTTAATTCTTAAGGCAAACTGGTGTTTTTGAATGTACATTTTTAATGTTTACATTGCTGTAATTTTATCTTAATTTCTATATTAATATACAGATACACATTTATTCAAATTTCAATAATAATATGTAATAAATTAATCTAAATATATAATGATATATTGTATACATACACTGCACATTTTTGTCATGTATCAATCCACTATTTTATGCTCAATCCTCACATTCTCTGTTCTAAGTATCCGCATACCTACTCTCTTCCAGTCATTAATTAAAAAATTTTTACCTATATCTTGCTTTTCCATTGGATTCCCCAAGGTGGAATATATTTGATATTATCATCACCTTGACATTGTGATAAATGTTGTACAAATTTTTACTTGGTAAACGAGGTAAAATAAATTTCTATTAACAAAATGAAGGTTTCATAACTGTTACTCTTCCATAAGTTATCAACAAGGAATATTCAAGTGTAAAAATCCCTTTACCTATCCACTGGTGTATGTCAGAAATTGTTTTCTTTAAATGGTGCCTGAAGCATTGGATAACAAATAAACTTTTAAGCAAAACAAGAAGCTTCGAAAGAAAAGCAGAGTAATGAGGTATCCACAGACAGTGTGAAAAGCTCCAGCAGCTTCCTGGGGAGCTTGTGGGATACGCAAATTCTTAGGTCTGAGCATTCACCCCAGGTTCTGTGTGTGCTTAGAATGATGTAAGTAGGGCTTATGCTCTCACCACTGGTTGACTTTAAGACTCTGCACAGGTAGGAGAGGAAGGCTAAGGCAGAGATGAGGGTATGCCTCAATGGCCACATAGAGCACCTCTGCAAGACTGTGGGTGCTTACTGATTCCAGGCCTTTCAAGAAAGGAGAATAATTTGCAAAACTAATGGCTGAACAATTCTCAAATTTACTAAAAAGTATTAGTCTACACATCCAAGAAGTTCAGTGAACTCCACATATGCCAAAATCATGTTTCTGCATGTAATAGTCAAGAAACAGTCTTGACTGAAACTAGAGTGTAGCGACTCATCATACATAAGGGATGCTCAATAAGATGAACAGGTGGTTTCTCATCAGCAGTGGTGGAGACCCAAGGCAGAGAGATAACATATTCAAAGTGCTGAAAGGAATGGGCTGCCAACGAGAAGTAATTTGCCAAATTATGTAACTTGGTAAATGGTAAGAATCAAAATACTGTCTGCATTCAGAGTTCTTTCTAAGAATCCACTTTAAAGAAACTGAAACTGGAATTTTTGGCTGATCATTTCCTTTGCAGTGCAGAAACATTGATGCAGTCCCATTTTTTAATTTTTAATTTGTTTCCCTTGCCTAAGTAAACATATCTCAAAAATATTACTAAGAACAAACTAAAAGAGCTCACCGCCTATGTTTACTTCTAGAAGTTGTATGGTTTCAGGTCTTACATTTCAGTTTTTGATCCATTTTGAATTTAATTTTCTTAACGGAGTGAGAAAATCCAATTTGGTTCTTTTGCATGTAGCTGTCCAGTTTTCTCAAAGTTCCCAGCACCATTGATTGAAGAGGCTATTCTTTCCTCATTGTATATTCTTGCCTACTTTGTTGTAGATTTATTGCCCACGAAAGTCTGTACCTATTTCTGGGCTTTGGGTACAGTTCTATTGATCTCTGCATTGGTGTTTGTGCCAGTGCCATACTGTTTTGTTAACTATAGCTTTGTGATTTAGTTTGAAATCAGAGTGCATGATACCGTCATATTTTTTCTTCTTTCTCAAGACTGTTTTGGCTATTGAGGGTCTTTTGTTTCCATATAAATTATAGAATTATTTGTTCTGAATATTGCTCTTGGTAATTTGATAGATATTACACTAAATCTGTAGGTATTCTTGCATATGATGGTCATTTAAAAATATTAATTCTTACAGTCCATGAATATGGTATATCTCTTCGTCTGTTTCCATCATCTTCAGTTTCTTTAATCAGTTACTTACCGTTTTCCAAGGAGAGATTTTTCACCTCTTATTTATATTTACTAGAGATTGAGAAAATGAATCTTCCCACTTGTAAGTAGTTAAACCACATTAATTTGGACTCTAAAGATGGATTCAAATTTACTAGAAATATGCGGAATAGTTGTGTTAAACAATTGTTTTAACACAATTTAAGTCGTGTCTGGCAACGTAAGGTACTTAACTCTGTGTTCGTTATTTGTCAGTTCCATTAAGTCACGAACCACGTGTTTCTCCCTTGTTGACTGCTGTATCCTGACCTTGCCCTTACCCTAGAAACAATAAATATTTGGTGAACAAATAAAGTATAGTTGCTGGGCTAATTAATCTCACTTTTACATATACACTGATGTATGTGTTGTATATATGTGATACATAGTAAAATATATGCTAAATAAAGTGTAGGTGTCAAATATTGTGAAGTGATTACCCACTTAGCAAGTAAACAGCTTAGCCTGCTACACTGTCATGGACACTGGTAGAAAATAGGGGAATGCTGGATCAGAGAAGAAAGAAAGAGTATTACCGACAACAGAGTGTCTGCACATGTGCCATTTCCCCAAGCCTCGGTTCCCTTCGAGTAACAGGAACAGAGCCAGGTGACACTTAAACACACAGTGAGATACACTCTAAGAAAAGAAACCCAAATTTGGGGAACGTGAATCTTTTGAAAAGGAGGTAAACATGCCTGCTACTTTGTTTGTAGAGAGAGTCGATCTGTGTTTTCCATAGCTAATATATCTCTGTGTGTGTGTGTGTGTGTATAATATATATATATGTGTTTGTGAGTGTGTATGTTATATATGTATTATATATATATATATATATATATATATATATATATATATATATATATATATATATATATCTTTATTTCTCTAAAGGTTTAAAGAGCTTGAGTTTTCTTATTCCATCATCTGATTTGTTTTTTTGGTAAGAAGAGTGAGGCACTCATTGAGTCTTGGAATCCACTCAAGTTAAAAATTAGTGTGCAACTAATTTGACATTAGATTTAAGCTTCCCTGATTCCTAGTTAGCGTTCTTTACAGTGTACAGTCTACATCTGACTATTCCATACAGATGAGTAAAATACTGAATAGGAAGGGCTGAGACTAGAGCACACATTTGAATTCGAGTTTCTATTCTCTTTAAAAGAAACCATAAATTAGACCATTTTCCCCTGCTGTAAGTGTTTTTGACGAAGAATTTCTAAATATTGATATATTATTTGTCTTTTTGTGAAATAGAATCTTGAAAGACATCATATTACACACCTGGATTTTCCTGAAAATTTGTAGCTCGAGAAATTTGTAAGATAACTGGGTCATATGTTAAGATTTTAAAAAACATACTAAAACATAGATCCTAATTAAAGAATGGGATACATTTACTTTTAAAGGCTAAAACAGTATTTCCCAGTACTCTTAAATTCCCATATTCTAATACCAAGGGAAAATAAAATCTGAACTTAAAGTCTTGTTTGTACTGAGAGGGTCTTCCAAACAGAAAGGCAGTCTTGATGCAATGCAGTAAGCCACAGTAACATTGGGGCATTGCAGGAGAAAAATCTGCAGATGTAAGCCTTCACCACAATGTATTACAACTTTATGCTGGAGTATTTCCTGTACAGATATACGGTTTGTTTAGCTATGTTTTCCAAGAGTAGATCACATTAAAATGTTATATAATCCTGATTTCCTGTTTTTGAAAACTTGTAGTTTCTCAACTGGTTCCAAAATTTGAAGTATTTTTTGTTTTGGTATGATTTCTATTAGTTGAATATGTACAGAAGCTATTCTTTTCCTTCTTCAAAAACAACTAAAAAGCAAATACCTATAAAAATAGTATTATTAGCTAAAATATTTGAAATTACATACATATCTCTATTTCATGTTATTACTTAATGTTCGATTTTTTCTTTGAATTAGACACAAAATACTGATAAATGCCATTATTAGAAGATATTTTACTTTTAATTGACTATTGAAAATCAGTTGTTCTCTATGTTCTGTATAAAGAATTTGTTTTTTCCTGTTATAATGATTAATAACTGATTGTAATAAATTTTCTTCATGCTTAAAAAGACAGTTAAGTGCAGTCACAATCATAAGTGGAATACAGCATTCTTTAATTCTTAAGGCAAACTGGTGTTTTTGAATGTACATTTTTAATGTTTACATTGCTGTAATTTTATCTTAATTTGTATATTAATATACAGATACACATTTATTCAAATTTCAATAATAATATGTAATAAATTAATCTAAATATATAATGATATATTGTATACATACACTGCACATTTTTGTCATGTATCAATCCACTATTTTATGCTCAATCCTCACATTCTCTGTTCTAAGTATCCGCATACCTACTCTCTTCCAGTCATTAATTAAAAAATTTTTACCTATATCTTGCTTTTCCATTGGATTCCCCAAGGTGGAATATATTTGATATTATCATCACCTTGACATTGTGATAAATGCTGTACAAATTTTTACTTGGTAAACGAGGTAAAATAAATTTCTTTTAACTAAATGAAGTTTTCATAACTGTTACTCTTCCATAAGTTATCAACAAGGAATATTCAAGTGTAAAAATCCCTTTACCTATCCACTGGTGTATGTCAGAAATTGTTTTCTTTAAATGGTGCCTGAAGCATTGGATAACAAATAAACTTTTAAGCAAAACAAGAAGCTTCGAAGGAAAAGCAGAGTAATGAGGTATCCACAGACAGTGTGAAAAGCTCCAGCAGCTTCCTGGGGAGCTTGTGGGATACGCAAATTCTTAGGTCTGAGCATTCACCCCAGGCTCTGTGTGTGCTTAGAATGATGTAAGAAGGGCTTATGCTCTCACCACTGGTTGACTTTAAGACTCTGCACAGGTAGGAGAGGAAGGCTAAGGCAGAGATGAGGGTATGCCTCAACGGCCACATAGAGCACCTCTGCAAGACTGTGGGTGCTTACTGATTCCAGGCCTTTCAAGAAAGGAGAATAATTTGCAAAACTAATGGCTGAACAATTCTCAAATTTACTAAAAAGTATTAGTCTACACATCCAAGAAGTTCAGTGAACTCCACATATGCCAAACTCATGTTTCTGCATGTAATAGTCAAGAAACAGTCTTGACTGAAACTAGAGTGTAGCGACTCATCATACATAAGGGATGCTCAATAAGATGAACAGGTGGTTTCTCATCAGCAGTGGTGGAGACCCAAGGCAGAGAGATAACATATTCAAAGTGCTGAAAGGAATGGGCTGCCAACGAGAAGTAATTTGCCAAATTATGTAACTTGGTAAATGGTAAGAATCAAAATACTGTCTGCATTCAGAGTTCTTTCTAAGAATCCACTTTAAAGAAACTGAAACTGGAATTTTTGGCTGATCATTTCCTTTGCAGTGCAGAAACATTGATGCAGTCCCATTTTTTAATTTTTAATTTGTTTCCCTTGCCTAAGTAAACATATCTCAAAAATATTACTAAGAACAAACTAAAAGAGCTCACCGCCTATGTTTACTTCTAGAAGTTGTATGGTTTCAGGTCTTACATTTCAGTTTTTGATCCATTTTGAATTTAATTTTCTTAACGGAGTGAGAAAATCCAATTTGGTTCTTTTGCATGTAGCTGTCCAGTTTTCTCAAAGTTCCCAGCACCATTGATTGAAGAGGCTATTCTTTCCTCATTGTATATTCTTGCCTACTTTGTTGTAGATTTATTGCCCACGAAAGTCTGTACCTATTTCTGGGCTTTGGGTACAGTTCTATTGATCTCTGCATTGGTGTTTGTGCCAGTGCCATACTGTTTTGTTAACTATAGCTTTGTGATTTAGTTTGAAATCAGAGTGCATGATACCGTCATATTTTTTCTTCTTTCTCAAGACTGTTTTGGCTATTGAGGGCCTTTTGTTTCCATATAAATTTTAGAATTATTTGTTCTGAATATTGCTCTTGGTAATTTGATAGATATTACACTAAATCTGTAGGTATTCTTGCATATGATGGTCATTTAAAAATATTAATTCTTACAGTCCATGAATATGTTATATCTCTTCGTCTGTATCCATCATCTTCAGTTTCTTTAATCAGTTACTTACCGTTTTCCAAGGAGAGATTTTTCACCTCTTATTTATATTTACTAGACATTGAGAAAATAAATCCTCCCACTTGTAAGTAGTTAAGCCACATTAAATTTTACTCTAAAGATGGATTCAAATTTACTAGAAATATGCGGAATAGTTGTGTTAAACAATTGTTTTAACACAATTTAAGCCGTGTCTGGCAACGTAAGGTACTTAACTCTGTGTTCGTTATTTGTCAGTTCCATTAAGTCACGAACCACGTGTTTCTCCCTTGTTGACTGCTGTATCCTGACCTTGCCCTTACCCTAGAAACAATAAATATTTGGTGAACAAATAAAGTATAGTTGCTGGGCTAATTAATCTCACTTTTACATATACACTGATGTATGTGCTGTATAAATGTGATACATAGTAAAATATATGCTAAATAAAGTGTAGGTGTCAAATATTGTGAAGTGATTACCCACTTTGCAAGTAAACAGCTTAGCCTGCTACAGTGTCATGGACACTGATAGAAAATAGGGGAATGATGGATCAGAGATGAAAGAAAGAGTATTACCGACAACAGAGTGTCTGCACATGTGCCATTTCCCCAAGCCTCGGTTCCCTTCGAGTAACAGGAACAGAGCCAGGTGACACTTAAACACACAGTGAGATACACTCTAAGAAAAGAACCCCAAATTTGGGGAACGTGAATCTTTTGAAAAGGAGGTAAACATGCCTGCTACTTTGTTTGTAGAGAGAGTCGATCTGTGTTTTCCATAGCTAATATATCTGTGTGTGTGTGTGTGTGTGTGTGTGTGTGTGTGTGTGTGTGTGTGTGTATAATATATATATATGTGTTTGTGAGTGTGTATGTTTTATATGTATAACATATATATATATATATATATCTTTATTTCTCTAAAGATTTAAAGAGCTTGAGTTTTGTTATTCCATCATCTGATTTGTTTTTTTGGTAAGAAGAGTGAGGCACACATTGAGTCTTGGAATCCACTCAAGTTAAAAATTAGTGTGCAACTAATTTGACATTAGATTTAAGCTTCCCTGATTCCTAGTTAGCGTTCTTTACAGTGTACAGTCTACATCTGACTATTCCATACAGATGAGTAAAATACTGAATAGGAAGGGCTGAGACTAGAGCACACATTTGAATTCGAGTTTCTATTCTCTTTAAAAGAAACCATAAATTAGACCATATTCCCCTGCTGTAAGTGTTTTTGACGAAGAATTTCTAAATATTGATATATTATTTGTCTTTTTGTGAAATAGTATCTTGAAAGACATCATATTACACACCTGGATTTTCCTGAAAATTTGTAGCTCGAGAAATTTGTAAGATAACTGGGTCATATGTAAAGATTTTAAAAAACATTCTAAAACATAGATCCTAATTAAAGAATGGGATACATTTACTTTTAAAGGCTAAAACAGTATTTCCCAGTACTCTTAAATTCCCATATTCTAATACCAAGGGAAAATAAAATCTGAACTTAAAGTCTTGTTTGTACTGAGAGGGTCTTCCAAACAGAAAGGCAGTCTTGATGCAATGCAGTAAGCCACAGTAACATTGGGGCATTGCAGGAGAAAAATCTGCAGATGTAAGCCTTCACCACAATGTATTACAACTTTATGCTGGAGTATTTCCTGTACAGATATACGGTTTATTTAACTATGTTTTCCAAGAGTAGATCACATTAAAATGTTATATAATCCTGATTTCCTGTTTTTGAAAACTTGTAGTTTCTCAACTGGTTCCAAAATTTTAAGTATTTTTTGTTTTGGTATGATTTCTATTCGTTGAATATGTATAGAAGCTATTCTTTTCCTTCTTCAAAAACAACTAAAAAGCAAATACCTATAAAAATAGTATTATTAGCTAAAATATTTGAAATTACATACATATCTCTATTTCATGTTATTACTTAATGTTCGATTATTTCTTTGCATTAGACACAAAATACTGATAAATGCCATTATTAGAAGATATTTTACTTTTAATTGACTATTGAAAATCAGTTTTTCTGTATGTTCTGTATAAAGAATTTGTTTTTTCCTGTTATAATGATTAATAACTGATTGTAATAAATTTTCTTCATGCTTAAAAGGACAGTTAAGTGCAGTCACAATCATAAGTGGAATACAGCATTCTTTAATTCTTAAGGCAAACTGGTGTTTTTGAATGTACATTTTTAATGTTTACATTGCTGTAATTTTATCTTAATTTGTATATTAATATACAGATACACATTTATTCAAATTTCAATAATAATATGTAATAAATTAATCTAAATATATGATGATATATTGTATACATACACTGCACATTTTTGTCATGTATCAATCCACTATTTTATGCTCAATCCTCACATTCTCTGTTGTAAGTATCCGCATACCTACTCTCTTCCAGTCATTAATTAAAAAATTTTTACCTATATCTTGCTTTTCCATTGGATTCCCCAAGGTGGAATATATTTGATATTATCATCACCTTGACATTGTGATAAATGTTGTACAAATTTTTACTTGGTAAACGAGGTAAAATAAATTTCTATTAACTAAATGAAGGTTTCATAACTGTTACTCTTCCATAAGTTATCAACAAGGAATATTCAAGTGTAAAAATCCCTTTACCTATCCACTGGTGTATGTCAGAAATTGTTTTCTTAAATGGTGCCTGAAGCATTGGATAACAAATAAACTTTTAAGCAAAACAAGAAGCTTCGAAAGAAAAGCAGAGTAATGAGGTATCCACAGACAGTGTGAAAAGCTCCAGCAGCTTCCTGGGGAGCTTGTGGGATACGCAAATTCTTAGGTCTGAGCATTCACCCCAGGCTCTGTGTGTGCTTAGAATGATGTAAGAAGGGCTTATGCTCTCACCACTGGTTGACTTTAAGACTCTGCACAGGTAGGAGAGGAAGGCTAAGGCAGAGATGAGGGTATGCCTCAACGGACACATAGAGCACCTCTGCAAGACTGTGGGTGCTTACTGATTCCAGGCCTTTCAAGAAAGGAGAATAATTTGCAAAACTAATGGCTGAACAATTCTCAAATTTACTAAAAAGTATTAGTCTACACATCCAAGAAGTTCAGTGAACTCCACATATGCCAAACTCATGTTTCTGCATGTAATAGTCAAGAAACAGTCTTGACTGAAACTAGAGTGTAGCGACTCATCATACATAAGGGATGCTCAATAAGATGTACAGGTGGTTTCTCATCAGCAGTGGTGGAGACCCAAGGCAGAGAGATAACATATTCAAAGTGCTGAAAGGAATGGGCTGCCAACGAGAAGTAATTTGCCAAATTATGTAACTTGGTAAATGGTAAGAATCAAAATACTGTCTGCATTCAGAGTTCTTTCTAAGAATCCACTTTAAAGAAACTGAAACTGGAATTTTTGGCTGATCATTTCCTTTGCAGTGCAGAAACATTGATGCAGTCCCATTTTTTAATTTTTAATTTCTTTCCCTTGCCTAAGTAAACATATCTCAAAAATATTACTAAGAACAAACTAAAAGAGCTCACCGCCTATGTTTACTTCTAGAAGTTGTATGGTTTCAGGTCTTACATTTCAGTTTTTGATCCATTTTTAATTTATTTTTCTTAACGGAGTGAGAAAATCCAATTTGGTTCTTTTGCATGTAGCTGTCCAGTTTTCTCAAAGTTCCCAGCACCATTGATTGAAGAGGCTATTCTTTCCTCATTGTATATTCTTGCCTACTTTGTTGTAGATTTATTGCCCACGAAAGTCTGTACCTATTTCTGGGCTTTGGGTACAGTTCTATTGATCTCTGCATTGGTGTTTGTGCCAGTGCCATACTGTTTTGTTAACTATAGCTTTGTGATATAGTTTGAAATCAGAGTGCATGATACCGTCATATTTTTTCTTCTTTCTCAAGACAGTTTTGGCTATTGAGGGTCTTTTGTTTCCATATAAATTTAAGAATTATTTGTTCTGAATATTGCTCTTGGTAATTTGATAGATATTACACTAAATCTGTAGGTATTCTTGCATATGATGGTCATTTAAAAATATTAATTCTTACAGTCCATGAATATGGTATATCTCTTCGTCTGTTTCCATCATCTTCAGTTTCTTTAATCAGTTACTTACCGTTTTCCAAGGAGAGATTTTTCACCTCTTATTTATATTTACTAGACATTGAGAAAATAAATCCTCCCACTTGTAAGTAGTTAAACCACATTAATTTTTACTCTAAAGATGGATTCAAATTTACTAGAAATATGCGGAATAGTTGTGTTAAACAATTGTTTTAACACAATTTAAGTCGTGTCTGGCAACGTAAGGTACTTAACTCTGTGTTCGTTATTTGTCAGTTCCATTAAGTCACGAACCACGTGTTTCTCCCTTGTTGACTGCTGTATCCTGACCTTGCCCTTACCCTAGAAACAATAAATATTTGGTGAACAAATAAAGTATAGTTGCTGGGCTAATTAATCTCACTTTTACATATACACTGATGTATGTGTTGTATATATGTGATACATAGTAAAATATATGCTAAATAAAGTGTAGGTGTCAAATATTCTGAAGTGATTACCCACTTTGCAAGTAAACAGCTTAGCCTGCTACAGTGTCATGGACACTGGTAGAAAATAGGGGAATGATGGATCAGAGAAGAAAGAAAGAGTATTACCGACAACAGAGTGTCTGCACATGTGCCATTTCCCCAAGCCTCGGTTCCCTTCGAGTAACAGGAACAGAGCCAGGTGACACTTAAACACACAGTGAGATACACTCTAAGAAAAGAACCCCAAATTTGGGGAACGTGAATCTTTTGAAAAGGAGGTAAACATGCCTGCTACTTTGTTTGTAGAGAGAGTCGATCTGTGTTTTCCATAGCTAATATATCTGTGTGTGTGTGTGTGTGTTTGTGTGTGTGTGTGTGTGTGTGTGTGTGTGTATAATATATATATATGTGTTTGTGAGTGTGTATGTTTTATATGTATTATATATATATATATATATATATATATATATATATATATATCTTTATTTCTCTAAAGATTTAAAGAGCTTGAGTTTTGTTATTCCATCATCTGATTTGTTTTTTTGGTAAGAAGAGTGAGGCACACATTGAGTCTTGGAATCCACTCAAGTTAAAAATTAGTGTGCAACTAATTTGACATTAGATTTAAGCTTCCCTGATTCCTAGTTAGCGTTCTTTACAGTGTACAGTCTACATCTGACTATTCCATACAGATGAGTAAAATACTGAATAGGAAGGGCTGAGACTAGAGCACACATTTGAATTCGAGTTTCTATTCTCTTTAAAAGAAACCATAAATTAGACCATATTCCCCTGCTGTAAGTGTTTTTGACGAAGAATTTCTAAATATTGATATATTATTTGTCTTTTTGTGAAATAGTATCTTAAAAGACATCATATTACACACCTGGATTTTCCTGAAAATTTGTAGCTCGAGAAATTTGTAAGATAACTGGGTCATATGTTAAGATTTTAAAAAACATACTAAAACATAGATCCTAATTAAAGAATGGGATACATTTACTTTTAAAGGCTAAAACAGTATTTCCCAGTACTCTTAAATTCCCATATTCTAATACCAAGGGAAAATAAAATCTGAACTTAAAGTCTTGTTTGTACTGAGAGGGTCTTCCAAACAGAAAGGCAGTCTTGATGCAATGCAGTAAGCCACAGTAACATTGGGGCATTGCAGGAGAAAAATCTGCAGATGTAAGCCTTCACCACAATGTACTACAACTTTATGCTGGAGTATTTCCTGTACAGATATACGGTTTATTTAACTATGTTTTCCAAGAGTAGATCATATTAAAATGTTATATAATCCTGATTTCCTGTTTTTGAAAACTTGTAGTTTCTCAACTGGTTCCAAAATTTGAAGTATTTTTTGTTTTGGTATGATTTCTATTCGTTGAATATGTATAGAAGCTATTCTTTTCCTTCTTCAAAAACAACTAAAAAGCAAATACCTATAAAAATAGTATTATTAGCTAAAATATTTGAAATTACATACATATCTCTATTTCATGTTATTACTTAATGTTCGATTATTTCTTTGCATTAGACACAAAATACTGATAAATGCCATTATTAGAAGATATTTTACTTTTAATTGACTATTGAAAATCAGTTTTTCTGTATGTTCTGTATAAAGAATTTGTTTTTTCCTGTTATAATGATTAATAACTGATTGTAATAAATTTTCTTCATGCTTAAAAGGACAGTTAAGTGCAGTCACAATCATAAGTGGAATACAGCATTCTTTAATTCTTAAGGCAAACTGGTGTTTTTGAATGTACATTTTTAATGTTTACATTGCTGTAATTTTATCTTAATTTGTATATTAATATACAGATACACATTTATTCAAATTTCAATAATAATATGTAATAAATTAATCTAAATATATAATGATATATTGTATACATACACTGCACATTTTTGTCATGTATCAATCCACTATTTTATGCTCAATCCTCACATTCTCTGTTCTAAGTATCCGCATACCTACTCTCTTCCAGTCATTAATTAAAAAATTTTTACCTATATCTTGCTTTTCCATTGGATTCCCCAAGGTGGAATATATTTGATATTATCATCACCTTGACATTGTGATAAATGCTGTACAAATTTTTACTTGGTAAACGAGGTAAAATAAATTTCTTTTAACTAAATGAAGGTTTCATAACTGTTACTCTTCCATAAGTTATCAACAAGGAATATTCAAGTGTAAAAATCCCTTTACCTATCCACTGGTGTATGTCAGAAATTGTTTTGTTTAAATGGTGCCTGAAGCATTGGATAACAAATAAACTTTTAAGCAAAACAAGAAGCTTCGAAGGAAAAGCAGAGTAATGAGGTATCCACAGACAGTGTGAAAAGCTCCAGCAGCTTCCTGGGGAGCTTGTGGGATACGCAAATTCTTAGGTCTGAGCATTCACCCCAGGCTCTGTGTGTGCTTAGAATGATGTAAGAAGGGCTTATGCTCTCACCACTGGTTGACTTTAAGACTCTGCACAGGTAGGAGAGGAAGGCTAAGGCAGAGATGAGGGTATGCCTCAACGGCCACATAGAGCACCTCTGCAAGACTGTGGGTGCTTACTGATTCCAGGCCTTTCAAGAAAGGAGAATAATTTGCAAAACTAATGGCTGAACAATTCTCAAATTTACTAAAAAGTATTAGTCTACACATCCAAGAAGTTCAGTGAACTCCACATATGCCAAACTCATGTTTCTGCATGTAATAGTCAAGAAACAGTCTTGACTGAAACTAGAGTGTAGCGACTCATCATACATAAGGGATGCTCAATAAGATGAACAGGTGGTTTCTCATCAGCAGTGGTGGAGACCCAAGGCAGAGAGATAACATATTCAAAGTGCTGAAAGGAATGGGCTGCCAACGAAAAGTAATTTGCCAAATTATGTAACTTGGTAAATGGTAAGAATCAAAATACTGTGTGCATTCAGAGTTCTTTCTAAGAATCCACTTTAAAGAAACTGAAACTGGAATTTTTGGCTGATCATTTCCTTTGCAGTGCAGAAACATTGATGCAGTCCCATTTTTTAATTTTTAATTTGTTTCCCTTGCCTAAGTAAACATATCTCAAAAATATTACTAAGAACAAACTAAAAGAGCTCACCGCCTATGTTTACTTCTAGAAGTTGTATGGTTTCAGGTCTTACATTTCAGTTTTTGATCCATTTTTAATTTATTTTTCTTAACGGAGTGAGAAAATCCAATTTGGTTCTTTTGCATGTAGCTGTCTAGTTTTCTCAAAGTTCCCAGCACCATTGATTGAAGAGGCTATTCTTTCCTCATTGTATATTCTTGCCTACTTTGTTGTAGATTTATTGCCCACGAAAGTCTGTACCTATTTCTGGGCTTTGGGTACTGTTCTATTGATCTCTGCATTGGTGTTTGTGCCAGTGCCATAATGTTTTGTTAACTATAGCTTTGTGATTTAGTTTGAAATCAGAGTGCATGATACCGTCATATTTTTTCTTCTTTCTCAAGACTGTTTTGGCTATTGAGGGTCTTTTGTTTCCATATAAATTTTAGAATTATTTGTTCTGAATATTGCTCTTGGTAATTTGATAGATATTACACTAAATCTGTAGGTATTCTTGCATATGATGGTCATTTAAAAATATTAATTCTTACAGTCCATGAATATGGTATATCTCTTCGTCTGTTTCCATCATCTTCAGTTTCTTTAATCAGTTACTTACCGTTTTCCAAGGAGAGATTTTTCACCTCTTATTTATATTTACTAGACATTGAGAAAATAAATCCTCCCACTTGTAAGTAGTTAAACCACATTAATTTTTACTCTAAAGATGGATTCAAATTTACTAGAAATATGCGGAATAGTTGTGTTAAAGAATTGTTTTAACACAATTTAAGTCGTGTCTGGCAACGTAAGGTACTTAACTCTGTGTTCGTTATTTGTCAGTTCCATTAATTCACGAACCACGTGTTTCTCCCTTGTTGACTGCTGTATCCTGACCTTGCCCTTACCCTAGAAACAATAAATATTTGGTGAACAAATAAAGTATAGTTGCTGGGCTAATTAATCTCACTTTTACATATACACTGATGTATGTGTTGTATATATGTGATACATAGTAAAATATATGCTAAATAAAGTGTAGGTGTCAAACATTGTGAAGTGATTACCCACTTTGCAAGTAAACAGCTTAGCCTGCTACACTGTCATGGACACTGGTAGAAAATAGGGGAATGATGGATCAGAGAAGAAAGAAAGAGTATTACCGACAACAGAGTGTCTGCACATGTGCCATTTCCCCAAGCCTCGGTTCCCTTTGAGTAACAGGAACAGAGCCAGGTGACACTTAAACACACAGTGAGATACACTCTAAGAAAAGAACCCCAAATTTGGGGAACGTGAATCTTTTGAAAAGCAGGTAAACATGCCTGCTACTTTGTTTGTAGAGAGAGTCGATCTGTGTTTTCCATAGCTAATATATCTGTGTGTGTGTGTGTGTGTGTGTGTGTGTGTGTGTGTGTATAATATATATATATGTGTTTGTGAGTGTGTATGTTTTATATGTATAATATATATATATATATATATATATATATATATATCTTTATTTCTCTAAAGATTTAAAGAGCTTGAGTTTTCTTATTCCATCATCTGATTTGTTTTTTTGGTAAGAAGAGTGAGGCACACATTGAGTCTTGGAATCCACTCAAGTTAAAAATTAGTGTGCAACTAATTTGACATTAGATTTAAGCTTCCCTGATTCCTAGTTAGCGTTCTTTACAGTGTACAGTCTACATCTGACTATTCCATACAGATGAGTAAAATACTGAATAGGAAGGGCTGAGACTAGAGCACACATTTGAATTCGAGTTTCTATTCTCTTTAAAAGAAACCATAAATTAGACCATATTCCCCTGCTGTAAGTGTTTTTGACGAAGAATTTCTAAATATTGATATATTATTTGTCTTTTTGTGAAATAGTATCTTGAAAGACATCATATTACACACCTGGATTTTCCTGAAAATTTGTAGCTCGAGAAATTTGTCAGATAACTGGGTCATATGTTAAGATTTTAAAAAACATACTAAAACATAGATCCTAATTAAAGAATGGGATACATTTATTTTAAAGGCTAAAACAGTATTTCCCAGTACTCTTAAATTCCCATATTCTAATACCAAGGGAAAATAAAATCTGAACTTAAAGTCTTGTTTGTACTGAGAGGGTCTTCCAAACAGAAAGGCAGTCTTGATGCAATGCAGTAAGCCACAGTAACAGTGGGGCATTACAGGAGAAAAATCTGCGGATGTAAGCCTTCACCACAATGTATTACAACTTTATGCTGGAGTATTTCCTGTACAGATATACGGTTTGTTTAACTATGTTTTCCAAGAGTAGATCACATTAAAATGTTATATAATCCTGATTTCCTGTTTTTGAAAACTTGTAGTTTCTCAACTGGTTCCAAAATTTTAAGTATTTTTTGTTTTGGTATAATTTCTATTAGTTAAATATGTACAGAAGCTATTCTTTTCCTTCTTCAAAAACAACTAAAAAGCAAATACCTATAAAAATACTATTATTAGCTAAAATATTTGAAATTACATACATATCTCTATTTCATGTTATTACTTAATGTTCGATTATTTCTTTGCATTAGACACAAAATACTGATAAATGCCATTATTAGAAGATATTTTACTTTTAATTGACTATTGAAAATCAGTTTTTCTGTATGTTCTGTATAAAGAATTTGTTTTTTCCTGTTATAATGATTAATAACTGATTGTAATAAATTTTCTTCATGCTTAAAAGGACAGTTAAGTGCAGTCACAATCATAAGTGGAATACAGCATTCTTTAATTCTTAAGGCAAACTGGTGTTTTTGAATGTACATTTTTAATGTTTACATTGCTGTAATTTTATCTTAATTTGTATATTAATATACAGATACACATTTATTCAAATTTCAATAATAATATGTAATAAATTAATCTAAATATATAATGATATATTGTATACATACACTGCACATTTTTGTCATGTATCAATCCACTATTTTATGCTCAATCCTCACATTCTCTATTCTAAGTATCCGCATACCTACTCTCTTCCAGTCATTAATTAAAAAATTTTTACCTATATCTTGCTTTTCCATTGGATTCCCCAAGGTGGAATATATTTGATCTTATCATCACCTTGACATTGTGATAAATGTTGTACAAATTTTTACTTGGTAAACGAGGTAAAATAAATTTCTTTTAACTAAATGAAGGTTTCATAACTGTTACTCTTCCATAAGTTATCAACAAGGAATATTCAAGTGTAAAAATCCCTTTACCTATCCACTGGTGTATGTCAGAAATTGTTTTGTTTAAATGGTGCCTGAAGCATTGGATAACAAATAACCTTTTAAGCAAAACAAGAAGCTTCGAAGGAAAAGCAGAGTAATGAGGTATCCACAGACAGTGTGAAAAGCTCCAGCAGCTTCCTGGGGAGCTTGTGGGATACGCAAATTCTTAGGTCTGAGCATTCACCCCAGGCTCTGTGTGTGCTTAGAATGATGTAAGAAGGGCTTATGCTCTCACCACTGGTTGACTTTAAGACTCTGCACAGGTAGGAGAGGAAGGCTAAGACAGAGATGAGGGTATGCCTCAACGGCCACATAGAGCACCTCTGCAAGACTGTGGGTGCTTACTGATTCCAGGCCTTTCAAGAAAGGAGAATAATTTGCAAAACTAATGGCTGAACAATTCTCAAATTTACTAAAAAGTATTAGTCTACACATCCAAGAAGTTCAGTGAACTCCACATATGCCAAACTCATGTTTCTGCATGTAATAGTCAAGAAACAGTCTTGACTGAAACTAGAGTGTAGCGACTCATCATACATAAGGGATGCTCAATAAGATGAACAGGTGGTTTCTCATCAGCATTGGTGGAGACCCAAGGCAGAGAGATAACATATTCAAAGTGCTGAAAGGAATGGGCTGCCAACGAGAAGTAATTTGCCAAATTATGTAACTTGGTAAATGGTAAGAATCAAAATACTGTCTGCATTCAGAGTTCTTTCTAAGAATCCACTTTAAAGAAACTGAAACTGGAATTTTTGGCTGATCATTTCCTTTGCAGTGCAGAAACATTGATGCAGTCCCATTTTTTAATTTTTAATTTCTTTCCCTTGCCTAAGTAAACATATCTCAAAAATATTACTAAGAACAAACTAAAAGAGCTCACCGCCTATGTTTACTTCTAGAAGTTGTATGGTTTCAGGTCTTACATTTCAGTTTTTGATCCATTTTTAATTTATTTTTCTTAACGGAGTGAGAAAATCCAATTTGGTTCTTTTGCATGTAGCTGTCCAGTTTTCTCAAAGTTCCCAGCACCATTGATTGAAGAGGCTATTCTTTCCTCATTGTATATTCTTGCCTACTTTGTTGTAGATTTATTGCCCACGAAAGTCTGTACCTATTTCTGGGCTTTGGGTACAGTTCTATTGATCTCTGCATTGGTGTTTGTGCCAGTGCCATACTGTTTTGTTAACTATAGCTTTGTGATTTAGTTTGAAATCAGAGTGCATGATACCGTCATATTTTTTCTTCTTTCTCAAGACTGTTTTGGCTATTGAGGGTCTTTTGTTTCCATATAAATTTTAGAATTATTTGTTCTGAATATTGCTCTTGGTAATTTGATAGATATTACACTAAATCTGTAGGTATTCTTGCATATGATGGTCATTTAAAAATATTAATTCTTACAGTCCATGAATATGGTATATCTCTTCGTCTGTTTCCATCATCTTCAGTTTCTTTAATCAGTTACTTACCGTTTTCCAAGGAGAGATTTTTCACCTCTTATTTATATTTACTAGACATTGAGAAAATAAATCCTCCCACTTGTAAGTAGTTAAACCACATTAATTTTTACTCTAAAGATGGATTCAAATTTACTACAAATATGCGGAATAGTTGTGTTAAACAATTGTTTTAACACAATTTAAGTCGTGTCTGGCAACGTAAGGTACTTAACTCTGTGTTCGTTATTTGTCAGTTCCATTAAGTCACGAACCACGTGTTTCTCCCTTGTTGACTGCTGTATCCTGACCTTGCCCTTACCCTAGAAACAATAAATATTTGGTGAACAAATAAAGTATACTTGCTGGGCTAATTAATCTCACTTTTACATATACACTGATGTGTGTGTTGTATATATGTGATACATATTAAAATATATGCTAAATAAAGTGTAGGTGTCAAAAATTGTGAAGTGTTTACCCAATTTGCAAGTGAACAGCTTAGCCTGCTACAGTGTCATGGACACTGGTAGAAAATAGGGGAATGCTGGATCAGAGAAGAAAGACAGAGTATTAACGACAACAGAGTGTCGGCACATGTGCCTTTTCCCCAAGCCTCGGTTCCATTCGAGTTACAGGAACACACAGTGAGATACACTCTAAGAAAAGAACCCCAAATTTGGGGAACCTGAATCTTTTGAAAAGGAGGTAAACATGCCTGCCACTTTGTTTCTAGCTAGAGCCGATCTGTGTTTTCCATAGCTAATATATCTGTGTGTGTTTGTGTGTGAGTGTGTGTGTGTGTGTGTGTATTATATATATATATGTGTTTGTGAGTGTGTATGTATTATATGTATAATATATATATATCTATCTATCTTTATCACTTTAAAGTTTTAAAGAGCTTGTGTTTTCTTATTCCATCATATAATTTGTTTTTTTGGTAAGAAGAGTGAGGCACACATTGAGTCTTTGAATCCACTCAAGTTAAAAATTAGTGTGCAACTATTTTGACATTAGATTTAAGCTTCCCTGATTCCTAGTTAGCGTTCTTTACAGTGTACAGTCTACTTCTGACTATTCCATACAGATGAGTAAAATACTGACTAGGAAGACCTGAGACTAGAGCACAGTTTTGAATTCGAGTTTGTATTCTCTTTAAAAGAAACCATAAATTAGACCATCTGCCCCTGCTGTAAGTGTTTTTGACTTAGAAGTTCTTAATATTGATATATTATTTGTCTTTTTGTGAAATAGTATCTTGAAAGACATCATATTACACACCTGGATTTTCCTGAAAATTTGTAGCTCGAGAAATTTGTAAGATAACTGGGTCATACGTTAAGATTTTGAAAAACATACTCAAACATAGATCCTAATTAAAGAATGTGATACATTTACTTTTAAAGGCTAAAACAGTATTTCCCAGGACTCTTAAATTCCCATATTCTAATACCAAGGGAAAATAAAATCTGAACTTAGTGTCTTGTTTGTACTGAGAGGGTCTTCCAAACAGAAAGGCAGTCTTGATGCAATGCAGTAAGCCACAGAAACAGTGGGGCATTGCAGGAGAAAAATCTGCAGATGTAAGCCTTCACCACAATATATTACAATTTTATGCTGGAGTATTTCTTTACAGATATATGGTTTGTTTAACTATGTTTTCCAAGAGTAGATCACATTAAAATGTTATATAATCCTGATTTCCTGTTTTTGAAAACTTGTAGTTTCTCAACTGGTTCCAACATTTTAAGTATTTTTTTGTTTTGGTATGATTTCTATTAGTTGACTATGTATAAAAGCTATTCTTTTCCTTCTTCAAAAACAACTAAAAAGCAAATACCTGTAAAAATAGTATTATTAGCTAAAATATTTGAAATTACATACATATCTCTATTTCATGTTATTACTTAATGTTCGATTTTTTCTTTGAATTAGACACAAAATACTGGTAAATGCCATTATTTGAAGATATTTTCATTTAATTGACTATTGAAAATCAGTTGTTCTGTATATTCTGTATAAAGAATTTGTTTTTTCCTGTTATAATGATAAATAACTGATTGTAATAAATTTTCTTCATGCTTAAAAGGACAGTTAAGTGCAGTCACAATCATAAGTGGAATACAGCTTTCTTTATAGCTTAAGGCAAAGCTGGTGTTTTTGAATGTACATTTTTAATGTTTACATTGCTGTAATTTTATCTTAATTTGTATATTAATATACAGATACACATTTATCCAAATTTAAATAATAATATGTAATAAATTATCCTAACTCTATAATGATATATTGTATACATACACTGCACATTTTTGTCATGTATCAATCCACTATTTTATGCTCAATCCTCACATTCTATGTTCTAAGTATCCGCAAACCTGCTCTCTTCCAGTCATCAATTAAAAACTTTTTACCTATATCTTGCTTTTCCATTGGATTCCCCAAGGTGGAATATATTTGATCTTATCATCATCTTGACATTGTGATAAATGTTGTACATATTTTTACTTGGTAAACGAGGTAAAATAAATTTCTTTTAACAAAATGAATGTTTCATAACAGTTACTCTTTCAAAAGATATCATCTAGGAATATTCAAGTGTAAAATACCCTTTACCTATCCACTGGTGTATGTCAGAAATTGTTTTCTTTAAATGGTGCCTGAAGCATTGGATAACAAATAAACTTTTAAGCAAAACAAGAAGCTTCGAAGGAAAAGCAGGGTAATGAGGTATCCACAGACAGTGGGAAAAGCTCCAGCAGCTTCCTGGGGAGCCTCTGGGATACGCAAATTCCTAGGTCTGAGAATTCTCCCCAGGCTCTGCGTGTGCTTAGAATGATGTAAGAAGGGCTTATGCTCTCACCACTGGTTGACCTTAAGACTCTGCACAGGTAGGAGAGGAAGGCTAAGGCAGAGATGAGGGTATGCCTCAACGGCCACATAGAGCACCTCTGCAAGACTGTGGGTGCTTACTGATTCCATGCCTTTCAAGAAAGGAGAATAATTTGAAAAACTAATGGCTGAACAATTCTCAAATTTACTAAAAAGTATTAGTCTACACATCCAAGAAGTTCAGTGAACTCCACATATTCAAAACTCAAATATCTGCATGAAATAGTCAAGAAACAGTCTTGACTGAAACTAGAGAGTAGCGACTCATCATACATAAGGGATGCTCAATAAGATGAACAGGTGGTTTCTCATCAGCAGTGGTGGAGACCCAAGGCAGAGAGATAAAATATTCAAAGTGCTGAAAGGAATGGGATGCCAAAGAGACGTAATTTGCCAAATTATGTATCTTGGTAAATGGTAAGATTCAAAATACTGTCTGCATTCAGAGTTCTTTCTAAGAATCCACTTTAAAGAAACTGAAACTGGAATTTTTGGCTGATCATTTCCTTTGCAGTGCAGAAACATTGATGCAGTCCCATTTTTTAATTTTTAATTTGTTTCCCTTGCCTAAGTAAACATATCTCAAAAATATTACTAAGAACAAACTAAAAGAGCTCACCGCCTATGTTTACTTCTAGAAGTTGTATGGTTTCAGGTCTTACATTTCAGTTTTTGATCCATTTTTAATTTATTTTTCTTAACGGAGTGAGAAAATCCAATTTGGTTCTTTTGCATGTAGCTGTCCAGTTTTCTCAAAGTTCCCAGCACCATTGATTGAAGAGGCTATTCTTTCCTCATTGTATATTCTTGCCTACTTTGTTGTAGATTTATTGCCCACGAAAGTCTGTACCTATTTCTGGGCTTTGGGTACTGTTCTATTGATCTCTGCATTGGTGTTTGTGCCAGTGCCATACTGTTTTGTTAACTATAGCTTTGTGATTTAGTTTGAAATCAGAGTGCATGATACCGTCTTATTTTTCCTTCTTTCTCAAGAATGTTTTGGTTATTGCGGGACTTTTTTTCCATATAAATTTTAGAATTATTTGTTCTGAATATTGCTCTTGGTAATTTGATAGATATTACACTAAATCTGTAGGTATTCTTGCATATGATGGTCATTTAAAATATTAATACTTACAGTCAATGAATATGGTATACCACTTCATCTGTTTCCATCACCTTCAGTTTCTTTAATCAGTTACTTACAGTTTTCCAAGGAGAGAATTTTCACCTCTTATTTATATTTACAAGACATTGAGAAAATAAATCCTCCCACTTGTAAGTAGTTAACCCACATTAATTTGGACTCTAAAGTTGGATTCAAATTTACTAGAAATATGTGGAATAGTTGTGTTAAACAATTGTTTTAACACAATTTAAGTCGTGTCTGTCAACGTCAGGTACTTAACCCTGTGTTCGTTATTTGTCATTTCCATTAAGTCACGAACCACGTGTTTCTCCCTTGTTGACTGCTGTATCCTGACCTTGCCCTTACCCTAGAAACAATAAATATTTGGTGAACAAATAAAGTATAGTTGCTGGGCTAATTAATCTCACTTTTACATATGCACTGAGGTATGTGTTGTATATATGTGATACATAGTAAAATATATGCTAAATAAAGTGTAGGTGTCAAAAATTGTGAACAGTTTACCCAATTTGCAAGTGAACAGCTTAGCCAGCTACAGTGTCATGGACACTGGTAGAAAATAGGGGAATGCTGGATCAGAGAAAAAAGACATAGTATTATCGACAACAGAGTGTCTGCACATGTGCCATTTACCCAAGCCTCGGTTCCCTTCGAGTAACAGGAACACACAGTGAGATACACTTTAAGAAAAGAACCCCAAATTTGGGGAACCTGAATCTTTTGAAAAGGAGTTAAACATGCCTTCCACTTTGTTTGTAGAGAGAGTCGACCTGTGTTTTCCATAGCTAATATATCTGTGAGTGTGTGTGTGTGTGTGTGTGTGTGTATAATATATATATATTTGTTTGTGAGTGTGTATGTATTATATGTATAATATATATCTATCTATCTATCTTTATCACTTTAAAGTTTTAAAGAGCTTGAGTTTTCTTATTCCATCATCTGATTTGTTTTTTTGGTAAGAAGAGTGAGGCACACATTGAGTCTTTGAATCCACTCAAGTTAAAAATTAGTGTGCAACAAATTTGACATTAGATTTAAAATTCCCTTATTCCTAGTTAGCGTTCTTATAGTGTACAGTTTACATCTGACTATTCCAAACAGATGAGTAAAATACTGACTAGGAAGGTCTGAGAGTAGAGCACACATTTGAATTCGAGTTTGTATTCTCTTTAAAAGAAACCATAAATTAGAACATTTGCCCCTGCTGTAAGTGTTTTTTGACTAAGAAGTTCTTAATATTGATATATTATTTGTCTTTTTGTGAAATAGTATCTTGAAAGACATCATATTACACACCTGGATTTTCAGAAAATCTGTAGTTCGAGAAATTTGTAAGATAACTGGGTCATATGTTAAGATTTTGAAAAACATACTCAAACATAGATCCTAATTAAAGAATGTGATACATTTACTTTTAAAGGCTAAAACAGTATTTCCCAGGACTCTTAAATTCCCATATTCTAATACCAAGGGAAAATAAAGTCTGAACTTAGAGTCTTGTTTGTACTGAGAGGGTCTTCCAAACAGAAAGGCAGTCTTGATGCAATGCAGTAAGCCACAGTAACAGTGGGGCATTGCAGGAGAAAAATCTGCAGATGTAAGCCTTCACCACAATTTATTAGAACTTTATGCTGGAGTATTTCCTGTACAGATATTCGGCTTGTTTAACTATGTTTTACAAGTGTAGATCACATTAAAATGTTATATAATCCTGATTTCCTGTTTGAACACTTGCAGTTTCTCAACTGGTTCCAAAATTTTAAGTATTTTTTTGTTTTGGTATGATTTCTATTAGTTGAATATGTATAGAAGCTATTCTATTCCTACTTCAAAAACAACTAAAAAGCAAATCCCTGTAAAAATAGTATTATTAGCTAAAATATTTGAAATTACATACATATCTCTATTTCATTTTATTACTTAATGTTCGATTTTTTCTTTGAATTAGACACAAAATACTGATAAACGCCATTATTAGAAGATATTTTACTTTTAATTCACTATTGAAAATCAGTTGTTCTGTATGTTCTGTATAAAGAATTTGTTTTTTCCTGTTATAATGAAAAATAACTGATTGTAATAAATTTTCTTCATGCTTAAAAGGACAGTTAAGTGCAGTCACAATCATAAGTGGAATACAGCATTCTTTATTTCTTAAGGCAAAGCTGGTGTTTTTGAATGTACATTTTTAATGTTTACATTGCTGTAATTTTATCTTAATTTCTATATTAATATACAGATACACATTTATCCAAATTTCAATAAAAATATGTAATAAATTATCCTAAATATAAAATGATATATTGTATACATACACTGCACATTTTTGTCATGTATCAATCCACTATTTTATGCTCAATCCTCACATTCTATGTTCTAAGTATCCGCAAACCTGCTCTCTTCCAGTCATCAATTAAAAACTTTTTACCTATATCTTGCTTTTCCATTGGATTCCCCAAGGTGGAATATATTTGATCTTATCATCATCTTGACATTGTGATAAATGTTGTACATATTTTTACTTGGTAAACGAGGTAAAATAAATTTCTTTTAACAAAATGAATGTTTCATAACAGTTACTCTTTCAAAAGATATCATCTAGGAATATTCAAGTGTAAAATACCCTTTACCTATCCACTGGTGTATGTCAGAAATTGTTTTCTTTAAATGGTGCCTGAAGCATTGGATAACAAATAAACTTTTAAGCAAAACAAGAAGCTTCGAAGGAAAAGCAGGGTAATGAGGTATCCACAGACAGTGGGAAAAGCTCCAGCAGCTTCCTGGGGAGCCTCTGGGATACGCAAATTCCTAGGTCTGAGAATTCTCCCCAGGCTCTGCGTGTGCTTAGAATGATGTAAGAAGGGCTTATGCTCTCACCACTGGTTGACCTTAAGACTCTGCACAGGTAGGAGAGGAAGGCTAAGGCAGAGATGAGGGTATGCCTCAACGGCCACATAGAGCACCTCTGCAAGACTGTGGGTGCTTACTGATTCCATGCCTTTCAAGAAAGGAGAATAATTTGAAAAACTAATGGCTGAACAATTCTCAAATTTACTAAAAAGTATTAGTCTACACATCCAAGAAGTTCAGTGAACTCCACATATTCAAAACTCAAATATCTGCATGAAATAGTCAAGAAACAGTCTTGACTGAAACTAGAGAGTAGCGACTCATCATACATAAGGGATGCTCAATAAGATGAACAGGTGGTTTCTCATCAGCAGTGGTGGAGACCCAAGGCAGAGAGATAAAATATTCAAAGTGCTGAAAGGAATGGGATGCCAAAGAGACGTAATTTGCCAAATTATGTATCTTGGTAAATGGTAAGATTCAAAATACTGTCTGCATTCAGAGTTCTTTCTAAGAATCCACTTTAAAGAAACTGAAACTGGAATTTTTGGCTGATCATTTCCTTTGCAGTGCAGAAACATTGATGCAGTCCCATTTTTTAATTTTTAATTTCTTTCCCTTGCCTAAGTAAACATATCTCAAAAATATTACTAAGAACAAACTAAAAGAGCTCACCGCCTATGTTTACTTCTAGAAGTTGTATGGTTTCAGGTCTTACATTTCAGTTTTTGATCCATTTTTAATTTATTTTTCTTAACGGAGTGAGAAAATCCAATTTGGTTCTTTTGCATGTAGCTGTCCAGTTTTCTCAAAGTTCCCAGCACCATTGATTGAAGAGGCTATTCTTTCCTCATTGTATATTCTTGCCTACTTTGTTGTAGATTTATTGCCCACGAAAGTCTGTACCTATTTCTGGGCTTTGGGTACTGTTCTATTGATCTCTGCATTGGTGTTTGTGCCAGTGCCATACTGTTTTGTTAACTATAGCTTTGTGATTTAGTTTGAAATCAGAGTGCATGATACCGTCTTATTTTTCCTTCTTTCTCAAGAATGTTTTGGTTATTGCGGGACTTTTTTTCCATATAAATTTTAGAATTATTTGTTCTGAATATTGCTCTTGGTAATTTGATAGATATTACACTAAATCTGTAGGTATTCTTGCATATGATGGTCATTTAAAATATTAATACTTACAGTCAATGAATATGGTATACCACTTCATCTGTTTCCATCACCTTCAGTTTCTTTAATCAGTTACTTACAGTTTTCCAAGGAGAGAATTTTCACCTCTTATTTATATTTACAAGACATTGAGAAAATAAATCCTCCCACTTGTAAGTAGTTAACCCACATTAATTTGGACTCTAAAGTTGGATTCAAATTTACTAGAAATATGTGGAATAGTTGTGTTAAACAATTGTTTTAACACAATTTAAGTCGTGTCTGTCAACGTCAGGTACTTAACCCTGTGTTCGTTATTTGTCATTTCCATTAAGTCACGAACCACGTGTTTCTCCCTTGTTGACTGCTGTATCCTGACCTTGCCCTTACCCTAGAAACAATAAATATTTGGTGAACAAATAAAGTATAGTTGCTGGGCTAATTAATCTCACTTTTACATATGCACTGAGGTATGTGTTGTATATATGTGATACATAGTAAAATATATGCTAAATAAAGTGTAGGTGTCAAAAATTGTGAACAGTTTACCCAATTTGCAAGTGAACAGCTTAGCCAGCTACAGTGTCATGGACACTGGTAGAAAATAGGGGAATGCTGGATCAGAGAAAAAAGACATAGTATTATCGACAACAGAGTGTCTGCACATGTGCCATTTACCCAAGCCTCGGTTCCCTTCGAGTAACAGGAACACACAGTGAGATACACTTTAAGAAAAGAACCCCAAATTTGGGGAACCTGAATCTTTTGAAAAGGAGTTAAACATGCCTTCCACTTTGTTTGTAGAGAGAGTCGACCTGTGTTTTCCATAGCTAATATATCTGTGAGTGTGTGTGTGTGTGTGTGTGTGTGTATAATATATATATATTTGTTTGTGAGTGTGTATGTATTATATGTATAATATATATCTATCTATCTATCTTTATCACTTTAAAGTTTTAAAGAGCTTGAGTTTTCTTATTCCATCATCTGATTTGTTTTTTTGGTAAGAAGAGTGAGGCACACATTGAGTCTTTGAATCCACTCAAGTTAAAAATTAGTGTGCAACAAATTTGACATTAGATTTAAAATTCCCTTATTCCTAGTTAGCGTTCTTATAGTGTACAGTTTACATCTGACTATTCCAAACAGATGAGTAAAATACTGACTAGGAAGGTCTGAGAGTAGAGCACACATTTGAATTCGAGTTTGTATTCTCTTTAAAAGAAACCATAAATTAGAACATTTGCCCCTGCTGTAAGTGTTTTTTGACTAAGAAGTTCTTAATATTGATATATTATTTGTCTTTTTGTGAAATAGTATCTTGAAAGACATCATATTACACACCTGGATTTTCAGAAAATCTGTAGTTCGAGAAATTTGTAAGATAACTGGGTCATATGTTAAGATTTTGAAAAACATACTCAAACATAGATCCTAATTAAAGAATGTGATACATTTACTTTTAAAGGCTAAAACAGTATTTCCCAGGACTCTTAAATTCCCATATTCTAATACCAAGGGAAAATAAAGTCTGAACTTAGAGTCTTGTTTGTACTGAGAGGGTCTTCCAAACAGAAAGGCAGTCTTGATGCAATGCAGTAAGCCACAGTAACAGTGGGGCATTGCAGGAGAAAAATCTGCAGATGTAAGCCTTCACCACAATTTATTAGAACTTTATGCTGGAGTATTTCCTGTACAGATATTCGGCTTGTTTAACTATGTTTTACAAGTGTAGATCACATTAAAATGTTATATAATCCTGATTTCCTGTTTGAACACTTGCAGTTTCTCAACTGGTTCCAAAATTTTAAGTATTTTTTTGTTTTGGTATGATTTCTATTAGTTGAATATGTATAGAAGCTATTCTATTCCTACTTCAAAAACAACTAAAAAGCAAATCCCTGTAAAAATAGTATTATTAGCTAAAATATTTGAAATTACATACATATCTCTATTTCATTTTATTACTTAATGTTCGATTTTTTCTTTGAATTAGACACAAAATACTGATAAACGCCATTATTAGAAGATATTTTACTTTTAATTCACTATTGAAAATCAGTTGTTCTGTATGTTCTGTATAAAGAATTTGTTTTTTCCTGTTATAATGAAAAATAACTGATTGTAATAAATTTTCTTCATGCTTAAAAGGACAGTTAAGTGCAGTCACAATCATAAGTGGAATACAGCATTCTTTATTTCTTAAGGCAAAGCTGGTGTTTTTGAATGTACATTTTTAATGTTTACATTGCTGTAATTTTATCTTAATTTCTATATTAATATACAGATACACATTTATCCAAATTTCAATAAAAATATGTAATAAATTATCCTAAATATAAAATGATATATTGTATACATACACTGCACATTTTTGTCATGTATCAATCCACTATTTTATGCTCAATCCTCACATTCTATGTTCTAAGTATCCGCAAACCTGCTCTCTTCCAGTCATCAATTAAAAACTTTTTACCTATATCTTGCTTATCCATTGGATTCCCCAAGGTGGAATATATTTGATCTTATCATCACCTTGACATTGTGATAAATGGTGTACACATTTTTACTTGGTAAACGATGTAAAATAAATTTCTTTTAACAAAATGAAGGTTTCATAACAGTTACTCTTTCAAAAGTTATCAACTAGGAATATTCAAGTGTAAAAATCCCTTTACCTATCCCCTGGTGTATGTCAGAAATTGTTTTCTCTAAATGGTGACTGAATTATTGGATAACAAATAAACTTTTAAGCAAAACAAGAAGCTTCGAAGGAAAAGCAGGGTAATGAGGTATCCACAGACAGTGTGAAAAGCTCCAGCAGCTTCCTGGGGAGTTTGTGGAATACGCAAATTCTTAGGTCTGAGCATTCACCCCAGGCTCTGCGTGTGCTTAGAATGATGTAAGAAGGGCTTATGCTCTCACCACTGGTTGACCTTAAGGCTCTGCACACGTAGGAGAGGAAGGCTAAGGCAGAGATGAGGGTATGCCTCAACGGCCACATAGAGCACCTCTGCAAGACTGTGGGTGCTTACTGATTCCAGGCCTTTCAAGAAAGGAGAATAATTTGAAAAACTAATGGCTGAACAATTCTCAAATTTACTAAAAAGTATTAGTCTACACTTCCAAGAAGTTCAGTGAACTCCACATATGCAAAACTCAAATTTCTGCATGAAATAGTCAAGAAACAGTCTTGACTGAAACTAGAGTGTAGCGACTCATCATACATAAGGGATGCTCAATAAGATGAACAGGTGGTTTCTCATCAGCAGTGGTGGAGACCCAAGGCAGAGAGATAACATATTCAAAGTGCTGAAAGAAATGGGCTGCCAACGAGAAGTAATTTGCCAAATTATGTAACTTGGTAAATGGTAAGAATCAAAATACTGTCTGCATTCAGAGTTCTTTCTAAGAATCCACTTTAAAGAAACTGAAACTGGAATTTTTGGCTGATCATTTCCTTTGCAGTGCAGAAACATTGATGCAGTCCCATTTTTTAATTTTTAATTTGTTTCCCTTGCCTAAGTAAGCATATCTCAAAAATATTACTAAGAACAAACTAAAAGAGCTCACCGCCAATGTTTACTTCTAGAAGTTGTATGGTTTCAGGCCTTACATTTCAGTTTTTGATCCATTTTTAATTTATTTTTCTTAACGGAGTGAGAAAATCCAATTTGTTTCTCAAAGTTCCCAGCACCATTGATTGAAGAGGTTATTTTTCCCTCATTGTATATTTTTGCCTACTTTGTTGTAGATTTATTGCCCACGAAAATCTGTACCTATTTCTGGGCTTTGGATACTGTTCTATTGATCTCTGCATTGGTGTTTGTGTCAGTGCCATACTGTTTTGTTAACTATAGCTTTGTGATTTAGTTTGAAATCAGAGTGCATGATACCGTCATATTTTTTTCTTCTTTCTCAAGACTGTTTTGGCTATTGAGGGTGTTTTGTTTCCATATAAATTTTAGAATTATTTGTTCTGAATATTGCTCTTAGTATTTTGATAGATATTACACTAAATCTGTAGGTATTCTTGCATATGATGGTCATTTAATAATATTAATACTTACAGTCAATGAATATGGTATACCTCTTCATCTGTTCCCATCACCTTCAGTTTCTTTAATCAGTTACTTACCGTTTTCCAAGGAGAGAATTTTCAACTCTTATTTATATTTACAAGACATTGAGAAAATAAATCCTTCCACTTGTAAGTAGTTAACCCACATTAATTTGGACTCTAAAGATGGATTCAAATTTACTAGAAATATGCGGAATAGTTGTGTTAAACAATTGTTTTAACACAATTTAAGTCGTGTCTGGCAATGTCAGGTACTTAACTCTGTGTTCGTTATTTGTCATTTCCATTAAGTCACGAACCACGTGTTTCTCCCTTGTTGACTGCTGTATCCTGACCTTGCCCTTACCCTAGAAACAATAAATATTTGGTGAACAAATAAAGTATAGTTGCTGGGCTAATTAATCTCACTTTTACATATGCGCTGAGGAATGTGTTGTATATATGTGATACATAGTAAAATATATGCTAAATAAAGTGTAGGTGTCAAAAATTGTGAAGAGTTTACCCAATTTGCAAGTGAACAGCTTAGCCAGCTACAGTGTCATGGAAACTGGTAGAAAATAGGGGAATGATGGATCAGAGAAGAAAGACAGAGTATTACCGACAACAGAGTGTCTGCACATGTTCCATTTACCCAAGCCTCGGTTCCCTTCGAGTAACAGGAACACACAGTGAGATACACTCTAAGAAAAGAACCCCAATTTTGGGGAACCTGAATCTTTTGAAAAGGAGTTAAACATGCCTGCCACTTTGTTTGTAGAGAGAGTCGATCTGTGTTTTCCATAGCTAATATATCTGTGTGTGTTTGTGTGTGTGTGTGTGTGTGTATAATATATATATATATGTGTTTGAGTGTGTGTATATATTATATGTATAATATATATATATATATACATATATATATATATATATTTATATATATATCTTTATCACTTTAAAGTTTTAAAGAGCTTGTGTTTTCTTATTCCATCATCTGAGTTGTTTTTTTGGTAAGAAGAGTGACGCACACATTGAGTCTTTGAATCCTCTCAAGTTAAAAATTAGTGTGCAACTAATTGGACATTAGATTTAAGCTTCCCTGATTCCTAGTTAGCGTCCTTTACAGTGTAGAGTCTACATCTGACTATTCCATACAGATGAGTAAAATACTGACTAGGAAGGGCTGAGAGTAGAGCACACTTTTGAATTCGAGTTTGTATTCTCTTTAAAAGAAACCATAAATTAGAACATTTGCCCCTGCTGTAAGTGTTTTTTGACTAAGAAGTTCTTAATATTGATATATTATTTGTCTTTTTGTGAAATAGTATCTTGAAAGACATCATATTACACACCTGGATTTTCCTGAAAATTTGTAGCTCGAGAAATTTGTAAGATAACTGGGTCATATGTTAAGATTTTGAAAAACATTCTCAAACATAGATCCTAATTAAAGAATGTGATACATTTACTTTTAAAGGCTAAAACAGTATTTCCCAGGAGTCTTAAATTCCCATATTCTAATACCAAGGGAAAATAAAGTCTGAACTTAGAGTCTTGTTTTTACTGAGAGGGTCTTCCAAACAGAAAGTCAGTCTTGATGCAATGCATTAAGCCACAGTAACAGTGGGGCATTGCAGGAGAAAAATCTGCAGATGTAAGCTTTAACCACAATGTATTACAACTTTATGCTGGAGTGTTTCCTGTACAGATATACGGTTTGTTTAACTATGTTTCCCAAGAATAGATCACATTAAAATGTTATATAATCCTGATTTCCTGTTTTTGAAAACTTGTAGTTTCTCAACTGGTTCCAAAATTTTAAGTATTTTTTGTTTTGTATGATTTCTATTAGTTGAATATGTATAGAAGCTATTCTTTTCCTTCTTCAAAAACAACTAAAAAGCAAATACCTGTAAAAATAGTATTATTAGCTAAAATATTTGAAATTACATACATATCTCTATTTCATGTTATTACTTATTGTTCGATTTTTTCTTTGAATTTGACAAAAAATACTGCTAAATGACATTATTAGAAGATATTTTACTTTTAATTGACTATTGAAAATCAGTTGTTCTGTATGTTCTGTATAAAGAATTTGTTTTTTCCTGTTATAATGATAAATAATTGATTGTAATAAATTTTCTTCATGCTTAAAAGGACAGTTAAGTGCTGTCACAATCATAAGTTGAATACAGCATTCTTTAGTTCTTAAGGCAAAGCTGGTGTTTTTGAATGTACATTTTTAATGTTTACATTGCTGTAATTTTATCTTAATTTGTATATTAATATACAGATACACATTTATCCAAATTTCAATAATAATATGTAATAAATTATTCTAACTATATAATGATATATTGTATACAAACACTGCACATTTTTGTCATGTATCAATCCACTATTTTATGCTCAATCCTCACATTCTATGTTCTAAGTATCCGCATACCTACTCTCTTCCAGTCATCAATTAAAAACTTTTTACCTATATCTTGCTTTTACATTGGATTCCGCAAGGTGGAATATATTTGATCTTATCATGACCTTGACATTGTGATAAATATTGTACACATTTTTACTTTGTAAACGAGGTAAAATAAATTTCTTTTAACAAAATGAAGGTTTCATAACTGTTACTCTTTCAATAGTTATCAACTAGGAATATTCAAGTGTAAAAATCCCTTTACCTATCCACTGGAGTATGTCAGAAATTGTTTTCTTTAAATGGTGCCTGAAGCATTGGATAACAAATAAACTTTTAAGCAAAACAGGAAGCTTCAAAGGAAAAGCAGAGTAATGAGGTATCCACAGACAGTGTGAAAAGCTCCAGCAGCATCCTGCGGAGCTTGTGGGATACGCAAATTCTTAGCTCTGAGCATTCACTCCAGGTTCGGCGTGTGCTTAGAATGATGTAAGAAGGGCTTATGCTCTCACCACTGGTTGACCTTAAGACTCTGCACAGGTAGGAGAGGAAGGCTAAGGCAGAGATGAGGGTATGCCTCAATGGCCACATAGAGCACCTCTGCAAGACTGTGGGTGCTTACTGATTCCATGCCTTTCAAGAAAGGAGAATAATTTGCAAAACTAATGGCTGAACAATTCTCAAATTTACTAAAAAGTATTAGTCTACACATCCAAGAAGTTCAGTGAACTCCACATATGCCAAACTCAAATTTCTGCATGAAATAGTCAAGAAACAGTCTTGACTGAAACTAGACAGTAGCGACTAATCATACATAAGGGATGCTCAATAAGATGTACAGGTGGTTTCTCATCAGCAGTGGTGGAGACCCAAGGCAGAGAGATAATATATTCAAAGTGCTGAAAGGAATGGGATGCCAACGAGAAGTAATTTGCCAAATTATGTAACTTGGTAAATGGTAAGAATCAAAATACTGTCTGCATTCAGAGTTCTTTCTAAGAATCCACTAAAAAGAAACTGAAACTGGAATTTTTGGCTGATCATTTCCTTTGCAGTGCAGAAACATTGATGCAGTCCCATTTTTTAATTTTTAATTTCTTTCCCTTGCCTAAGTAAACATATCTCAAAAATATTACTAAGAACAAACTAAAAGAGCTCACCGCCTATGTTTACTTCTAGAAGTTGTATGGTTTCAGGTCTTACATTTCAGTTTTTGATCCATTTTTAATTTATTTTTCTTAACGGAGTGAGAAAATCCAATTTGGTTCTTTTGCATGTAGCTGTCCAGTTTTCTCAAAGTTCCCAGCACCATTGATTGAAGAGGCTATTCTTTCCTCATTGTATATTCTTGCCTACTTTGTTGTAGATTTATTGCCCACGAAAGTCTGTACCTATTTCTGGGCTTTGGGTACTGTTCTATTGATCTCTGCATTGGTGTTTGTGCCAGTGCCATACTGTTTTGTTAACTCTAGCTTTGTGATTTAGTTTGAAATCAGAGTGCATGATACCGTCATATTTTTTCTTCTTTCTCAAGACTCTTTTGGCTATTGAGGGTTTTTTGTTTCCATATAAATTTTAGAATTAATTGTTCTGAATATTGCTCTTGGTAATTTGATAGATATTACACTAAATCTGTAGGTATTCTTGCATATGATGGTCATTTAAAAATATTAATTCTTACAGTCCATGAATATGGTATATATCTTCATCTGTTTCCATCATCTTCAGTTTCTTTAATCAGTTACTTACCTTTTTCCAAGGAGAGATTTTTCACCTCTTATTTATATTTACTAGACATTGAGAAAATAAATCCTCCCACTTGTAAGTAGTTAAACCACATTAATTTGGACTCTAAAGGTGGATTCAAATTTACTAGAAATATGTGGAATAGCTGTGTTAAACAATTGTTTTAACACAATTTAAGTCGTGTCTGGCAACTTCAGGTACTTAACTCTGTGTTCGTTATTTTTCAGTTCCATTAAGTTACGAACCACGTGTTTCTTCCTTGTTGACTTCTGTATCCTGACCTTGCCCTTACCCTAGAAACAATAAATATTTTGTGAACAAATCAAGTATTGTTGCTGTGCTAATTAATCTCACTTTTACATATGCACTGATGTATGTGTTGTATATATGTGATACATAGTAAAATATATGCTAAATAAAGTGTAGGTGTCAAAAATTGTGAAGTGTTTACCCAATTTGCAAGTGAACAGCTTAGCCTGCTACAGTGTCATGGACACTGGTAGAAAATAGGGGAATGCTGGATCAGAGAGGAAAGACACAGTATTATCGGCAACAGAGTGTCTGCACATGAGCCATTTCCCCAAGCCTCGGTTCCCTTCGAGTAACAGGAATAGAGCCAGGTGACACTTAAACACACAGTGAGATACACTCTAAGAAAAGAACCCAAAATTTGGGGAAACTGAATCTTTTGAAAAGGAGGTAAACATGCCTGCCACTTTCTTTCTAGAGAGAGTCGATCTGTGTTTTCCATAGCTAATATATCTGTGTGTGTGTGTGTCTGTGTGTGTGTGTGTGTGTGTATAATATATATATATGTGTTTGTGAGTGTGTATGTATTATATGCATAATATATATATATATATCTATCTTTATCACTTTAAAGTTTTAAAGAGCTTGAGTATTCTTATTCCATCAACTGATTTGTATTTTTGGTAAGAATAGTGAGGCACACATTGAGTCTTTGTATCCACTCTAGTTAAAAATTAGTGTGCAACTAATTTGACATTAGATTTAAACTTCCCTGATTCCTAGTTACCGTTCTTCAAAGTGTACAGTCTACATCTGACTATTCCATACAGATGAGTAAAATACTGACTAGGAAAGGCTGAGACTAGAGCACACTTTTGAATTCGAGTTTGTATTCTCTTTAAAAGAAACCATAAATTAGAACATTTGCCCCTGCTGTAAGTGTTTTTTGACTAAGAAGTTCTTTATATTGATATATTATTTGTCTTTTTGTGAAATAGTATCTTGAAAGACATCATATAACACACCTGGATTTTCCTCAAAATTTGTAGCTCGAGAAATTTGTAAGAAAACTGGGTCATATGTTAAGATTTTGAAAAACATACTCAAACATAGATCCTAATTAAAGAATGTGATTCATTTACTTTTAAAGGCTAAAACAGTATTTCCCAGGACTCTTAAATTCCCATATTCTAATACCAAGGGAAAATAAAATCTGAACTTAGAGTCTTGTTTGTACTGAGAGGGTCTTCCAAACAGAAAGGCAGTCTTGATGCAATGCAGTAAGCCACAGTAACAGTTGGGCATTGCAAGAGAAAAATCTGCAGATGTAAGCCTTCACCACAATGTATTACAACTTTATGCCGGAGTATTTCCTGTACAGATATACGGTTTGTTTAACTATGTTTTCCAAGTGTAGATCACATTAAAATGTTATATAATCCTGATTTCCTGTTTTTGAAAATTTGTAGTTTCTCAACTGGTTCCAAAATTTTAAGTATTTTTTTGTTTTGGTAAGATTTCTATTAGTTGAATATGTATAGAAGCTATTCTTTTCCTTCTTCAAAAACAACTAAAAAGAAAAAACCAGTAAAAATAGTATTACTAGCTAAAATATTTGAAATTACATACATATCTCTATTTCATGTTATTATTTAATGTTCGATTTTTTCTTTGAATTAGACACAAAATACTGTTAAATGCCATAATTAGAAGTTTTTTACTTTTAATTGACTATTGAAAATCAGTTATTCTGTATGTTCTGTATAAAGAATTTGTTTTTCCTGTTATAATGATAAATAACTGATTGTAATAAATTTTCTTCATGCTTAAAAGGACAGTTAAGTGCAGTCACAATCATAAGTGGAATACAGCATTCTTTATTCTTAAGGCAAAGCTAGTGTATTTGAATGTACATTTTTAATGTATACATTGCTGTAATTTTATCTTAATTTGTATATTAATATACAGATACACATTTATCCAAATTTCAATAATAATATGTAATAAATTATTCTAACTATATAATGATATATTGTATACAAACACTGCACATTTTTGTCATGTATCAATCCACTATTTTATGCTCAATCCTCACATTCTATGTTCTAAGTATCCGCATACCTACTCTCTTCCAGTCATCAATTAAAAACTTTTTACCTATATCTTGCTTTTCCATTGGATTCCCCAAGGTGAAATATATTCGATCTTATCATAACCTTGACATTGTGATAAATGGTGTACACATTTTTACTTGGTAAACGAGGTAAAATAAATTTCTTTTAACAAAATGAAGGTTTCATAACAGTTACTCTTTCAAAAGATATCATCTAGGAATATTCAAGTGTAAAATTCCCTTTACCTATTCACTGGTGTCTCTCAGAAATTGTTTTCTTTAAATGGTGCCTGAAGCATTGGATAACAAATAAACTTTTAAGCAAAACAAGAAGCTTCGAAGGAAAAGCAGGGTAATGAGGTATCCAGAGACAGTGTGAAAAGCTCCAGCACCTTCCTGGGGAGCTTGTGGGATACGCAATTTCTTAGGTCTGAGCATTCACCCCACGCTCTGCGTGTGCTTAGAATGATGTAAGCAGGGCTTATGCTCTCACCACTGGTTGACCTTAAGACTCTGCACAGGTAGGAGAGGAAGGCTAAGGCAGAGATGAGGGTATGCCTCAACGGCCACATAGAGCACCTCTGCAAGACTGTGGGTGCTTACTGATTCCAGGTCTTTTAAGAAAGGAGAATAATTTGAAAAACTGATGGCTGAACAATTCTCAAATTTACTAAAAAGTATTAGTCTACACATCCAAGAAGTTCAGTGAACTCCACATATGCAAAACTCAAATTTCTGCATGTAATATTCAAGAAACAGTCTTGACTGAAACTAGAGAGTAGCGACTCATCATACATAAGGGATGCTCAATAAGATGAACAGGTGGTTTCTCATCAGCAGTGGTGGAGTCCCAAGGCAGCGAGATAACATATTCAAAGTGCTGAAACGAATGGGCTGCCAACGAGAAGTAATTTGCCAAATTATGTAACTTGGTGAATGGTAAGGATCAAAATACTGTCTGCATTCAGAGTTCTTTCTAAGAATCCACTTTAAAGAAACTGAAACTGGAATTTTTGGCTGATCATTTCCTTGCAGTGCAAAAACATTGATGCAGTCCCATTTTTTAATTTTTAACTTTTTTCCCTTGCCTAAGTAAACATATCTCAAAAATATTACTAAGAAGAAACTAAAAGAGCTCACCGCCTATGTTTACTTCTAGAAGTTGTATGGTTTCAGGTCTTACATTTCAGTTTTTGATCCATTTTTAATTTATTTTTCTTAACGGAGTGAGAAAATCCAATTTGGTTCTTTTGCATGTAGCTGTCCAGTTTTCTCAAAGTTCCCAGCACCATTGATGAAGAGGCTATTCTTTCCTCATTGTATATTCTTGCCTACTTTGTTGTAGATTTATTGCCCACGAAAGTCTGTACCTATTTCTGGGCTTTGGGTACTGTTCTATTGATCTCTGCATTGGTGTTTGTGCCAGTGCCATACTGTTTTGTTAACTATAGCTTTGTGATTTAGTTTGAAATCAGAGTGCATGATACCGTCATATTTTTTCTTCTTTCTCAAGACTGTTTTGGCTATTGAGGGTCTTTTGTTTCCATATAAATTTTAGAATTATTTGTTCTGAATATTGCTCTTGGTAATTTGATAGATATTACACTAAATCTGTAGGTATTCTTGCATATGATGGTCATTTAAAAATATTAATTCTTACAGTCCATGAATATGGTATATCTCTTCATCTGTTTCCATCCTCTTCAGTTTCTTTAATCAGTTACTTACCGTTTTCCAAGGAGAGATTTTTCACCTCTTATTTATATTTACTAGACATTGAGAAAATAAATCCTCCCACTTGTAAGTAGTTAACCCACATTAATTTGGACTCTAAAGATGGATTTTAATTTACTAGAAATATGCGAAATAGTTGTGTTAAACAATTGTTTTAACACAATTTATGTCGTGTCTGGCAACGTCAGGTACTTAACTCTGTGTTCGTAATTTCTCATTTCCATTAAGTCACGAACCACGTGTTTCTCCCTTGTTGACTGCTGTATCCTATCCTTGCCCTTACCCTAGAAACAATAAATATTTTGTGAACAAATAAAGTATAGTTGCTGGGCTAATTAATCTCACTTTTACATATACACTGATGTATGTGTTGTATATATGAGATAGATAGTAAAATATATGCTAAATAAAGTGTAGGTGTCAAAAATTGTGAAGTGTTTACCCAATTTTCAAGTGAAAAGCTTAGCCGGCTACAGTGTCATGGACACTGGTAGAAAATAGGGGAATGCTGGATCAGAGAAGAAAGACAGAGTATTACCGACAACAGAGTGTCTGCACATGTGCCAATTACCCAAGCCTCGTTTCCCTTCGAGTAACAGGAACAGAGCCATGTGACACTTAAACACACAGTGAGATACACTCTAAGTAAAGAACCGCAAATTTGGGGAACCTGAATATTTTGAAAAGGAGGTAAACATGCCTGCCACTTTGATTGTAGAGAGAGTCGATCTGTGTTTTCCATAGCTAATATATCTGTGTGTGTGTGTGTGTGTGTGTGTGTGTGTGTGTGTGTTTATAATATATATATATGTATTTGTGAGTGTGTATGTATTATATGTATAATATATATAAATATCTATCTATCTTTATCACTTTAAAGTTTTAAAGAGCTTGAGTTTTCTTATTCCATCAACTGATTTGTCTTTTTGGTAAGAAGAGTGAGGCACACATTGAGTCTTTGAATCCACTCAAGTTAAAAATTAGTGTGCAACTAATTGGACATTAGATTTAAGCTTCCCTGATTCCTAGTTAGCGTTCTTTACAGTGTACAGTCTACATCTGACTATTCCATACAGATGAGTAAAATACTGGCTAGGAAGGGCTGAGACTAGAGCACACTTTTGAATTCGAGTTTGTATTCTCTATAAAAGAAACCATAAATTAGAACATTTGCCCCTGCTGTAAGTGTTTTTTGACTAAGAAGTTCTTAATATTGATATATTATTTGTCTTTTTGTGAAATAGTATCTTGAAAGACATCATATTACACACCTGGATTTTCCTGAAAATTTGTAGCTCGAGAAATTTGTAAGATAACTGGGTCATATGTTAAGATTTTGAAAAACATACTCAAACATAGATCCTAATTAAACAATGTGATACATTTACTTTTAAAGTCTAAAACAGTATTTCCCAGGACTCTTAAATTCCCATATTCTAATACCAAGGGAAAATAAAATCTGAACTTAGAGTCTTGTTTGTACTGAGAGGGTCTTCCAAACAGAAAGGCAATCTTGATGCAATGCAGTAAGCCACAGTAACAGTGGGGCATTGCAGGAGAAAAATCTGCAGATGTAAGCCTTCACCACAATGTATTACAACTTTATGCCGGAGTATTCCCTGTACAGATATACGGTTTGTTTAACTATGTTTTCCAAGAGTAGATCACATTAAAATGTTATATAATCCTGATTTCCTGTTTTTGAAAACTTGTACTTTCTCAACTGGTTCCAAAATTTTAAGTATTTTTTTGTTTTGGTAAGATTTCTATTAGTTGAATATGTATAGAAACTATTCTTTTCCTTCTTCAAAAACAACTAAAAAGAAAATACCAGTAAAAATAGTATTACTAGCTAAAATATTTTAAATTACATACATATCTCTATTTCAAGTTATTACTTAATGTTCGATTTTTTCTTTGAATTAGACACAAAATACTGATAAATGCCATTATTAGAAGATATTTTACTTTTAATTGACTATTGAAAATCAGTTGTTCTGTATGTTCTGTATAAAGAATTTGTTTTTTACTGTTATAATGATAAATAACTGATTGTAATAAATTTTCTTCATGCTTAAAAGGACAGTTAAGTGCAGTCACAATCATAAGTGGAATACAGCATTCTTTATTTCTTAAGGCAAAGCTGGTGTATTTGAATGTACATTTTTAATATTTACATTGCTGTAATTTTATCTAAATTTGTATATTAATATACAGATACACATTTATCCAAATTTCAATAATAATATGTAATAAATTATCCTAATTGTATAATGATATATTGTATACAAACACTGCACATTTTGTCATGTATCAATCCACTATTTTATGCTCAATCCTCACATTCTATGTTCTAAGTATCCGCATATCTACTCTCTTCCAGTCATCAATTAAAAACTTTTTACCTATATCTTGCTTTTCCATTGGATTCCCCAAGGTGGAATATATTTGATCTTATCATCAACTTGACATTGTGATAAATGTTGTACACATTTTTACTTGGTAAACGAGGTAAAATAAAATTCTTTTTACAAATTGAAGGTTTCATAACAGTTACTCTTTCAAAAGTTATCAACTAGGAATATTCAAGTGTAAAATTCCATTTACCTATTCACTGGTGTCTCTCAGAAATTGTTTTCTTTAAATGGTGCCTGAAGCATTGGATAACAAATAAACTTTTAAGCAAAACAAGAGCTTCGAAGTAAAAGCAGGGTAATGAGGTATCCACAGACAGTGTGAAAAGCTCCAGCAGCTTCCTGGGGAGCTTGTGGGATACGCAATTTCTTCGGTCTGAGCATTCACCCCACGCTCTGCGTGTGCTTAGAATGATGTAAGGAGGGCTTATGCTCTCACCACTGTTTGACCTTAAGACTCTGCACAGGTAGGAGAGGAAGGCTAAGGCAGAGATGAGGGTATGCCTCAACGGCCACATAGAGCACCTCTGCAAGACTGTGGGGGCTTACTGATTCCAGGCCTTTTAAGAAAGGAGAATAATTTGAAAAACTAATGGCTGAACAATTCTCAAATTTACTAAAAAGTATTAGTCTACACATCCAAGAAGTTCAGTGAACTCCACATATGCAAATCTCAAATTTCTGCATGTAATAGTCAAGAAACAGTCTTGACTGAAACTAGAGAGTAGCGACTCATCATACATAAGGGATGCTCAATAAGATGAACAGGTGGTTTCTCATCAGCAGTGGTGGAGTCCTAAGGCAGCGAGATAACATATTCAAAGTGCTGAAACGAATGGGCTGCCAACGAGAAGTAATTTGCCAAATTATGTAACTTGGTAAATGGTAAGAATCAAAATACTGTCTGCATTCAGAGTTCTTTCTAAGAATCCACTTTAAAGAAACTGAAACTGAAATTTTTGGCTGATCATTTCCTTGCAGTGCAAAAACATTGATGCAGTCCCATTTTTTAATTTTTAACTTTTTTCCCTTGCCTAAGTAAACATATCTCAAAAATATTACTAAGAACAAACTAAAAGAGCTCACCGCCTATGTTTACTTCTAGAAGTTGTATGGTTTCAGGTCTTACATTTCAGTTTTTGATCCATTTTTAATTTATTTTTCTTAACGGAGTGAGAAAATCCAATTTGGTTCTTTTGCATGTAGCTGTCCAGTTTTCTCAAAGTTCCCAGCACCATTGATTGAAGAGGCTATTCTTTCCTCATTGTATATTCTTGCCTACTTTGTTGTAGATTTATTGCCCACGAAAGTCTGTACCTATTTCTGGGCTTTGGGTACTGTTCTATTGATCTCTGCATTGGTGTTTGTGCCAGTGCCATACTGTTTTGTTAACTATAGCTTTGTGATTTAGTTTGAAATCAGAGTGCATGATACCGTCATATTTTTTCTTCTTTCTCAAGACTGTTTTGGCTATTGAGGGTTTTTTGTTTCCATATAAATTTTAGAATTATTTCTTTTGAATATTGCTCTTGGTAATTTGATAGATATTACACTAAATCTGTAGGTATTCTTGCATATGATGGTCATTTAAAAATATTAATTCTTACAGTCCGTGAATATGTTATATCTCTTCGTCTGTTTCCATCATCTTCAGTTTCTTTAATCAGTTACTTACCGTTTTCCAAGGAGAGATTTTTCACCTCTTATTTATATTTACTAGATATTGAGAAAATAAATCCTCCCACTTGTAGGTAGTTAAACCACATTAACTTGGACTCTAAAGATGGATTCAAATTTACTAGAAATATGCGGAATTGTTGTGTTAAACAATTGTTTTAACACAATTTAAGTCGTGTCTGACAACGTCAGGTACTTAACTCTGGGTGCGTTATTTGTCAGTTCCATTAAGTCACGAACCACGTGTTTCTCCCTTGTTGACTGCTGTATCCTGACCTTGCCCTTACCCTAGAAACAATAAATATTTCGTGAACAAATAAAGTATAGTTGCTGGGCTAATTAATCTCACTTTTACATATACACTGATGTATGTGTTGTATATATGTGATACATAGTAAAATATATGCTAAATAAAGTGTAGGTGTCAAAAATTGTGAAGTGTTTACCCAATTTGCAAGTGAACAGCTTAGCCTGCTACAGTGTCATGGACACTGGTAGAAAATAGGGGAATGCTGGATCATAAAAGGAAGACAGAGTATTATCGACAACAGAGTGTCTGCACATGTGCCATTTCCCCAAGCCTCGGTTCCCTTCGAGTAACAGGAACAGAGCCATGTGACACTTAAACACACAGTGAGATACACTCTAAGAAAAGAACCCCAAATTTGGAAAACCTGAATCTTTTGAAAAGGAGGTAAACATGCCTGCCACTTTGTTTGTAGAGAGAGTCGATCTGTGTTTTCCATAGCTAATATATCTGTGTGTGTGTGTGTGTGTGTGTGTGTATAATATATATATATGTGTTTGTGAGTGTGTATGTATTATATGTAGAATATATATATATATATACCTATCTTTGTCACTTTAAAGTTTTAAAGAGCTTGAGTTTTCTTATTCCATCATCTGATTTGTTTTTTTGTTAAGAAGAGTGAGGCACACATTGAGTCTTTGAATCCACTCAAGTTAAAAATTAGTGTGCAACTAATTGGACATTAGATTTAAGCTTCCCTGATTCCTAGTTAGCGTTCTTTACAGTGTACAGTCTACATCTGACTATTCCATACAGATGAGTAAAATACTGGCTAGGAAGGGCTGAGACTAGAGCACACTTTTGAATTCGAGTTTGTATTCTCTTTAAAATAAACCATAAATTAGACCATTTGCCCCTGCTGTAAGTGTTTTTTGACTAAGAAGTTCTTAATATTGATATATTATTTGTCTTTTTGTGAAATAGTATCTTGAAAGACATCATAATTCACACCTGGATTTTCCTGAAAATTTGTAGCTCGAGAAATTTGTAAGATAACTGGGTCATATGTTAAGATTTTGAGAAACATACTCAAACATAGATCCTAATTAAGGAATGTGATACATTTACTTTTAAAGGCTAAAACAGTATTTCCCAGGACTCTTAAATTCCCATATTCTAATACCAACGGAAAATAAAATCTGAACTTAGAGTCTTGTTTGTACTGAGAGGGTCTTCCAAACAGAAAGGCAGTCTTGATGCAATGCAGTAAGCCACAGTAACAGTGGGGCATTGCAGGAGAAAAATCTGCAGATGTAAGCCTTCAACAAAATGTATTACAACTTTATGCTGGAGTGATTCCTGTACAGATATAAGGTTTGTTTAACTATGTTTTCCAAGAGTAGACCACATTAAAATGTTATATAATCCTGATTTTCTCTTTTTGAAAACTTGTAGTTTCTCAACTGGTTCCAAAATTTTAAGTATTTTTTGTTTTGGTATGATTTCTATTAGTTGAATATGTATAGAAGCTATTCTTTTCCTTCTTCAAAAACAACTAAAAAGAAAATACCAGTAAAAATAGTACTACTAGCTAAAATATTTTAAATTACATACATATCTCTATTTCAAGTTATTACATAATGTTCGATTTTTTCTTTGAATTAGACACAAAATACTGATAAATGCCATTATTAGAAGTTTTTTTACTTTTAATTGACTATTGAAAATCAGTTGTTCTGTATGTTCTGTATAAAGAATTTGTTTTTTACTGTTATAATGATAAATAACTGATTGTAATAAATTTTCTTCATGCTTAAAAGGACAGTTAAGTGCAGTCACAATCATAAGTGGAATACAGCATTCTTTATTTCTTAAGGCAAAGCTGGTGTATTTGAATGTACATTTTTAATATTTACATTGCTGTAATTTTATCTAAATTTGTATATTAATATACAGATACACATTTATCCAAATTTCAATAATAATATGTAATAAATTATCCTAATTATATAATGATATATTGTATACAAACACTGCACATTTTTGTCATGTATCAATCCACTATTTTATGCTCAATCCTCACATTCTATGTTCTAAGTATCCGCATACCTACTCTCTTCCAGTCATCAATTAAAAACTTTTTACCTATATCTTGCTTTTCCATTGGATTCCCCAAGGTGGAATATATTTGATCTTATCATCAACTTGACATTGTGATAAATGTTGTACACATTTTTACTTGGTAAACGAGGTAAAATAAATTTCATTTTACAAATTGAAGGTTTCATAACAGTTACTCTTTCAAAAGTTATCAACTAGGAATATTCAAGTGTAAAATTCCATTTACCTATTCACTGGTGTCTCTCAGAAATTGTTTTCTTTAAATGGTGCCTGAAGCATTGGATAACAAATAAACTTTAAAGCAAAACAAGAGCTTCGAAGTAAAAGCAGGGTAATGAGGTATCCACAGACAGTGTGAAAAGCTCCAGCAGCTTCCTGGGGAGCTTGTGGGATACGCAATTTCTTCGGTCTGAGCATTCACCCCACGCTCTGCGTGTGCTTAGAATGATGTAAGGAGGGCTTATGCTCTCACCACTGGTTGACCTTAAGACTCTGCACAGGTAGGAGAGGAAGGCTAAGGCAGAGATGAGGGTATGCCTCAACGGCCACATAGAGCACCTCTGCAAGACTGTGGGGGCTTACTGATTCCAGGCCTTTTAAGAAAGGAGAATAATTTGAAAAACTAATGGCTGAACAATTCTCAAATTTACTAAAAAGTATTAGTCTACACATCCAAGAAGTTCAGTGAACTCCACATATGCAAATCTCAAATTTCTGCATGTAATAGTCAAGAAACAGTCTTGACTGAAACTAGAGAGTAGCGACTCATCATACATAAGGGATGCTCAATAAGATGAACAGGTGGTTTCTCATCAGCAGTGGTGGAGTCCTAAGGCAGCGAGATAACATATTCAAAGTGCTGAAACGAATGGGCTGCCAACGAGAAGTAATTTGCCAAATTATGTAACTTGGTAAATGGTAAGAATCAAAATACTGTCTGCATTCAGAGTTCTTTCTAAGAATCCACTTTAAAGAAACTGAAACTGAAATTTTTGGCTGATCATTTCCTTGCAGTGCAAAAACATTGATGCAGTCCCATTTTTTAATTTTTAACTTTTTTCCCTTGCCTAAGTAAACATATCTCAAAAATATTACTAAGAACAAACTAAAAGAGCTCACCGCCTATGTTTACTTCTAGAAGTTGTATGGTTTCAGGTCTTACATTTCAGTTTTTGATCCATTTTTAATTTATTTTTCTTAACGGAGTGAGAAAATCCAATTTGGTTCTTTTGCATGTAGCTGTCCAGTTTTCTCAAAGTTCCCAGCACCATTGATTGAAGAGGCTATTCTTTCCTCATTGTATATTCTTGCCTACTTTGTTGTAGATTTATTGCCCACGAAAGTCTGTACCTATTTCTGGGCTTTGGGTACTGTTCTATTGATCTCTGCATTGGTGTTTGTGCCAGTGCCATACTGTTTTGTTAACTATAGCTTTGTGATTTAGTTTGAAATCAGAGTGCATGATACCGTCATATTTTTTCTTCTTTCTCAAGACTGTTTTGGCTATTGAGGGTTTTTTGTTTCCATATAAATTTTAGA